>NW_019213219.1:234025-557230 GCF_002532875.2 Varroa jacobsoni | reverse complement strand
ATATATACTAATAGATTAAAAAGCCAATTGACGTGAAAAGCTTGACGTGATTAGGATGATAATTAATTCATAATCGATTTTCTTCCTCTTTATTTTTTATATACATAATAAATAGCATTTATATTGATTCATGCATGGACTTGTAGTCGGGTTCTTAAAACCCTTCCGTGGCGCTCGGGAGCGTCAGAGCGAAAATTTTAAGCTTAGAACACGCTGCAGGTTCCCTTTTCGATTTTTCAAAAATCCAAAAGTTACGTACATACCTTATAGCACGAATAAAATACAACGCATCTTTACGAATGCTCTAAAATGTCTAATGGAAACTGGGCAGTCGTTAGTCCTTCATGTTCGATCGATACTTGACCGAGTAGCAAAAAATCGCGTTGAGGGAAAGTGTTGTATTAAGCTTTCTACACAAATAATGTTTATACGAGCCAAGCATCTGAGATTTTTATAATTTACTAGCGAAAAACGACCTTTGATCTTTTAGGGTTAGAAAAAATTACAGCGGAAAAATTTCCGCAGTAAATCGGGCGTGTCCACTTCGTGCAATTCGTTGAATTCCCATTTGGTGCAAAGACCACATACATTACTTCAATAAAGACAACATTGGCCATCTGATATATTAACGAGCTATGTTAAAAATATCGGAAAAAATACATAACATTGTCTAAGCTAGTCTTATTGGACTATTTAAAAAGCAGCAGGTTTTTCGAGTCTTGCAAACAATTGCTTGTCTTTTATTTGCACAGTTCCAAAATGTGCGCTCCTTTTACATCTTCCAAAAAGAGCCTTCGACCGTTTCTAATCGGCGTTCATTTCGCTTTACCGTTATTTCATCATCTCCACTTAAATATTGGGCCATTTCTTTTTATCTTTCTACACGTGATTTCTTTTTCCAGCATCTATTTCTTTATATTCTCTTTAATAATAACTTATCAAGATAAACTATGACGTGCCGCAGGCTTGAACATCGTTGCACGGCCGAGATCCTTTCATTAATTTTATCGTCTTACTATGCCATAATACATTCTATCCTCTACGACGAAGTGTATTTTTACTCTGCTGTCTGTCATTTCCGTACATCCGTACGCGTTCACGTGTCCTCAATAAGCCCACCGGGAACATACGTTGATGTACTACGTTACAAGTTCAAGGGAGAGGTATTCAAACCAGCGAAGAATTGAAAAATCAAGTGATTCAGCTCATACAGAGTATATATATATATATATATATATATATATATATATATATATAGAAAACCGAAAGACATAACGACAGAAAGAGAATTGGGGCAAAAATCAATCAAAATTTTTTAACGGTTTTCAGTATACAACTAAATCACGAGACGAGTGAACTTCAGTTACACACGGTAGCAAATTCAAAGAGAACCAGCAAAAATTAAAAAACAGCAACATAATCACGTGAAAATTTAATATATCTAACAACATTTATGCGGTCGTTCTAAGTGTTGCTATATATATATATATATATATATATATATATATATACTCCTTTCTACTGTTGGGTACTCTGTGTGTCGTCGTCATCACCAATATATAACGCTTTTGTCTTCGATCTTTTCCCGGCTAGCTCGAGTGCATATCCCTGCAGCGCGTCTACGGCCCATCTTGTCTTTTCGTCGCTATGACATCGTTCATCTCTCGAATTTTCGTTCGTTTTTATTATATATATATACAGTTTATACATTTGGTTACAACGGCGACCTCGGCAGGCCGGCACGCGACAAGTTTTCCCAGCTGTGCCCCCCCTCGACCGAAATAGCTCGAAATATTATAGAATTCATTTAATTTAATTGAAAAAGGTCTAACACGTGATTTTGTTCAATATTTTCTGTATTCCTTCTACGTGCAGCAGCATAGCTGTTCACTTACTTTTCTATCCGATTTAATTCTGTGGATATCAGCCTTCCGCACCTGCGAAAGGTAATCAAATTTTCACATGACACCAGGTCACATCAGCCTATTTTTCCAGCGTATGTGTCGTATCCCTTCCAATTTTTCTCGATTTTATAAACAGACCTACTCATCATCTAAGCATTCACAGATTGAATCTCTTCATTATCAGTTACTTACTATTATCGATCATATTATTTCATTTTAATTATCATCACTATTATAATGTTGTTGTTGTTGTAGTATATCGATATGTGGTTGTGGTTATTACGTAGCTTATTGCATCAGATGATTATTGATACGGATGCAAGGTCTTTCATTTTCGTCTTTTTTTCTCTAGATTTTGCTTGTGTCTGGCTGTCGACCTTCCATTCCTAGATGTTATCTACCGTCTTTCCTCTTGTACCACTTTCTTTGTCTTGACAGAGTCCATTTAATTTTGGCCTGATGTTTGTCTCTGTTCGTTTACCTTCATTCTCGTGTTGACTCACCTGCTTAGCTGTCTGCCAATGTGTCTCTGTCCTGTCATGTACGTAGTAACTGTATGTGCGTGCACCGCCACCGAGGCACTTGACTTAGAAGTTGGCGGCCTATTCTGTCGGCCAAACAAAAGCCACTCCGACTGCACTTACAGTTCCAAGTAGGCGGCAAGTCCCCTTTTTTCTTAGGGACCTGTGAGTGTTAGGATAGTTTTTTGTTTCATTTTCGCTATCAGAGATTTCGGAAACTCGACAAATTATTGTAAAGCCGCTAGAACTGTATGTGCGGCCAGAAATGGCGTGTTCCCTTTCAAGGAAGGGGTACTCTACTTTGCTTATCTCTATGTACATCACTTATTGCTTGGAATCGTCGGGTTCGCCGCCACCATCTAAATGGCGGCCTTTTGTTCTCCTACAAGGTCCCCAACTCGGCATCTTCTATACTTAACCCTTGTTTTTTTTCATTCAGTATTCCAGATTGTAGGTTTACAGCGACGCTTATTGACGACGTTTAGCGCATTCTTGCCCTGGAGCCGTCATCCCATTGGACAGCACGAAATCGGAAAGTCTTCCAAATGTCCTATGTCGTCATAATCATAGTTTCTGTTTCGTCCGCCATTTTTTTAAGATAATCATCGATACAAACACTCAGAGATCACAGTCAGCAGCGTCCGGGCTAGGGCGCGTTCCGGGTTTGCCATTTGCCTACAGCGTTTGTGACGATGACCACGACCATAAACATTTGATTTTTTTGTTCGTCGTCATCGTCGTCGTCGTCGTCGTCGTCGTCGTCGTCGTTCAATTGTTTCATGCAGAGCGTTGGCTTGTTGTTGTTGTTGTTGTTGCTGCGCCTGACGAAAAGCGACGGCGCCGAGACGGACTGCCCATGGCAACAAAACCGTTAGCAATGGATCTTGTACATTGTTGTCGAATGGGCTTGGCTGCCATCGAGTCAGTTTTGGACAAAAGGAAATTGTTGTCCACGGCCGTGTAGTACCGTCGTTGTTCAGGCTATCCGTTGTAGACCTTTCCTGCCAACGCCACATCTACCCCTCTCCCTAAATTGTACTTCCTCTTTTTGTTTATTTATAGTGTTCTTGTCAGGACTTTTTCGCTGGGTCTTCAATGGGGAAAAGTGTTATGGGTAAGGGGTTGGGTATTGGTGTTGACAGTAGTTATGGCCGTCTCTCCTATCTAATGTATCCGAATGCACACACGTGTATTATAAATTATTTGTCAATATTTTTTTCTTATATAATTGCTGTCATCGAATCTAACATCTTCTCGAAATCACCTTCACTCTTATCAATTTATTTTTGTATATTTTTCAGGAGTTCAGGTTCTTAATTGAATCTTTCTCCCCCCCTTTATCAGAAAGCATCCGACACATAGAGTGTAAGAGGCAACGGGATGTTACTGTTGCTGTTGTTTTGCTATTGTATCATCACGTATTTGAATATGGCGACATATCCTGTGGATCACTATATACTGAGGGATATTGGCCTTGCATGGCATGGTGCCGCTGAGACGGCAACATCTGGCGAGGATTTCCGTTCACTCCGATGGGTAACCGGCCTCCGGTGGCGTACTGCCTCTGAGGCTGTTGCACGCTGACTATTGGCATTCGACGAACGCCGTGCACCCCGTTCATCCGATCCATCGTATAGGGTAACCGCTGCTGCTGTTGCTGATGGTGTTGTAGGGCTGGAGACTGCTGCTGCTGCTGCTGCTGCTGTTGCTGCTGCTGCTGCTGCTGCTGCTGTTGTTGTTGTTGTTGATGAACTTCGTCATCGATCACTGCGTAGATATTCTCCGTCACTCCGGGTGCGCCAGACTGGTACGGATGCAATAAGGTCCGTCGCGTAAGCGTATTTGCTTGGATACTCGGTTGTGCACTTCCAATCACTGGCCGTGTGTTTGTGTTCGTATTGTGCTGGCCGTTAGGAAATGCGAGAGGCGTCTTCGACTGGTAGTAGCTCTGTTTTGGCTCGAGCGCCTGCCCATATTGCAGGTTGCTATTGAGCTCGATCGAGTCCGATGAACAGCTCTGCTTCCGGCCAGACTCCAGTTCGCCTGCAAACAATAACAATAGTGGAAAAATAAACCACAATTAGACTAATTGCATGAAAGGTGCACAAACGCACAATAAACAATACAGTCATTCTATAACTAGACAATGTACCCGCCTCGAAAGCTTTTGCTATGTCTCTCGCGCTATGTGCGTGCGTGTGCGTGCATCTTTCTCTCTGTCGGTCTTTTTGCACTTTGACTCTCTCTCTTTGTATTCAGCATTTTATAAACGATCGATTAATCGCTGAATGATTCCTATTTTGCGAACTCTCGCTGCCGCAGAGCTTCGCGGGAGTTCACGGCATTGCTTTCTCTTGTCCGTACTACCAAAGCTGCCTCTGGTACCTGATAAATATGTGCGCTTCAAAGGTTCTTTTCACCCTTTTGACCCTCGTGATGTCCAGAAAGTGCACAGGAGTTTCTTTTCTTCGAAAAAAGAATGGCCCTGGTATTATTAAACTGCTTTACAGACATATTTGGACGCAACTTGTACCTTACCGGCGCATCCGACTTATATCGTCGGTGAAATTCATCAGTCAAAAAGAAACGTCTGCGTCAACATACGTACGTACGTACGTACATAGAACGCCATTGCTAGCTGCATATATATACGTATCTAGTTGGTTCAGCGTAGCATTGCACGACGCTTTGCCGTTTTTGGGCACGTATCATCATGTTCACTTTGCGGTTCGAGCAGTTCGAAGCACGAGTCGGGTTAGCCTGGCGATTCCTTTTCGGCAACAACTGCGGTAACCTTGCTGATGCGAAGAGGCGTCCCCAGCGTCACAACAAACCGCAAGGCAACAGCAGAAAGTACGCTGAAACTGTCTAGACTTTGCACAGTGGCCACAGTCTCTTTGTCAGTGTTTGGGTCGATGCAATCGGACGTGACGGTTTCGGTCACAACCGGCCATAATATGGTCGCCGCGTGCGACTATGGGAATGCTTCGTGCGTCATGACGCTCTTTGCTCTTGCATGCTGATACTCATCGTAGCATTGCTAATGGCTGTTGCCGTTGCTTCTTCTGGATAATACAGCCGCCGCCACGCGCTCGTAATAAAAATAATGAATTACTTAGATCTACACGAATCGGGTCATCGCCCAATTCGTGATAGCGATTAATTAAAAGAAAACCAACAACAGCGACAACATGGGTAAACGAGAAAACGAACAGGGCGGACATATGAAAAAAACGAAGGTAATGAGAAAAAAAGCTATCACCGACAGGCCACCGGTCGCCGAACAGCATGATGACCAGAGAAATCAGCGGAAGGGGCAGCACAAGCGAAGACACCACCAGCATCAACAACAACAACAACAACACCGCCATAAAGCCGTGTCAAAGGACACCACGCTGTTGTCGTACTAACAACAACAAAATGAAGAGATGCTCATAAAGTAGAGGTCGCCGGTTGTTCTCGCCCTTGTTCGCAGTCAGCCTCATCAACAACATTAGTTACAGCATCATCATTAACGCCGTCGACGAGTTGACTCGTTTTGATTGTCCTGTTAACCGGTTGCCTGACAAAAGTCTCTCAAAAAGAAATGCCACTACTCCTGCGTGAAGCCAATACAACAAGTACCAACAGGTAGGGCACCGCTATGTGTCGTAAGCCGGAGCATCAGCAGTTCCAGCAGCGATAAGCGTTAATCACTTCATATATGATGTCCGCAGCATCCGTTGAGAAAGAGAACCATCATGAAAGACAGAACAACTAGTATAGTACGGCAGTGCGCGAAGCGTAGTTGAATGCAACGAAAACCTCGCACCGTCTTAACTTAATCGTGTTGAAAAAATGATAGTAATATTATAAAAAAAAAAAAAACCGCAACACTCTCCTTGCTTTCATCGTGATTATAGTAGTTGTCTGTGGCGCCAGGGTACGTCAGGTAACCGGTGTAAATAGTAGCGATTCTCCGTATTCACATACGGTGGCCAATCTCTCACAGACGCCGTTAATGGCTAGCGGAGGACCAGATCGAGGTGAAGCATTGCCTGCTCACGATAACACACGTTATATGACGACCGCGACGCGTCCTTATGTGTGCGCGTATGCACACTATTTGGCAAAATAATAGGATGCAATTATAATGTTCGGAAACCATGGGTCACTCGTATAAACTAAAACCAGTTTGAGTGTCCATCGCCTCGCCAACGAAAAGGACGAGTCAAAGGGAGACGACCTGGACAGCAATAAACAGAAACTTGAACAACGACTGCTAATAAATGAAATTCTGGACGAGGTAAGTTCGACTACTTCACCGCAAAGTTCTGACAGGGTACTTTAACCGCTGACATAAAAGCTTATTTGATCGAGCTTTAAAGCTAGCTGTATAACTGAGTTAATGGCAGGATAATATAACGGGGCCATTACTCCTACACACTATATGTATTGTTCTGTACGAACGTATTTATCAGGGCTTGTTTTACCACAACAATGTAATACCTAGAACACGCGAAAAGCGCGGATAAAGTGACGTCTTCATGCTTTTTCTCGATTCAGTGAGGTAAATCTATTGAACAACCACAACTTCAACCTCTTTTCATTTCCATATCTCTAATTTCGATAAGTTTAACGGATTTGGAAGACCTATTGCTCTAGCCAATCTATAGCCTATGAGACATCAACAGAGCGTACTAAGTGCCTTTGCTATCAAGATATGAAGGTAGAATATGAAAATCGCGCGCTCAAAAACCACGTTTCCCTTCGCCGCCGACGTTGTCGTAGTCTCCAGCACTGATGACAACATTCCGTCCGAGGAGTCGTCATCGGCCGAATGATGGCCACTATTCACCCCACCAGAGAGATTATTTTTTCTACATAACAAAGAGTACATCATGTATCGATAACGGGAATAAAGCCGAATATAAAAATATCCAAGGGTTCACTACTACTCGACAGCTGGCGACTACAGACACGCGATACACCAAGAAAAACGCTACTCTTTTTGACAGCCGACGTTATCGAACAATTGTCGTCGATCCGCAAAGCGATGATGTCTGGTTATCAACTAGCAGCAAAAGTCACAATAATAATATCAACAGCGGCGGCAGCAGCGACGGCAACAAGCGAGATAACGGAGGGACTCATTATATAAACGGGTGGCGATATGATGTTTGGGCTTGTCGTCTGCCGTAAAGATGACCAAAAGGAAACCATAAATATTAATAAGAAGAAGCAGGTAAGCAGCGAGTAAAGGGAAATAGCGGGAGTGTGCAGAGAAAAAGCACGTAACTGGAATCGACAATGACAGCCTTTGAAGAAGAGCTGAACAGACGAAACAGAAATATAATGAATAATCGAGGATAATAATAATAATAACAACGACAGCCGTAACAACACACACGAGAATGACAGCCACAGCAGAAACCACTACCGCTTAATATCGTATACTTACTGTGTTCATCTTCTTGTCGGTCCTGATCAAGGACCTGTTCGTAGATGGGGTTGTACTGCTCTTTGTTGGACCCGGGTCCACCACCTGCGCCCAGCTGTTTCCGTCGCTGTGAACGTTGCGGATCATTCAGTGAGATCACCGAGGGTGTGACGATACCTCGGAATGCTGATGGGAGCGTCGTGAATCCCTGACCTTGGCCCTGACCGCCGTATGCCCCACATTTGACATCGGACAACTGCAATCATGCCAAACGGTGTCAGCAATCCGATCGCAAAATTGAATGTTAAATGTCATATTCAGTCTACTTCATCTCGTGCATTTGAAACAGGCAAGATCCAATTGGTTATAGAAGCTAGAAAAAAAAGAAGGTCCCGATTGTTAGGAACGATGCGCAATGCTAAATGAATAATGTGTTAAAGGAACTGAAAACGAAGTTGATTACGTGATTGTAAGTTCGTATGCTAGTTAGTCGTAGCCCAATGGTACTGGCAAGGCGCTTACGAAGATCATGCCGGAGTGGCGGAAACCTTCGAGATTCAGCGTTTACTTGTAGGAATCAACAATACACGCAAGCTATTACCCGGACCCGTTAGTGATAGTCGTCATTGATTATACGGCCATTAAAACATGTCTAAGGGAAACAGGTATTCTTATATAGTCTACATATACATATACATCAAACGGTTAGTATCGGCCTATGGAAAGTTATCGAACTATTTCTATGACGCGCATGAGTAAGACGATGTAGACTGTTGAAGCTGATTTTAAATCTGTTAGCAACAAGACAGACTGATGGTGGTGGCGTATGGGAACATTGTATGTTAGTGATAAGATTGGTGTTTCTTAACTAAAGGCGGATGCGAGATGTATTGTACCTCAATCGGATTAAGACCGTCTGCCTGCAGGAACGGATGTAGCGTTGCCGTGTGATTCGAATTTAACAAGAGCGGATTGATTCCAGGAGCGCCCGGAACCTGGGACTGGCCCGGTGCTCCAGGCACCTGATTCGTCTTGCACGGCAAAAAGTGTTCCACCTTCTTTTTATGCCTGGAAAAGACAGCGACGAGAGAAGGAGTGTTAGCAAATAGAAATACAATGCTGCTCGCATAAGTAGATATAAATAAATGCCCGTATTGATTTATCTCTATATAAATACATATTTAATTTTTCCAGTACGAACAGCTGCTGACTTTGTGTACGAACCAGTTTAAGAGAATTATTTTCACAAGTTTCGTCTAGCTGATTGTATGTCAAGATTCGAAACTGCGTAGCATCATTACCAGTCGCTTCGTGGTTGATACTCTTTAATCATTGGAATCGTGTTGGCCGCCGATACCTTTTTTGAAGGTCAGCTATCGTTCCCGATCACGGTAGCGATAGCGGCAACAGCTCGTGTTACGGGCTACTCTTTTTGCCGAACAGGGGCTAATTACGGCCGGTTTTTATGATATTGTCAGTGTAAACTGGAGGTTAACTCTATCCGCTGCCGACCAATTCGCTAGCTATTCTGCCAACAAAATTCACGTTCTAGCAGCTTTTTGGCTGGGATTACAGTAATAGTTGTACAGCAGTAGTTGTACTGGTACCTACAATAATACCAATAGTAGTATCAAGACTACGATAGGTACGGCTCAGAGGCTATAGTTTCTGGTGTTTCTACCGTCAGAGTAAACGAGTAGAAGCATCAGTGGCTCACTGTAGCATTGTCCGCCGACCCACAAGAGTTCGTGAGTGGAAATTACTTCTACAGGCTCGTGTCAACCTAACTGATGACAATCTTCAAGTGGACGCTAAACTGTAACGCGTTTCCGTCTAAATTAGTCACTTCGTATGTGCCTACTTAGACGACGTACCAAAAGATAGGTCGACTTCAACCGTATACGCACAAGTGTCTGTCCAGGCTCAACTGTTTACGAAGTTGATCGAAATCAGATTTCGTTCGGTTTATAAAAATAGAGTACAAGGAACTATCTGAGTCTGATCGAATATGTGGCGATACGAAACATAATGATTTCTATCTATAGTGTACCATTAATGATAGTGCTCTTGATTATAACAAAGGTGTATAACATAAGTGTGTGTGTTCACGTCAACCGGGCCAACGGCGGTGAAAACATGGTAGACACCATCGCATGGGTGGCCTAAACAAGTCAGCAGACACGCGCCATTCTATTCTAATGTCCGCATTACCGCCGACGGTGTCTGTTTGTTTGCCTGTATGTCTGTCCATCTACTTGATAATAAAATCCGTTTTTGATCCACGGAAGGTCTATCGATCAAATGTCACAGCCATCTTGATTCTCAAGCGTAGCCGAGACCCTGACGAAAGACCGGTTCGAAGTTTGTTGAAAAGACCAATCTGTTCTTAGCTTATCGAGAAGCACGCGAATTGTACGAGTTGATAGAAATAGAATGGATTGCCTATAGTAGATTTATATTATAGTATGAAACTCTGTCTAGCTCAATGGCGTCGAAACGTAAACTATGTTACAACCCAACCAAATAAGCCTTTGGCTGACCTGATAAGGCATCATCTGTCTGACAATGGCGTCCGGTAGCTAGCTACTTGCGACCTGTTAGCTAATCGGCCATTAAAACGAGCAGCATGTAAGGCTCTCAGGCAAACGACATGGAACAAATCGGACAACCATTCCATAGCCACAGTCCTTTCTGATATGAACGTATCCTCGACCAACCAGCGTTACAGCCGCAGCAATCCTAGCACGGAACAAAACCAATAACAAACTACTACATATAAACTTACAGCAGAAACGTCAAGCACAACAATTAGCCAATGCTGCTACCAGCGAAACAGCTAGCGTCGAATACGTCGGAATACGCTTAACGCACCGCAGTCGCATGGACAACGCCAGCGGCGCCAGAGCGAGACAATTATTTATATACTGCAGACATACACACAGCGGGCAGCTAGGTTATCCCTGGAACGATCACAACTTCCTTTTTTCCAGCTTTCCTCTTCGCACCCACCTCTCCCTCGCGTTGTTGATCATTCATGTTGTTATTAGTCTTCTGCGCAAATAATGTCCGCTTGTATGAAAAATGACAACGAACCCTTCGGTCTACCGACGAATGATCACTACGACGACGACAACGGTTGTGGTTGTTCCATTGCGGCCGACTTGGCGGCTGCTCCGACGCCGAGAAGACAACTATGAATCACATAGGGACAGTATAAGACAGCAGAAGCGAAAAAGGAAAAATTATTGTCTTCAACGCGTTAGACTTGCCAACTTGCGCTTCTTTTTCCTGTCGCCGTAATCGTCTTAGCGGCCCAGTGATGGCTTGTGTAAGTGTCGCCGTTACCAATTCCTCAAAGATGGCGACACCAAGCCAACCAGCAACCAATAACAGCAGCGAAAATAGTGAATGGAAGCCGGCCAACGGACGGTAGGCAACGTCAACACAACAGCGAAGCCAAATAACAACAACGGAGGCACCAGCGACCTGGTAGTGCTGCCGCAACAATAACAAGCGATGCCCTAGGGGTGGCGCAACTCGGCAACAGGACTCGAATGTCTCGCTGAGGGCTAGCGCTGGACCCGTCCTATCCCATAGGCCCTCCGGTAGCCGCGTTTCTCTCCCAGTCGCTGCTTTCCTTCCCTTGGGCCTATCTGTAACCATTAAGGATGACCAGCCAGCGGGTCATCTCATCGCATGAAATCGTAGGCTGCTTCACAGTCATCGTAATCGCAACGAGAAAAGTAGCGGCAGCAGCAATCGGAGTGTTCCGTAGAAAGCCTCGTTCCCTGCTGCTGTCTGCCAGGAGAAGACTGCATGTCGTTACTGTTATGATACTTCGAGAAGGGGAGCACGCTATTGCGGAATCACACTGACGGGTGACGAAGGTCAGATACGTCGAATATCATGAAAATGTTACTAATTGATTGAAAAATCGTTCTGCTAAATGCAATTATTAGTCGCAGTATTCGATTTACTGCTAGCAAGACCAACAATGGCGGCTATAACTGTGTTGACAATGAAAACAATTTTAATTGCAAGCGATGATTACTCATTCATCAATACCTGCGCCAGTTCCGGCGGTGTCCTGCTCAATCTAAATCGATACTTGATAGCGGTCCCAGACGTAAAACTCGAAGTAGGTGTGGGAGAATGTAACGAAAAGCATTGACGAAAATGAATATCCAGCCAAAATCAGCGAACAGCAGCATCCCGTCAGCCGTTAGCTCGACCGGCTTTGTTAGTACCTAAGTAGCTGTTGCCTCTGCTGTCAAAGCCCCTGCTACAGTAGCCGAAACCAGCGCCACTATGGCCATCACCAGTCGCGACGTCGCTAACATCGCTGTCTCCGATTCCCTTTCCGCCCTGGCCACTTTATATTCAAATGCCTATTGATAGTGGTGCGGGACTGGCGTCTGCCGTTGATACCGCAGCCTTCTCGACCCTGTCATGCTTGGACAGAAGAGATCGAATGAATCGAGCAACAGTACCGGAGCTACTATGTAGTACCGGCCATATGCAAAATGAGCCGTAAAGCGGCGCCACACGGGTTCAGGTTAATGCCATCGAGGCGAACTCCATCGAATATCAACAAACAAATATATGCTGGGCGGTGTCCTTTCTGGGGGAGCCGAGCACAGCGTATTGCAACGCTATAGGGAGCCGCGTCGGAAATGCGGCAACAGTGCAGGCGACCCCTAGAACAAACAATCGATTGAAGAAAACGAAGGTTTTGCGGACGCGAGGTTTGCAATGTCGAACAAGCCACACTATTGTCACGGGCTATACGGTTTGGTGGAGGGGAGACAATAAAACTGTTGTAGCTTATGGCTTCTGCTGCATCACATTTGGCAGGCAGAAATGCTAGCCGCTCGCTACCAACGACAAACAGGGGAATATCATAGAAAATCGAGAGATGAAGGGGGCAATCATGCGCCACTATCGATGTCACTGCGGAAATCTCGAAAAATGATCTCAAATCGAAAGAAAAGCCGTCTTCTGTGTGCGCATCAAAGTGCGTTTGCTGTCTGCAATGACGCTCTGTCGATGACCGCCGGTAGGTTTAGCAGGTATGACAATGCTATTGTATCACGCACGGCGTGGAACGAACGGACTGACTAATTGTCATCGCCAGAATACCAGCCAAATCTCTCACTCCAGTCGCATATTTGCCAAAACGCAAAAACTGGCTCGTACCCCTCACTGTAGCCGCTGTTCTCGAGGCATTCGAAGGGAGCGAAATTTGCGAGGGGCGAGGCGTTAAAAGGGGGGAAAAAAGCGAGATGAACAGGATTCACTTGCGTTCGATCCTTAAAAACCTGCCAAGCAGGACAACTGAGCTATGCCTTTCTCTGTTGATTCTGAGTGTGATTTTTTACTTTTAGGTCAAACGGCAGTGAATCGAATGGCTATTTAAGGCAAATTTGTGCTCTTGTCGTTACACGACAAATGCAAATGTCATATACAGCAGTGTCTTTTGGCTAGGAAATCCCACGATACGGTTAAAACTGACCGCACACAAAATCCCTTTACGTTCGCCTTATCTAATAGTTTTACGCTGGACAAATATTTAACCTATTTTCGTACACCCCAGTTGTGGAGTGTGTGCTCTGTGGAATAACGGCATAGCAAAAGTCTTTTGTTATCGATTAGTGAGCACTAGCAGAACTTAACTAGATTCATTTTGGGTTAACTGATATTAGGCCACTTCGTAAACTTAGCCAGCATTTTACCTCTGCTAGGATTCTATTGACAACGAGTAGCCGTCGTTCGTGTATGATAGTAAGTCTTCGGTTATTGTGTGTAAAGCAGATGAAGCTTTAACGCGACAACAGTAATAGCTTTTCGAAGGAGAGAACACGAAATTCTTGCGCCTACCCTTGCTTTCTAACTGAATCTCCGCCCCTGCGGAAACTTCAAAATATGACCCTTTGTACGCCCTATTTTGCAGCTCAGCGGTAGTACCGTGTCAATAACGGCCCCCTGCTTGCAACTACCGGACCCGTTCGAGCTAAAAACCACGGTACCTTGCAAGTGATCGAAAATTGATCGTGTTTTGCTTGTACACTAGAATTGTATCAAATTGTTTTTCCTTCTGCTTTCTGGATTAGGTTGGGTCCGACGCTGACGACAAACGGTTCGCCCGCACGATATCGAAACTCGGAAGGCACAAAATGCACACCTTTTACACTGGTATTTAAAAAAAGCCAATAATAGTTGAGCTCTTCGACACTTTGGCTGTAAGTATCTGTATATGAAGTATACTCCATTGTTACGCATGGATCCATTAACTCGTAATCACCTACTATAAGCTATAGAGAAAGAAAAATTGGGCTTATTTGACAGCCTTTGCTGTCTGTGGCTTTTGCCAGGGGATACAAGACGATGGCTAAAAGCCACCGAAGCGTGCACACGCACAAGCACAGCCCTATAGACGCACATCGACAACATCCACAGACTAACCTAAAGCCACCTATGCTTGAGGAAGCGGCAGTCCCAACAGTCACTCTTTCCTCTACCTCAGTACCGTTTCGTCTGCCGCTCCCTGTTCCTCTGTGCGGTCCGGTCCAGTCGCTTCATTATCGCTAATAGCGTTGTCCTGTATGAGCTTTCCTGTAAGGGGTCGCCCCAACCTTCGCTCGTACACTGTTTAGGTTTGTGGGTGTCTGCTTCTGTCTATCTGCCTACTGTGCATTGAAGCGTTTAGCAGCAGAAACGTTCAGGCGTTTAGTTCCCTCGCAGGCGCAGTGGCAGAATCCTCCTCTAACAGGCGTGCATCCAGAGAGTGCAACAAAAGAGTGTCTTCCCGCCCGAGGCGTTGCTTTGGCCAAGTACTACACCGTCGTTCCGATATGTACGAGGTAACGGCCGTTGCTGAGCTCCACAGGGCTTTCACACACACCTCCAGCTCTGTGCTAGAGGTGGCGGGAGCGAGCTAACTGTGTATACTAATGCTGCTGACTACTGTGTAGGCAATCATGACAGCAGTCGTAGCCATAGTATGGCTATTGCTGGAATAGCTTACCGAGTAGTGGCTGATTGGACTGGCTGTCCTAGCCATCATCGAAGCCACAGAGACGCAATGTGAGTGTTGAAGCGTGCAAATATATATATATATATATTATAGATCCTGTAAGCAGGGGTCTATTCAACGAACTGCAGGCGATTTTGGTTAGACAAACATTCAACGTGAGCCTGCTAGATGTGCTGACGTTGTTGGCTAATAAGGCGCAGTCGGATCAACGGCTATATGAATTGATTGATCGATTCGGACTTCGTTGCCCGAGCAGACGACGTCTAAGGGCTGAAGGGGGCTTTTAGGTTTCGAGCAAGCGCGAGATCCCACTTAAAGCATCGTCATAGCATCGTAGCATCGGCTTAGCATCCGACTGGGTGACGATCTGCGCTGACAGTACGGACTTACGGGAGGATGGCCTGTTCGACAACAACGATGATGTGTATACCTTTTTGTTCAAGCTGCTACTGCTTTTGAAACTGGCCCACTACAGCCGCTGCGCACGATCCACAAACAGGGAACTCGAGAGGTGGCTGTATCCGGCCAAGCACGCTAAACGACAAGTTCTACCTGTTTAACTAACAAGTTAGTCAACTGCAAACTCAAGCCGATGCTGCTGTTGTTGTCGTCGTCGTCGACGCGTCCCCGATTCTCTTTCTTAGTTTCGATTCACAGAGCGCTCACCGTAGCGATCCACTTTACCGTTAGGTCACCTCTCATAATAGATAATATCCAAATGTCGATCAGCTATCGCACCTATTCTGATGGTGAAGGAAGCGATAGTTTAGTAGGGACGGCACGATAAAGGTTACTCGGTTCTTCACCGGTCAGGAGTACCGTGTCTGTTTCCATGCTTTTACTACTTCCAAGAGCAAGTGTTGTCTTCCATTTGAGCCATCACTCAAAATTCATCGTTGCTGCTCGTTGAGTTTAAACAATGCACGGGCCAGGGTCGTCCAGAAAACCGCGCAAAAGGAAATACTAAATACGACGTAAAAGACGGTTACGGATATCACTAGTTTCGGCCTTGTTGCCTGGCTACTGTTTCGATTGCGAATGTGAACTGAGCCTGTAGATACTGCAAGGAACAGAACTGGTTCCGCCGGTCGTTCCGGCCTTCGTCTAATATAAGGGCAATTGTTGTACAACGAGCCTTCTCGCGCACTATACGGCTACACGTATTCGCCTATGCTTACCGTGATCCCCTCTGACCCGCTCGTATGCACTTATAAAGGCGCGATGGCCATCCACTGGAGAGCGGCACCCTTTCGCGGCATCTCAGACCAAACCGACCACGCCACAATAATACGGCTTTAGCATTGAAAATCATTGCGCATTCGCTGATATCGGTGATATTGTAAGAGAAAGCCCAACGAGCCAGCGAAAAATGTCGAAGGCTTAAAGAAAAACAGTTGCCATTGGAGGTTCGAAACCGATGCTCGCCTGTTGTGCTATATGTATTACGAGTATGAAAATGCAGAGTAACTTTGGCCAGCAAAGCTTGCACCTACTAACAACGTAGGTGCCTAATGCTCTAGATACAATAAAGGGTCCAGGTAGTTGCTTTTCCCGATAGTCAAGTAATAACAGAAATAACACCAATTTAGCAGGCGCTTCGTTTTCACAGACCACAGCGCACCGTTGAAAATAGAAGAGCACAAGGCAAGAGCAAGCAAATAGCCAGCCAGATTCACTTAGTAACCTATAGAGGGCGCTGGCAGTCTTTCATCCCGTCAATCCAATCCTAAGCGCAGGCCGAATCCCCCACCCGTTTCCATAAGAGCGCCGCTAGTTCACTAACCCCATTCGAAGGGTTGCTGCTGCTGCTGCTGCTGCTGTGGGGAACCCACGAACTGGCAAAGCAGGCAGACTGCTGATGGTGGTGGTGGTATATAGTCACCGCCTCTCCCACCGATCGACTCTGAATGGAGTTGTTGTGCTACGAGCTTGGGGACTGCTGCTCGCTAGACCTTTCCTGTTCGTCCGGTTGTTTTATTATAGCTCGGAAGGACGCATGAACGACAACCAGTCGACTGCTGGAGGCGGCAACGAGTCGGTTTGTCTGGTAGTTCGACGGACCCAAAGAAACGAACGAAGTCGTCCGAGTTTGTTGCGCTGCAAGCGGTTACTGCTTTAGCTGTTACGCAGGACCCGACGCAGACCGCGGTCGGATCTATAAGCGAGAGAGGAAGAGGAAATTCCTTTGAGCCTAAGAATGGAATCGGTTGTGGATGAAGCGGACAGGGTGGAAACAGGGGTTCATGGAGGAAAGAAAGAGATGGAGTCTCCGGGAACGTCGCAGGAATGTCGTAGGAGAAATCGTGTTTTTCCTTTAGCTACTCTCTCGTTGGGGTGGCTGTCGTTCGTCGTCGATGCGACAACTGCACAGACGAAGAAGCAGCGATAGCAGCGGCCGCGGCAAGACGGAGGCGTTCTTTCGAAGAAATACAGAGAATGGCCGGGTGAAACGAAGGTAGTGCAGAGGTCTAGCAGTGTAGGAATTGACGGTGGGTACAAAACCGCTAATACATTTTCTGTTCGTTCTGTAGCGGTAGCGGCAAGTTGCCATACATTCGAACGCCGCTTGCATCATACACACAGACACAGACAGAAATACATGTATGGACTCAAAATCCATTCGTAGTTCTTGCAATAACGACCGACAGAATGGAGGACACGACGAACCAGACCAGTGGCGACGACGACGACTGGCCACCACCGCGGCCGGCACTAATATCAGCGGGGAGGCGACATACCGAAAGAACAATTTTACTTCTCTTTTTGACTAGTCTTACTACTACTTTTTTTTTTTTTTTTTTTTTATATCACAATTTGTCCTCCACTCAGAAAGCATCGCTCTTCTTTATGGCTCTGTGGACGGTGTGGTGGGAGCGATGACCTCCCGAATAATAATGTCATTGTTTATTACAACCACAGTCGCAATACTAACAGTGCCTGTCTCCGCTACAACAACTATTACTGCAGACTATCGAAAAGGTGCGCGCGCACGAGAGAAACAGATAATGACGGAGCAAAGTAATGAAATAAACAAAGTTTACGAAACCATTTCATTCATAGCCTAATAAGCTATCCAACCCTTTTACCGCCGTGTAGTTTTTCTGTTATGCCACGCTTCACAGCGTATTAATTTTTTTCCTATTTCCAAAATCAGTGCATGTATGTACAGCTTGTTAAAAACTAATTTAATGAAACATACAGGACCATAATTACTACGATTATAACTACTGCTACTCACTTGCAGAAGAGGAAAGCTGCAACCAGCGTTACCGTGACAAGGATAGCACAAAACACCGTGATGAGGGGCAAAGCAGACGGCCCTAACAGGGAACTTAGGGCTCGATCACCCATAAGCTGTCCAGCCGGACAGAACTGTAGATCGTCGGAAGCCAAGCCCGCGGCGCATACTCCTGGCGGCGCTGGAGGAGGCGGCACAAAGTGCGGCGGCGCCGGTAACAGGTCGGCGCAGCGTCCCGACGAGCTGCAGCGAAAATACACAAGCTCGTCATCTTCATCATCCGGTGCCCAGGTCCACAGCCCCGCGTCGCTCCAGTCGGCCCAGTGGTACTCCATGACGGGGTGCAGCCGACTGGGACCCGCGCTGACAAAGCCCCGCTGCTCGGGGAGGGCGTCAGCACGCCCTCAGCTGTCGTCTCGCAATGGCTCTCTGGCGAGCACGCTTGCGGCCGCATCATCTACGAAGGGGCCCATAATCGCAGCGGCTCATTGTAGCGTGTTTCAACCTTCAATTGATTCTCGATCTACAAGAGTAATTAATCGATAGCGCTAGGCGACAACACTGTGGTTCTGCAATAGCAACTCATCGACAGGAACGCTAAACGCTGTATCGAGGCTACACCTGTGCAACAGAAGAAAAAAGTAAAATTGGTTAGAAAAAAAACGGCTTTAAAAAAATATATAAATATGATAATTACCTCTGTGCACACGAATCGAAAGGAAATTTTTTTTTATCTAAACAAGCGATAACAATAATAGATTTTACACAGCTTTTAACATCACATTACATAGGATAGTATTCACTTTTTATACGTCAAAAATGCCCTTGATTGTTTTCGCTCGCATTTAACCTGCACTGGTAAAGAAAAAAAGGTTTAATCGGAGAAGGGATCGCTTAGCTGGAATAAAAGTGAAGCGCCGGTTTTATATGGTCTTTCTAGTATATAATGTATTTACTACGAAGACGCTCCCCATATAACATCTACAATTAGCACATCCTGGGCTGGCCGCAATCGCGTTTCTGTACCTGTATTTCTCTTAGAGCGAATAAAATCAGTAATGGGGAGATGGTATTTCCCTGCTTTACGTAACCAGGACACATAACTGCAATACGTGAATGATGAAGCCACGGCCGGTGTTGTTAGCTACATAGATAAAGCCAAACGAGACCATATTTCTAAAGAGTTTTCCCTCCCCAGTTCGTCTACCCCCGCTGGTAAAGCGTATTCGGTAGACATTCACCGGAATGCCCGCACCGCCTCTTTTAGACTGTGGCAGACCTGGCTATGCCCCTACTACCGTAACAGGTAGGGCCATAACAGCCGTTTCGACTCCGCCCACGTATTGAGCTGATGAGCACAGCACGAAAACGGCAAACGGGGCAAGCCTGTTAGCTATAGCAATGTAGGTGCTGAGGTAGGACGGAATGATCTTGGTGACCATGTTTATGCGCTCTATTCCTTAACCCGGCGGCAAATGGTGGCCAGCAATGATTGCGCGAAAGCCTCCTGCGTCGTATACAAATGGCTTAGGACCTGCGATGGAATACGGGGAGAGTCGTATGTCGTCAGTGGTTCGCGTGGCACCGTATCTCTATCGGGCTGCTCCAACTGACTCTACTCATTCCACTAAACTACATAAACACGTCCGTTCCGCGAGCTTGCACGCAGGGATTTTATTTCATCATGAGCAGGACTGCTAAGCGCCACGTTGGCATGACCCATGCATCCAAATGTCCATGAACAGAGAGAACGGCAGAAAAGCAGGGAGAGATAAATAGAACGATGAGAAGAGAACCCGCGAATCGTCGCTTGAGTCCGCCAGAGACTACAGACTATATTCTACTCTGCATAGCCTTTATGTGTCGCTTCTTGTGGCCGCTGCCGCCGCCGCAATAGCCACCATCTCTGCAATGACTGCTATCGTCAAAGATTGGAATTGTCGCTGACCCTGCTGCTTCTATAAATAAGCCTATTCATCAGCGGCTGTCATCGAGCCTGGCTAGGGCGGGAGTTTCAGGCGTGGAATCTTTGCTTGGCGACTTTTCCTATTCTCATCTCGTCTGATGCCGCGACTAGGATAAAATGAGTTCGCGCTCGTTCATGACACAGACGCACACTATAGCTAGGACTTGTTGTATAGAATGGCTGTACAAAAGAGGAGAAACGATGCGATGCTTCGCAGCGTCATCGTCACTACCGTAGTCGTAAGAAGACATACAGTAGTGGAAGAAGTTGATTCGTTAAGGGAAACCGACCGGCAAACCGACGTCCCAGTCGCTCACAAAAGTGTTTATACCCCCGTCTCGGTTTACTCTCGGAGAGAACAGATCAGTCAGATGGCGTGGCTGGGGCGCTCGACCTTTTTAGAATCTGGAATACTCTGCTAATTCTTATTTACCAGGCCCACAGAAATAACAAGGATGCTTCGTGGCCGGGAGCAGACTGTCTCTCAGCACGAGTTTCTATGCATGACACAGAAGAAGAATAAGCCTATGACGAGTCTCTCCTTTTCTATCGCTGTATAGAAGATTCAAGCCTCGAAAACTCAGGTCCCCTGGAAGACTACGGAACTCTAATCTCGCAGGTTTCTCTATTTCAAGAAGCTTACAGACCTAACATTGGAGCCTTTTTGCTGGAGAGAAAGAGAATAATGCACGAAAATGGCATCGTACGCGACCAGGTTAGCGTCTTCCGCTAAATTCCACCACTTCAGCGGTTCGTTGTTGCTGCTACATACCCTACATATTTGTGGTTGATTTTTTCCGGCTAGATTCAGTGGGTTTCACTACTGGTAGTATTCTCTATTTGCCGCTGCTGAGAGAATGGCCGCGGTTTTTAAAAAGGGAGAGATCCGTAGCCCTAAGACAGAGAGGAAGTATAAGGTCAAATTACTAAACCGGCACAGACCACTACTACGACATATCATAGTTGACAGACGTCCTCGGGAGCCTTTTGGCTTTTTTAGAATAGTTTGTCATCGCCAACGTCCAACGAGAGTTCTTGCAGTGCAAGCCTTTTGGCTGACCCCTGGCAGACAGCAAAACTAGCCCGTACAGCATTGAATTTAGAAGATCGCCTTGAGAGCAACGACTAACGAATGGCAATGCTCATCTGCCGAGACACGTTAGTCATCGCTTCCATAAAAAAATATTGCTATTGCTGCTGATACTGCTATCGTTCTCATGGAGGTAGCAATGCCTATTGCTACAGGATTGTTCTCCTGCAGCGAGAGCCGTACAGAGTACGCAAGAAGAGCCAGCTGGCTCAATCGATAGGCAGCGACGTTCAGCGTCAGGTTAGCGGCGCAAGCAGAAACGCTATGAGCAGCAGTAGTTTTGTAAGTAGACAATTATTACTCTCGCGGAATTCTGTTGCTTTGAGTTTTTACAATGGTAGCCAGTGCAGTGTCCAACGGAACACGACGGTCGCCCAGCGCCGTCCGCAGTAACAAGCGTGCTGCGCTGCAGTGTCCTGTAACGGCGGGCTCTTTCGTTCTTAGGCTTCATCTATGCATGTATTGCTATATATATTTTGTGCCGTCTTTTTCGTTCATCATACACATTTTGTTGTTGTCTTCTCTGCCAAGATCTGTCTGCCTGCCTGCCTGCCTGCCTGAGTTGTTCTGCTTCGTTTTGACGCTTCGAAGCAGCGCGTTCGCTGCTGCGTTCCCGATACGATTCCTCTGCGTCATTTCTGAGAAAGGCGATTCCGACTCAGACTGGGTCTTAACGGCCAGCAGGGGCTGCGCGACCCGCAGTCACATCAGGTGAATGGCAGCGGCGTTGGAGCTAACTGAAACGGTAATGACAGCGTTGTCATTTGACGCAGCAGCAATAGCAGTCAAAATTCTGTCGTTCAGTTACTGCAGTTTCCAAATTTGCTATGCATACTTCTCCCTCTTCTCGACCAGCGTAAAAGTTGCAGCAAGAAGGGACGACGATGATGACGATGGCAGCAGAAGCTGCTAAAATGTAGTGCTGGCAGACCCACCAATAGCCACGCCACAACATCAGCATTTTCCGCAGCTACAACAACGGCGTTGCGTTAACAGAGAAACGTAACAAAACATCGAAGCCGAATGCCAATTGCGTTGGGGCTGGCGATACCGCGCTCCGTACGCGCATAGCCAACAAGAACCCCATCGGTAGCTGCTGATGAACCCAAAAACGAGGCGGCAACAACAGCATTGCCCCGACTACGCAATGATCGGCACTGCTACTAAGTGACGACCATGCTGACGCCGAGCTTAGTCTCAGGGTCCAAGTTTATCTACACTGGCATAAATGCCGAAAAAACAGAAGCAGCACCAGCAGTTTCTGACAGACAGACAGTCGAAATAGTCGCCGTAGCTTGAGCTAGACAAGCCAAGCGGTAACCGATAATCAGTCGACGAACCGAGAGCTCTTCATGGCGCCCACAACAACAACAACAACAACAACAGCGATAACGACGACAACGGAGATACCAATAACAGCATCTTAAGTGCACATTTCTGTCCGGTAGTAGGTACCGCCAAATATGAGGAACTTCAATGAAACCTCAAATATATTATACGTTCTTATACTATCTGGCTGGCCATCTCACCTGGTTGGGGTTGGGTTTCCAGCGTGCTTTCTTTTTAACTTTCTGCCAGGCAGAAGATCTCTGCTGTTTTCAGGCGGTTACAGTAAATGCTAGCACCTATACGATGATATTCTAGCCGGTTTTTTGTGACGTCGAACACAGCCGTTTATGATTATAAGTTTGTTGAACCACATGGCAACAGCATAAGCTAAGCTGAGTTTTAGTACTGTTTCGTTTGCTTAATTTTACATCTGCAAATGTAATAGTTTTTCTGTGATCTGTCGTCAGCCACACCAGTCAAAAAAGCGTCGCTATAATCATTACATACTCTTAGCAGGGAGTTGACCACAAACACGCGTTTTTTTGTTTATCATAGATCGTCGCTTTCGGTATTATCTTCATCGCCCTGGATGCCATGTCGTGAAGTAGACGTTTCAGAGCGCGTCAAATAATGTCAAGAGGCGTCCAAATCCGTCTGTAACGATGCTGATCGTATTGACCATTAGTCACCTATTGCCCATAATGAATTTAACTTGTCCTACCGCAGGCCATTTAGCATCATACTATAGATGTAGATGAAATCGCCAAAGCCATTTTTTTCATACTTTTCGAGTTGTTAGCTTCGTCACATCGAAGCTCTGTAACACAATGGTATAAATATACCAAATAACAGGAGAAGCACAATGATGACTGCGCCAAGAAAAACAAAGACGGGGTCGCTTCAAATGCGGCAGCGTCGTTTTATCACATATATATATATATTCCAGATTCTTATAATCCACAGCATTGTCAGGAAGATCATTAACAGCACCATAGCATCATAACACATTACCACAAGCTGCTGCAAAAATAATAACTGGCACTAATAGCGTTAACAGCATGTGATCGATATGAATAGACTTATGAGTGCGTATATCGATAGAGAGGAAAAAGAAAGTGAGCGACAATGAACCAAGAAATATTTGGCCATCGACGGATCTTCAACGGTGTGAAACTGCCCGCCCCGGGGGAGAGAGAAAGAGAAGCTAAACAAGTTGCCTTGATCTTCTTCGATTTTTCTTTTGGTCTTCAGTCAGTCTTCTTTGGTGGATCAGAGAGGCCTCGCTCTATTTTACGCTGGCAACATCTCTATCCCTTTCGGCGTTTACCTAGCCATTTCGCACCCTCTCTCGACAGATATATCGATCTATCTGTTGAGGTAAGAACGACGGGAATGGTGTGTCGCTGCGGATACGGGAACGACAACGCGGACGCGCCATGACCCGTCGTGCTTCTAGTAAACAAACACGGCAGACAGGAATGATTGCAGCAGCCCCAGCAATAACAACAACAACGACGTAACCGACGACGAGCTAAGGTTAAGGCCTTCACAGTATCAAAAACGGCCTAACTTTCAATCGTTGTTTGCCGGGCTACCTCGCAACGAGATCGCGAACACCAACTAACGAATGCTCTAACTATGAAACAGTGAGTGTAACGTTCCTACCTGTGATGGCGATAAAACCCAGCGGCAATCGTCTGCAGTCGTCAAGCGACCAAGTGGCTAACGAAGTGAACCAGTCAAACAGCCCGGTAAACTGCGCAGCAGTAGTAAACCCGATTCCGACAGGCGTGTGGATCCTTTTTTCGTTATCGTAGTCACTGTCGTCGTTATTCGTGCACTTTTTTTTTTTTTTTTTTTTTTCTATTGTCACCTATGTCATTTGTCTTATTTGAACTGTGGCGCCGTACAGAGAGGGTCTGAGGTTTTGAGAAGGCCTGAACTCAAAAATGAAAAATAGTCTCTGAGCATACATGTGGCTCGAAGAAACAGCAGCGATATCAGTACTTTAAAGCAAAATATTCAATCGCATGTCTGACCAATAGATTTTTAGTTAATAGATTGTCGACCAGTATTATATGAATGTATATATCGGGCAGGTCGAGCATTCGTTGACTAATCTGCAATTTTTCATTAAGGCTTTCCCTTTCTTGTCCTCGTGAATTTACAAATGATCTATCCCTTCACATTTTCATCAGATTTCTTGCTGTTCTCATTACATATAAAGCTGACCGCATTGAGTGTGTCTGAGGGAATACTTTTAGATAGGGTACCGTTATATTAGCGGTAGCCTTTCTGCTTATGCTAGCCTATATCGTATCCGTTATGCTATATTACCCCCCTGTCTTATTTTCTCCTTAGTTTGCCTGCCTTGCTTCTGTTGGCGACTATACCAACGTAGATGACTGAAAACGATCCGATTGACAAAAGGGACGAAATGTTTACTGGTAGCAAGTGGGGATGGAATCGATAGCAAAAAAGAGACTCCGCCGCTACGACGGAAGCCTTTGTCTGATATTCCTTTAACTTATCCTTGTATACATCTAGATCTACGCTTAGAGCAGTGTATACTTAGACATAGTGAAGGCATCATGGTATATGCCAATAGGCTGGAACGAAGGCAACAACTGAACGTGTGAAAATGGAAAAGATGGTAAGTAGACTGAGAACTAGGCATTGTCAGCGAGCCGCGAACACCTCCCCACCCATTCGGGAGACGATATTTCGGCTGCACTTCGTGGTCCATCGTTCTAGGACAGGTCCTTCAAATAAGTATTCACCGCAATAGTTCAGCTTCCGACAGGGGATCATCATCCAGGCCTTTATAGGGCAACATTCCAGTCATCGTACGGCTGTGAGCGCTCACTGCTGCTAATAACTACGATAAGCTGCTGTAGACGACGCAGCGATTTTGCGAGCGACCAAAGTTTGAGGAAAAGCCACTTTAGCCTCGCCATAGCTATAGGCGAGATAGCGGATCAGACATTCTCGCGCCTGTTACGAATCTCTAGATAGTTCTAGACAGACCCACATATAGCACTAGTAGTACTATTCTGGCAAATACATCGTAGGCCACACACGCAACAGCACAGCCTGCCGATAAATCTGCATGTGTGTGTGTCTATCTATGGTGCTTATGTGGCTTCTTTTGGCTAAGCGCGGTCACATTGAGCTTCCTCGCATTCCCCCATTGTCGTTGCTGGGAAAAAAAAAGACTAAAAGAGAAGAAGAAGCATCGCTAGTGTGCCCCCAACGCTGTAGATCGTTCGACACTAGCGGCGGCGAGTCGAGCTCGATACGTCGGAGCCTCCAGCATTTCGTCCACTCGCCGGTCATCCTGTAAGGCTCGCTCAGAGCTTTGGTCTCAGCCGATCCTTCTGGGGGTAGCGGTATCTGATTCGACCATATATATATATACATGGATATGTGCATAGGTTATATAGTGGCAAACGAAGAAAAGTCAGACAAACGTCTTCGTTTTCGTTCAAATCCAAATAGCACAGCGGTTGCCCCCGGCATGAAGCGCTGCTTGTCCAAATCAATTATGCTAAAAACAGAAAGGCACGGATGCTTCTACACGGTAGTAGAGAAATAACGATAAGTATTGCGTATAGACTTAGACTACCTAAGTGAACGGAACAGCAAAGACGGAAGAATATCGCAATCAACTGACCAATGCGAGATAACAGTTACGCATATGTACAATTGTTCAGCCGAGCAATACACCTAGCAATACGTAATATCCCTTAGTCCGCTTGTAATAATTTTATCAACTAAACGAAAATGCTCTTGAAAATGAATGCTTGCTTTTAGTACCGTTTCGGATTCGTTGCACAAAACATCCATGGAGCACGCCACCACAGGATGGAGTACCCAAGCTGAACTGGCCATTACCACCAACAGCAAAACACGTATATGCTCTTTCTTCAGCGCTTAACTGACGAAGGTCGCATCCCCATGTCTTCGCGCTGGGAGTTTTCTCTGCGCTTCAAGGTAGACAGCAGGTCTAACCGATAGATTAACTGTTGAGAAGCCATCTGAGGCTTTCTGCTTGCCTCATTTGCTTTTTAGCCGACCGATTGAACGACTAATCTAGCTGGTAGAAACGAACATTGCACATCGTGCCTAAGTTACTAGATTGCTTTTGAACTTGAGTCGCGCTTAACTAGCACGTCTCGTGGCTACATCACGGCGTCGACTGATTAGCGTCGCAGGCCATATTGAAACATGTACAATATTCAAATGGGTATTTTGGGTCTACAGCTAGATATTTGAGTGGCTGCTTGGCCCGTTCATCGTGTGACGTGCCACTCACGCTGGTGATCCCGTCGAAGCGTGTGTGAGAGTCGGTTATGTATTTCTACAGAACGATTCGGGGGGCATCCCGCGATATCGTCCTGGGCGTTTTCCTTCAGAGTATATCGATACGGCGTAGGGTGGTTCGTTATATGTTGTTACTGTATTCTACGTTCCAGCAGCAGTGGGTAGAATCAGCAGCGGCGTTAAACAGAACGGCGTGGGGTGCCACGGGTGATGACTGGTGATGGGGTTTGGGAAATAGGTGTTGAGATGGCAAATCTCGAAAAAGCTTCGTATATTGTCGTTCATGTTCAAAAGAGTTTCGTCCCCTTCCCTTATTATAGGTTATCTGTGCATGTATACATATATATGGTGTGTGTCACGCTGGCTGGCTTTAGGTGTTCCCCTGCTGCTCTCTCCCGGTTTCTTTTTGGTTGCTTGGTTGTTCGACTTGCCAGATTTCGCCATTGAAGCCACAGCAAAAAGTGACGCAGAAAGCAGATCGCCAGCTAACGCTGCTCGCCTACAGACAAACCAAACTCAAACCCGTGCATGGCCAGTGCTACGGGGTTCTCCCTGTCTATCCATGGCGAGAAAGTGTGAACATCCATTTCTCAGTTCACCGGGCCTCTATGGCTGAGGCAAACAGCTTAAAAGTTGCCTGCCGCTATCCTCGGTCGCTAGTCTCATATACGAACGACAAATATATCGCCGGTCATCTCGACACTATAAGAATAAAAACAGCGCACATACACACGGACAGAGGACAAAACATATAACAATCACAAACCGAAATTCGCGTATTGAGCAGATAGGCAAAACCCTGACCTGCACGAGTCAACACTACGGCGATGAAATCTACTACGAAAGGGCGATTGACGGAACGGAGGGTGTTGTCGGTTTTCTCAAATATCTATCCCTTTCTCTCTCTTTCTATCTAACTTTCCTTTTTTTTTTTCAATTTGCCCGCTCTCTAGTCGCTGCACGTGAACCGTATCTGTAGTAGTAATAAGCCTTGAATAGCACTAGCGGCTCGTTGCAATGCGCTCATTGTTGAAATCTGCTGTTGGACATTTTTTAATACACATCACTGTCGCTCCGCTGTCTTTCTGCAGTCGCCGTCTATGAGTCGCTTTGCTATTACCGATGTGACCAGTATATATATATATATATATATATATATATATAGTATATGAACCAACAGTCAAACGCCCTGTCGGCTTCACGACAGCCACACCGCTGTCGTTTCCCTCAAGCAAGAATGGCACGGCAGCAGCGGTGCACTCACTTTTCGATAGACAAAAAATAAAATAACGGGCCAATGTAGGGGAGATTCGGCATTTCTATGTGCCGCTGCTCGCCGGCAGGAAAGCCGCAAATAACTGCTACAACCACTTATGCGATTCTATACGACCATGTGATTGTAGTGGGGCTTTTTCGCTGTCGTCGTGACCATGAGTAATACCGCCGAATCGCGCACGCCCCCACATCTAGTCTACGGTAAAGGCTACAAGTTGACGCTGGGCTTGTTTTTCAGAAAGTGGCAGTAAAAACTAACTACTATTTATTCTTTTTGCCTTCTAATGCTTTGTTGGTTTTCTTCGTTGGGACACGCAGAAAGAACGGAACCGGCTTCTACACATAGCGTGCCTAGAACGGCGCGAACCGAAACTTCTGCTTGTTTTTCACGCCACAAAAAACGCAGAAGTTACTTGCATAGTTGTTGGGCAAATCGCCTAAAATAGCTATTTTTTGCCCTAGAAAAATGACAACGCAAAAACTTTTTGGTGCTGCCTGAACATATAAAACTATAATTTTCATCCGGTTTTATCAATTAAATAGCGCTGTCTTTGACAGTCAGCTCACAAACGTGCTACTATGGTTTCCTGTTCATGAACGTGTACGGCGCCCGAAGGAACCTATCCGGTCAGCTATTCTATCTGGCAATAACGAACGCTTTGCTTTATAGGCTACGCCAGTTGTAATAGTTTGGCCGTTTACAAGTCCTAGAATACACTCACTGCAGCAGTAGCAGCGCCCAAAGAAACCATGCTTTTAGAGGCAAAGAAAGTGGTAAGTATGGTAATTCCTCATTACGGAAGCAGGTATCGCGCATATTTGCATTGATTCAAGTGGTAGCCGGAAAGCTTCACGAGCGAAGAGGTTTGATGAGCGAGGCAGTTACAGGTTATAGCATTACGACATTAGTACTACCTTGCCCTGTATAGTGTCATCTGCCGACCATTACGAATCAGGCAATCAACCCGGTTATGAACCGTTTGAGATAGGCTTTAGCTTCTAGGCTCGCAGCCTGAACTCAGGCTGCTGCTGCTGCTGGCAGCAGATGATCATATTAGTCGAGCCTAATTGGACCGAGCAGGCACCATCAAAAGGTGGAACAAAGGCAAAGAAGCAGAAAAAGGCCTAGAGGGTCTGCAGGCAGTCGAACAAGCTTGTACCGCCATTGTAAAGGGTTTCTGACAGTTCTCAAGGGGTTGTTCCCTTGTCTACCCCCCCCCCCGGTTCCTCCCTCCCCCTTCGGCAATCGTTAACAGTGTTCCACTGATAGTGTAACCCTTTCCTTTCGGTAATATAGGACGACACGGGTAGTGCTGGCTCTTTGTCGTTTCTTGATGACTCTGACATAATGTTGCTCTGGCCTATAGCTGCTATCGACGCTGACTCTAATGATACTAGTGGCAATGACTTTAAGTTGCTAACTACTGTTGCTGCTTATACTGTACAATGACAGGCAGATGCTTCTATACTACGCCCGTACCTTGATATTCATCTATAGTAAATAAAATTATACATATATGCCCCATATATATAATATAAAAGATAACAGTAACCATTACGTATTAAATGCGGCCGTATCACTAGCACTGTTAGTTAAAACAAATTACCAATACAAACCTGCCTGAAGATAGCAATGGATGTATTCTAGCACTATCGTTCGAAGGACAACGTTTATCAAAAATAGACATCGATCGTTATTGCAAGAAACACACATATATATATATATATATATATATATATATATACATATATATATAATTCGAGATATTTTTCTTTTGGCCGTTTGTCGTTTGACAGAAAGACGATTTGCGGTATCCATCTAGCAAAACGCTTGATGTAACGGAACGCAATACGCGTTACTTAAGATCGCAGATCGTCGCACCTGCTGCTACTTCGGTCCTTGTTCAAAGTTTTCTCGATTGTGCGTCGTCGTTGCCTCTCTGCGATATTTTACGTTGTTCGAGTCGGTGGTGGTGATGCAGCGCGATATTTGAAACCGTTTTGAGAAACACGCCGCAATAACACCATGCCGCTGTGAGTCCTGTGCCAGCTAACTTTCTTAGCGGGGCCTGCCTCAACGTTGTGGTTCCGCCATCGTAGCCTAGTAGAGTTGGCCTGAACTTGTTGGACGAACAAAAATCGCCAACAAACTCAACATCTATCGTAGCCGTAGACGTTTGCACTTAGAACATTACAAGCTGTGCCATGGAAGGGTAGATTCTAAAACGTTTCGGTAACAATATACACCTGCGTACCATTCAAGTCTCCCTGTGACGCCAGCGCTGATCGACGGGGCTGCGATTGTCAATGGACAACACGTAGCGACGAATGCGAGCGCAAACTCGTGCGAAGCAGCAGCGATAGAAGTCGTGTCGCAACCGAGAACCGGTAAATAAAAACGGGATAAACAAGTAAAAGTAGAAAACATCTTTCCAATAGCGATTACAGTTGCTGTGGAGGCAACAGTAACGTTCAGAAAAGAACTCCATCGCAAGAACTACGACAACCTCAATAACAAATTATGACGACGCAACAGCCTGTCAAGTGTATGACGAGGCACAGCCGTCACGAAGCAGACGGATTCAAGTCGACTATGGTAAGCGGTCGAGTTGGCGCGAGGAAGCCTTGAGGATAGTTGTACGCAAACAAACACGAGCGTGACCCAGTCGTTCCTGGTCAAATAGACACTTCTGTAACCCACGGCAGAGACCAGAGGTTTCGCTGTTGTTGCGGCGGCTACCCTGTTATACATTGCGTTGTCTCTTAAGTGCGATAGCGGTATAGCTTGCCCCCGGAACTAGCTTAGTGGTCTTGTCTGCTGTCGGTAACAGTAGCGGCAACAAGGGCCGCTTAAACGTTTGGAACCTCCGGACCGACTCGCGGTTCATGCGACGTCGCTTGCCGCGATACCTCACGAGGCAGCAAAGGAGCGGACACATTGACAAACATATCATCAGAAACAGGTCGACGAGCAGCAGTAAGCCAAAAGAGACAGGCTACTGGCAAGCTGCAAAGACAGACATCCCTCTCTTCGATGGATGATGCTATTTGTTGCGACGAAACTAGCGCAGAGATAGGGAAGGTGAAAAGCGCGTGGAGCAGACGAAAAGAAAGCGACTGAGGCCGGCCGCCGAAAGAGTCAGAGGTAGACAAGGTAACGTCATACGGTTGAAGGAAGGGACAAGCAGAAACAAGGCCGGCGGCAGTAACAGCAGCAGACGATGCCAACAAAATAAGGACGCGTATTCCATTCACCAGTTCCACGACAACAATAGCAGCGTGTACTAGCTCTCGCTACATCACTGTTAGAATCCATATCAGTATAAGCAATATTGACGGGAACTGCCATTCCTAATTCAGGTGTCTTTACAAGAACCAATCACTGCCCCAATAGAACTGTGTTACAGCAGTAACAGTGCTGCCAATGATGGTCTTGGGGATAGCTGGAGGAAAACGAACGTCCGCACCATCAGCCTGCCGTCTCAGCGGCAAGGCTTTTATTGGCAACGGGAGCCATTGCAAAGGCAACGGGCGGCCGTTCTTAGCCACAGTTTTCAATGCCACAATGTATAATGGCCGCAATAGCTGCAAGAGGCCACACTGGGGGCTACGGACAGTCGCCAACGCCACGACGGCTGCGGCAGTTATTCTTAACAGGGCGCTAAGGAACGGCAGCAGCAACACCAACACCAACAAAATCGCCATCGCCTTCTGATACTTGCACAAAAATCAAGACAGGATAGGACAGACGAAAACAAACTGTGGGTATGACTAGGACTGAATGGGAGGACAATGCGCTTGACGCCATTGCCTTACGCGCTTGGAAACGAAGCAGAGAATTCGTCCAGATATACCACAGCACGTGTGTGTAACTAAACACGTATGTACGTGCTATCGTGGTATGGAACAGCAGCATGCAGAGAGGATGTTGTCAAAGAACTGAAGATACTAAAACCTCTAGTAAAAATATCGTTGTCTATTCGGTTGTTGTTTGGCTATATGAGAGCTGGTAATGTGACTACGTCGAAGTGCAGCTACGTCAGTGGATGAGTATTCCGCGAAGTTCTGTTCACGTTGACATCTTGGCATTGTCGGCTCGTATTACAAAATACAATGGAGGCTGATTTATATCCCATACAGTGAAATGAATGAAAGCTGCTTCTAGTCGAAGGGCTCGTCCCAGACGAGTAGGTACTCGTGGTATCGCCGAGGGCAGAAGATGCAACGAAGACAATAACATTTTGGTATCACGACCGAAAGTGACTGTAGGGTAGCTATAGTGTTTGTCGCAGCTGCTGTTACTGGTCAGCGGACATCACTACGACCGTTGTCACACCGCAGCCATAATGGCTTCCCTGTAGTTGATGCCATCCCAAAGTCACCAGACCGGATCGCTGGCGGACGACCACGGGGCCCAGCCGCGGTTTATTTGTCATTGTGTCTAACCAGCTACGATCATGAAGGCAGCAGGCAGTCGGAGCAGCGATCAATAGGTCGAGCGACTTGTGTTAACGATCCGTCGATTACGCTGTGCCCCGCTTGGTAAACCGAAAGCACACACGCACCAAGACACAATCCGAAACCAGCAACAACTATATATGAGCAACCAGCATTAGCATATGCATAGCAGACGAAATAAGTTTAGCTACCGAAACCGCAAAGAGGTGCAACTAACTAGCTCACTCTAGCTAAACTCGCTAACATCATTGCCAGGACCAACGACTGCGGTCATCGCACAGGCCGCTAGCAACATACGGCCATATGTCCTATTTCTGTTTTCTCATTTTCTTCCAATCATTCACATGTATTTCCTACGACTTCCTGTCGATTGCGACAAGATGCCTTTTGCCATGAGACATCACCAAATTACCCGTCGATATGTATATTGCGGTCTATGCGAAACCGATCACCAATGCCATGCCATCAAGTGGCGTCGCATAATGTGCAAATTATAATCATATCAAACCTATTAGTAGCCGTTACGTATATGCACACGTATATATAGCACGTTTTCATGTATATACTCTCTCTCTCTCTCTCTCTCTCTCTCTCTCCCTCTCGCATTCTATAAACCACAATTTCTGCATTTTCCGCTTTAGCTGACCCTCTTCCGCTCAATCATTTTATCTTCACCCTGTACAGAGAATGCGTCAGAGTAGGAAACCAAACTGTAAACCGTTGGGCCGCATGGATGGACGGATGGGCGGACGGAGATAAAACTACACTCGTCGTACGGAAGACAAGAGGCTGTGTTTTCTGTGCAAAACGATACGACGAAGAGCGCGACGAGGCGCCAGTAAAATAGATGCAGAGAAACAACACCAACTAGCAAAAGCAACCCAGAAGTAATACACGAGTAGCAAAATAAATGCGAAATTGTCATTGTACTAGCTACTGCCACGGCAGCCGAATCGCTGTTGGTCTTCTTTTTTATCCTGAACATCAGCCACAGTCGGTGCCGTGTAGCGATCGTTAAAGCAGCGTCTGCACAGCGACACGGTCCCTCTATAAGGAGCCAAGCACACTAACATATTTGACCGTACAGGCTTTCCGACATTCACGGACTACCGCTGCCGCCATATTCGAACAACGAAGACCAACCTAAAATGACATTAATGAAAGAAACACCTGAATATCCGCAGCCCATCTGTTGTGTGCACGTATGTGCGTGTTTTAACATGGCACCAACGACGAGGTCAATGGTAGGTGAATTAACAGAATTCGGACGGATTTTTCTACTCGCAGAACAATCGTCCGGGTATACGAAATAGAGTACAGTGCATCAAAATGTTGAAGTAGTGATAAAGTCATTATAGTAATAGGATTGAATGGAAATTAAATCAAAGGTCTAACCAATTTCCGACTTAAGCTAGTCTCTGTTGTTGTCACCGTTTCGATGCGCCCCATCCTCACGTGATAAGGAACCTATTTTCAGTTTAGTTGGCTCGTACTAATTGTAAATATTGCTAACGATAATATAGACAGTAATGCTAATCATTCGTGTAAGAAAGTTAATTGGAGAACGGCATCAGTTATAGTTCCGGCGCTTCTCGCAGTGCATACCCACGTCTGTCCCTACGTTCCCGTCGCCTGCTATTTTTTTCATTGAAAGCGTCCTAACTTTTTGTGCAGTTGTATGTTCTTGACTCTAACGGTGTCAGCTGACTATCCACCTGCATGATGCTTTGTTCGCGCACGTATACAGTATGAAGATGGGTACATAGGTGTCGCATAATAGTTGACCCACACACGCGTACATCGTGCAAAAAGTAACAAAGTTCTCTTTCCCATAGGCACGAACCTTTATGCAGCCAGTATTAGCAAAAGTTTCTACTGAGTAAACGTGCCACATAAATGTGATGATAGTGATTTACATCGGTAATTTCTCTCACAGCCTTGTCCTGGCCGGTCGCCTCTAGGAACTCCTCCGCTTTTAGCGGCTTACTCGGCCAGTCAGCAATCCCCACGCCGTACGTCTCAGGAAAGGAATTCGAATATCGTGACACACCCCTCTGGTGTTGATAGTGGTAATGCCAAATAGGGTACATCTGTGTATGTAAGAGGGAGTAGAGCGAACGAGTGCGCTCTGTTCCTTTCGTAGAAAAGACAGATATGTACAAAGCGTTCGATCCCAGCTCGTTATTGTATGCTTCGAGGCGGTATCGGCGTCCAATATGAATGTGCCGTTGGTGACGGTGATGCTGCTGCTGCTGTTGGAAGGTGTGCTGGGTAGAATAAGATAGCAGGTCCTTTACCGAGCAGGCCTATCTAGCTTTGCTACGAACCCGATAGCAAAGTCGTGGAATTTCAACTTTCGTTGAGCTTCTTACCTTTCCCGTCCATCTTCACACCCCTCGCTTCCCTAGGCTTTGCATATTAAACTTCCCGGTCTAGCCCAATAACTCTATCTGGAGTTATTGGGATTTTACTTGACAATAGTCCCAAGCGAGACGTTGATTGGTGTGCACATAACAGTCTTTTTATGAGAACGTAAAACAAATGTATGAATATGTGTCGTCGGGTCGTTATCCTCGGGTAAACAAAAATTCCTTAGTCTGGCGTCCTCATTCAGTGCGTTCTATATATAAGTGCAGTTACATACACACGCGTGTACGGGGAACAACGGCAGACAAGGAGAAACATCGGAAATCCCATCCCATTGAATTCTCAATTTCCGCGACTGTTCTCAGATACGCGTGTTTAGTCTTATTGTGCTGCCGCAACAACTTGGCTAAGGATAAACTTCAACGTGGTAACTTAAACGGAAAGCTGAAAACGTATATCGGTATAAAGTGATATATATATATAAAGCGAACCGCACGAGGCCATAACAACGTTTTTGCGAACATGGTGCTTATCTTCATTCACTAATCTTGTACTTATTAACCTCAACAACAATCAGGTTAAATCTACAGCTCTCGGTTTAGCAGTACTCATCTATCCAGTTCTAGTCGATAGGGAAAAGTTTACAAAAAAAAAGTAATACAAGGAAAAAACAATGAGCCTGTATAAGAGTATGTCACTTCGTCAACACGTCGTAAGTTTGTTCGTGCAGCGTTTATCGTATGCTATTGATATATAATATTTGCAATTGTCTCCTTAAAATTAAATAGGGCTGTTATTTATGCGCACAGAAAGTTTCTACTGTGTAAAGACATGAAAATTTGATGGGTGAGCAGCGACTTTTTTCAGCAAAGAACCTTTACGCACGATCCCTTCCCTTCGTTCTTTCAATATCTCTCCTGTTGTAGTTCATTTTCTAATTTTCTTTTGAGTAGTTGTAGCGGAAATGTATAGACCTGCCTCGTCCTCGCTCCGGCTCAGCTTACTCTTCACATTCGTTGTAAGACGTTCATTAGCCATTGTCGCTGAATGCGGTTTCTGGTGATTCAATCGCGTCACAACGTAGTACAAACATCGAGGCAACAAAACAACACACGTGGACACATTAATAACTGAAGTGGTGGAAAGGCAACACATGTTAACAGCTTCACCCTAGCTGAATCGAGGGCAGACCAAGATGCACCCAACAGTAACCTTTGCTCGAACATAGGCGCAATTAAGGCAACCGCTGGCATATCGGCGTGAAGATGAAGCAACCGGAGTGAATCACTTGCGTCTGCAGCCGTTTCGAAACCCCGTCTCCGTGCCCGTGTACCTTACGTACGTATTCATATGCCGTATATATATATATATATATATATATACCGTATGTGTTAATCCATGACGACGTTTGATTGCGTTGGGCTACGGGTATCCTCGCTAGCGGAGCTTCACTGAAACTGCCAATTGCCCGCCTGAAGACCAGGATTGCCGGTTTTTAATTGAGTGACAGCCAGGATAAGCAGACAGTCAGACACTGCATTGCCTTACTTCAGGCACTACCGAGCCTGTGACGTGTGAGGGAAGAGCAAAATTAATTCGAGAAGACGAATGTATGACAACAACAGCAGCCAACGACATGGTGCCGGATAATAAAAATGGGATGAACGACATTTGTCGTTTCTGCCAGTCGGACGCAAGACAGGAAAAGAAAAGTAAATCGAACTCTGTTCGGCGTTAGCTACCACCTTATGTCATTATGTTCTGTTTTTCAGACCGCTAACAGAAACAGCACGGCCGGTCGTGGCACTTTTTCCATTATGTACTATATTGCACATAGACGTGGGACACTGATTGACTGCAAATAGGTAAATGCAACAGCGTATAAACAATAATAATAATAAAAAACTACTATTTCCATCCTAGAATTTGTGCCGTACATCTGCGTTAAGACGTAACAGTAATCAGTCTAAAACGTAAAGCGAAACAGAGAGGCACTCTAGAACACGGTTGTCCATGATTGAAACAGTCTTAGCCGATTAGCAAAAGAGTCACTTGAGGGAAGGTGATCGCTTTTTCATTCTAACAAAGCGTAGCGGTAACGTGCTTGGCTGAAGACCTGCCGCAAAGTTACGCAGTCGCCATCACCACCGATGCTATCCGCTATAAAACAATAATTTGGCTATAAAAAAATTGTTATTATTTTACTATTATTGTTATGGCTGCTTGCTGGCTGGCTGGCTGGCTGGCTGGCTTCGGCTCGCTGGATTCAGCCATTAGCCACCAACTACTTCCACATATATACATCTATTCACCATATACTTCACGTATATATAGCGCGCTCCTTATATCGAAATAGACGCACCAGCCAGCCAGCCAGCCGGCCGGCCGGCCAGCCAAATACACAATCAACATTGAGCAAGTATTTGGTAAAAGTTGACGGAAAGGTGCTAGCGGTCGATATGTCGCCGCTGCTGTCATGACCACGAGACACGTCAGGATAGAAAAAATAATTTTTGTTGGCATCTCTGTGCTATGTTTTCTCATCGTAGTAGCCGTAGTGAAGGAGACGTCGATGTTTAGTCAGCCTGCCTATATTATAGCGGCTATAATCGAAATGACGATAATTGGTTCGTCCGTTTCTATGCCGTACTTGCCCAAAGTGTGTACCGCTTCTGCTATGACTACTACACGTAGTAACACGATCGAATCGTTCAGATTTCCATCGTTTCTGTGGCTTCATGGATCGTTCGTTCTTCTACCGAAATCTTCTGCTGCTGATTGGAACATCGCGATGCCACGGCTGTACTCACTAATGCCGTCGTCGATTCCCTCGTGGACGATCGTCTTCCACGCCGACTCTGATGTCTGCCGTTCATCTACAGCAGCGTGTCGAGCAGTCGTCAACTCTCGCGCTACTCGAAAAACACTACCGATAATAATATAATTGAAGTAACGCACGACGCGCCTCTATTGTAGATGCCGTTACGTTGGTTAATTGTCAGCTATGTAGAAAATTAATAGCGGATAAAGACAGAAGGTGAACAACGCTGACCAGCCTCCAGGGCAAACGCAGCTTGGAAAAGTCGCTGTCATTTGTGATAGAAATTAAGTAAAATTTGTATCGTTTATCGCACTGCTAACTTCTGGCCGAAACTTCGACATCGCATAAGCTGCTGCCGAAGCTTTTTTCGGTTGTCGTTATTTCCTGCCATGTCACAACAGTATCAAACTCTATTAGCCAAACACCAATGTACAAGGTAGATGGAAGTAGCCAGCTGGTGACGGTTAGCTCCATCGATTTGTTTGAGTCACTGGCCTAGGTGCCACCATGAAGCCGCGTCGGATCAGCTGCTGGCTACTCACACAAACCTAACTACAAAGTTTTCGGATTCCTGACATGTTGGCTGTCCAGCGAAAACGTTCAAGCATGCCTAGCGCACGTCATATGAAAATGTTGCACGGTATCAGGATGAGGTTAAACCTGATTGACCCGATGCGTAGATCACGTGCCATACTGGACGGTGCCCTTAGAATTTTCCAGTAGAATAATATAAATGCGAAATTCTCCATCGTACAAGGCTATTTTCCATAGTCGTGTCACATGGCGCATAACAGGCAAAATTGTTCCACCTACCGGGAGGAGATCTATCCGTCAGGGAGGCCAAAATACAACGACGAAATGACGTTATCTAATCCTGAGCTGGTTTGTCACGTTACTGTGTGTTGCTATGTAGCATGAAAGTTATGTCCAGGGCACGAGGCGAACCTTGGTCACGAAGATCACGCGTGTCTAGAAATGTTCACAGTCAAAACATGCTCAACGAATGAATTCTACAATTGAGTTATATAGGTATACACACGCACACAGAAAGAGTAAATAGAATACTGGTAGATGCTGCGTTGATTTGGGCGCACACAATAGAAAATCCGCAAACGATTATTACAGCGCTAGATGAACTCCCGACGACGACGACGACGACGACGACGACGACGACGACGACGACAACAACAACAACAACAACAATAACAACAACAACAATATCAGAGTGATAGAAATGGAAAATTAACCAGATGATTTTTTCCGTCTCCTATAGAAGCACTTATATACGTGCAGTGAGAATCGCTGGGCACGTCGTTTCAGCGTCGTGCTATCCCTGAGCGAGCCGTACGGTGGAGACACGAACGCAGATAGTTGTTTCCAAATGACAATATATAACGTCCGATCGCTTCTTCAAGTGTTGCTATGATTAGACGGCGACTGACGCGCGGCGATTACTTTCGTTTGGCACTTTGCCAAGCGTCATTTTAGCCTTTCTCGTACACTTCTCATTCACTCTGTACAAAGTTCGCAAAGCAGATCCAATACTATCTAGGCTGTATTTACAACACGGCCAGGTAGGACAATGCAGCTGGAAACGAATTTCACTTGATACAAACCGTACTTAACACACGCACGCACGCACGCACGCACACACACACAGACACATGTATTAACAGTCCTGCGTACAGAGGGAGCGCTTCCTGCAGTATACACAATAGGAATAATCCATAGCAGCTTGGCTTCGCCACTCTCACTCACTGTAACGTAGTATAGCAAGCAGATGCGGGCGTGCGATTATTGCTAGTGCTCGCTGTTAGCGTTGTGTTACGCTTTCAGTCGCTAGCTGTTGGCCCGGCCTCGATCGCTGCAACGCTTCTTGACGCCACTCACGCACGTTAAATAGGAACAAGCTGAGTAATGGCTTTTTCAGGTATCCGCGGGACATAGTAGCCTCTTGCGAGGCTCGCAAGAATGAGACTGTCTCATGAACGTCGCCGCCTAAACGTCGGCTTGGTTTGGAGACAAACCTCTCTACACAGCGTTTACTTGCCTGCCGACGCCGCAGCGCCGCCTCGTCCAGTAAGCTAAGCGTGCAGGAGCGATTGTAGTCCTCGCCACTTGGAGGGAAGGGTAACACTCTCTCGATAGCTAGGAAAGGATCGCAATGGATGGCTTACTACCGCCAGCGCGATAGCCGCTGCGGGTCGAAGGAGATGGGTCTACGACAGAGCGCTACCGAGTCGAAACGACCAGAGTCAAAGTAGCATTCGTCGACGACGGATGCCTCGGGCTTTGTGATCGGGCAGAAGATAATTTCCCCCACTGAAATACAGCCTTTACTAATAGACACTGTTGAAATGATAATCTGGTGAAGCTCACGAATACAGGCTATGCAGCCATATATCATCGATGAAATGTTTAGCAGGGAAATCGTCCGGATCTATACGCTATACATTCATTTCGATGAGCAATTAAAGACGCAATGAGATATGGTGACAGTGAAAGACATCAATATAGCTATCGTGTTTGTGTTAGATAGATTCAGAAAGCGTATCCGCTTTGAGCTGAGCCCGTTTGACTGCGGCTTGTCGTCGTCCATTTCTACGGCCAGTGATAAACAAAGCTGGTAGAGAGTTTTTCAAAAATACGAACCGTGTTGGGGAGAGCAGAAGTTGCTCAATAGAAAAATAGCCACAGATAGCCTAGATACGAACCTATTAATCTGAAAGAATTGCAGCACTAATTAAAAAGCTAGAATATTGACAGTATATTGTCCATAGGTACCTCTATCTAATGGCTAAATCATATATATCTTTATATATGAACGCTGTCGCTGGTATATATAGAACATATACCAGCGACAGCGTTCAAAAGTGCGTCTAACATAACAGTAACACGACCCGCTTGAATCGTAGAGTAGTATAGGTTACCATAATCATAACGATATGCTATCTGGAATTGGCATTGCTTGTCTGTTAGAGGTGCCGGCGTTAACCGAGATCATAATCAATTATAATCGCCGTGAAGCGTCGACGTTGTAACGGTGATGCCAATCGTTTTTCGTGCACTTCACTAGTATTAATAAAGTGTGATGGACTATTTTGGTCGATCAGCCATTCCCGTAACATTACTACGATTCGCTGGCTTGCGTGTCATTTTTTACTCAGCCTGCTCCCTCTGGCGAAGTTAGTGGATGCCACCGACTATATAGATGTACATGTATACCGGATGAGCCATCCTATAGAATGGGTGGTTTAAAGGCGGGGAGAGTCCTGAGAGTAGCATGAAGAGTCGATGCCCCGATGCAAGAAAGGGGTCTCTTGAAATCGTTCGCTGCCTTCATCGCTGACCCACTCTTTGTCATCCATTCAAGTGGCTCTTGACGCACGTTTGTGTCTCGTCATTGCTATTCGTGGCGAGGCCAGACTGGGACACTGGATCGGGCAGCCAGCAAAAGCGACGCTAGGTCTACCTAACAGTTCGAAGTCAGCAGAAGCCTACTACCAGCCACTGCATTGGGCAAGGTTTGTCAGCTTGGTCAGTCATGAGTCTCCAAGTGTCTACAGACATAGACTGTCCAACGACTAGAGAGGAGAAGCTTAGGGTGTGGGGAAAGCATCTGAGAGAAATTGCCTGCCGTGTAGTAACAAAACACGACTGCGACGGCGGCAGCAGCAGCTACGTCTACCGTCTCTCTTACCGTGACTCCTCGGCGAGGCCGTAGCGTTTGTCAGGACACACAACCTGTCGAAGGGTCTGTCTCGTGTGTGGGTGTACGTACGCGGCTGGCCTTGCCTCCTTTGTAAAGGACTCGCAAGCAGCGAGTAACAGTAGGAGTCGAATGTGTAAGAGAGACACTGAGGGCGTCATGGAATTGTAGAAATTGTGCTTTCGTCGTCCGTTCCCTCGACCGCTACCAGCAGCGATGCAATGATGCAAGACGAAACCCCGCTTTGCCGGACACACTCTTGAGGCGTCTAGTAATGGCAACGAAGCCAACTGGACCGTCCTTAGCACAGACGGCGGCTTCGCGCTCGCCAGATGGCCTATCTGGCTGCCGCTATGTTCCAGTAGAAATATCGTAGCTGTTTCAAACGGCTAGTCGTTTGCGGTGCCTGTACATTCAATGGGTGTTCAGAACGCAATGCTTACTTCAGGAAAAAACTGGGGGTACCGCCCAGTCGAGTTCGTTTGGCTGGCAAGCAAGTAGGTTGAGAAAGGATATCGAAGCAGAGACCTTGGAAAGTTCAATCTATTTTGAGTTTAGCGTATGGTGGTTCAGCTGGCTTGTTGGCATGCGCATGAAGATTTCAAGTGTTCCAACAACAGAATCACTAGAAAGCGTTTGAGTAACGGTGAGTGTAATGTCGGTGAAGGTACCTTCATTGCAAACATATATCATATTTGTACAAATATACTAGTCTGGACTTATAGTAAACGCGAGCACGGTTGCGGATGTGGCTAAAAATCTGACACTCTTCTGACGGATTTTTTCGCCATCTTCCTTTTTCTTCCAGTTTTTTTTTTTTTTTAATTTTAGGATCAGCCATCGTAAATTCTTATCGAACATTCATTAACCGGCTACTGTTGGCTTAATCCTCCACTTGCGCAAAGGCGTATCATACCAGCTTCGTATATGAAAGTAAATGTGAGCAGGTGAAGCACGATGAGATGAAGCACAGAATTAGCGTCTGCCCCTTCCTAGTGGCACCTAGGGCAACTTTCAAACTAGGTGATCTATAATATGGTGCGGTACACGTCTAAGTAGTCTATCGTATGGTGACGAGGTCGTATAATGTGAGCTCCTATAATGATATTGTCATCACGTACGCCCGATTCGGCGTCCCGATCGCTTCCGTATCTACGCTACGAGACAGCGGAGTGAGATTTACAGTGTCATCTCCCAGTCGATGGTCGATAGTGTCGTAAGCCAATTTATATCGGAAGTTCGAACCTCAACAGTTTCAATGGTTCGGTCTAGTGGGTAATATCTAGTAGAATAGTTGGTGGCTCCGGAGCTTGGCTGAGTAAGTGGTTAGAACAATGTGGCCAGTGGCTACGGGATAAATATAGGACGGAAACACTTGGACGCTGTTAGTGTTGCTACTGAAGAAACTCCATACTCTCGCTAGTTCCTAATACTGAAGTGTCTCTCTTGCCTTTCTTCACTCCCATTTAACGTGTATCGGCTGTTCATAACACAGATAGAATAGTTAGCTATCGTCAAATTGACTAATCTGCTTAGGGTTTTACCGATGAATGAAACGGTCAGTACGGCCAACCAAGTTACCAACTTAATTTCATAATCGATGACGATCTAATTGCTTCCTTGAGTCTAAATATATATTCGCTGCCGTATATGATGTTGCTTTCATAATACTGGACATTTCGTACGCACGCATCAGTTAGGTTTGATTTGGATCGAACTTTCGCAGCAGCCGCCGCCGCCGCCGTCCCGAACTCGCTCCAAAGAGACAAACACACACTACGAAGGATGGACCACGGATTCATGTAACCAGCGACGACTTGCCCAAATCGATGCTGTCCGACAGCAAATGATTTGCCCACGCTCACAGAATTCAGTTATCTATTTCTCACTCTTGTTTCATGCTTTTGATCATCATTTTTTATCTCCTTTAACCTTTAATCCTTTTTTTGTAGGAGTTGGACGCGTTTATTGTATGGTTAGGTCGCCTCCGCTACTGCGAACGCTTAAACCATTTTAATCTCTAACGTAATTGTGTGTCCTTTAAACACCGATGACATCGTGCACGCACAATAGGAACAATTTAACGGAATTGGTTTTTCGTTTCTGTCGGACTCTATCAAGTGGAGCTCCATCAGAAGAAGTGCTATCTTCATATATCTATTCCATTACAATTCGTCCTCATCGCCAATTTAAAGCCAGCGACGAATGCGCGACCTGCTTAAAAACTCGGATCAGGCCTGTGCCCAAAGAGGTACGCAGAGCGATTTTTTACGTCTAGGAACCAACGACGGTGATGCTGCAAACGATGACTGTTCAGGTTCGGTTTCGGTGAAAACTTTTTTTGATCATTCGGACAGCTAAGACTGAAGAGTGCTTCGTTCTCATTCGAAAAACTAAAATACTTCTGTGGATATTCTAAAACCCCAGAATTTAGGAATATCCTAGAACTCTAGGTGCGGTACTTAAGAATAGATGCTAGGTATTCCTCCATGGCTGAGGGAGAACGTTGACTTCAAACGAAACTATATTGTCGTTCGAAGCGTATATCGTACAAATCGTGAGTCGAGATAGATGACGGGCCAATACGGAGAAATGATTCGGTCAAAATCGATGAAAAACTGCTGAGCATACCCTAATTCGATCACTCAAGTAAACACAGGAAGTGGACAATCAACACTTCTTACTAAAGAAAGGAAGCACATTTTAATACAATTTACAAAAGTGCAAGAACAGGGACATATATTACACCCACCGGCTTCAAAGATGCTATGCAATATGCAGTACTGCTCCTAATATTTCCGGCGGAATCTATTTAGCTAAAAGGGGACCATATCACCTTGTACTTCGCTAGATTCATTTCCCTCTCACTTCGGCGCCAGCTGAGTACCTCTGTTTTTCAACTCGACCAAGCGACATAGCCAGTTTGTTGCCCGCGTCCCTGTCTCCTTACGGAATGCCATATTCTTTCCCCTGATAAACTGTAACCACATGAATACTATTCAAAAAGGACGCTCCTGGATGTGTGTGGGGAACAAATTATATCCCACATAGACTGGTACACGCAGAGTATCTCGGGTAATAATCAATTTCTGCGTTTTGTCTTTGGGCCAATAGCTCCTCGTCAACCGATGCTATCCGAATCCCAGATATACCTATGCTTAGTTAAAGTGCAACACTGCAGATTATGCAATAGTATACCGTTCCATTAGTGTACGTTTCTGATCTTTGATGAACGTTTTTATGCAGCCATAAATCGAAGACTGACACATAGCTTGCTAGATAACGACTTGATACGATATCTACAAAAGCGTGCATTACAAACGATACCAGAAGAAGGAACCTACAGCAAACCTGTTTACGAACACGGCAAGGCAGAACAGAGCCTCAGCACAACAAATACTCACAAACTTCAGAAAATATTCACACGTCACGGAAAATCTGAAAGTCGGCCGAAAAAGCAGCAAACGTACACCCTTTGGGGCGCTCTGCACGAAAAGGCTTACGGCCGTTTCAATATGTGCTGTTACTGCATAAATAACAAAAACAAGGTTTGATGAACTTAGTTTAAAGATGCAGTGTAAGTTCACTGGTTGTTCTGACGCAAAGTAAATTAGTTAACTTGATTATCCAGTCGCCATACCTAGGTTCGTTTGCCGATATGCCCCTTGACATGTGTTTATATTTATTTCTTTACCTATTTTACTGGTATTAGAGGCATTCATTAATAAGTAACAAGTAATGATTTGAAAAATAACAGAACTCTTACAATTGACCCAAATGATCAACTTCGATATTCCATTCTACTTCTATTGTTGCTGGTCCTAGATCTGCTACCTGCAGATACATCTGCTAATAGCAAAAGTAAACGGCATGCGGGTCACTCGATTATTACAACTAGACAGACATCACAAGCGTATATACTATATAGGTGGTATTGCCTGAGACAGAAATGGGGCTGCGGTGCCTTCCACGCTATAACGTATCAATTCTAGTCTGTCTAATTGCGATAATCAAATGCTCAAAGAATATGTGTAGAAAAAAATTAACAATTTAGCATGGCAACTTTCCAGAAGCTGATACACAAACCTCGTAGCACCAAGGTCGTTTTCCATAAAAGCTACACGTTTACGGACGTTTGGTACCATAGCAAAAACTGAGCATTATGCATTATCGGTTTGTGATTGAAGTAAAACATGGATTGATTCTCTGTCCGGGTCTGTCTATGTTGGAGAAGTTTGTGGTTTCCAGCCGACCGGTCTCCACAGGTGTAAAAATCGACTCTGCTGTGAATATGTTGAAGTCCTCAACGTTCGTGGTTCAATGCAGTCGACTATCGGCCGGCGTCTAATAGATGTGAGTGAATCGATGGATCTTAACAAATACACAGTTGGTAGGAACAGGCAATCGTTATCTGTTGACTGAAGTAATGCTAAACTATACAGTTTTAACTGCTCTTACTTTTATGGCTCACTGATAAAAATGCTAGTCAATCGGGTGAAGTATTTAGTCGCGGCAAAAGTAACTACCCAGCGTAGACAATTTCCGCGTGTTTACCTTTGCAGAATCAGAAGAAGTGTCAAAAAAAGGGGGCTTAGTATTTCTGCGTTCTATCTCCTTTACAAAAGGAATATCATAGCTGTCTATCTAAACCGATTTGATGACCAACGCAGTATAAAGATCAGTAGGGCGCGAAAATTACTTTCATCTTTCTTCAGAACCCATTCACAACACTTTTAACCCACGCTAGCAATGGCGTAAAATAAGAAGTTACATCGGCCAACTAGCAGTTTGGAACTCTTTTTGAGAATAAGGCTATTACGAGAGCCGCCGGACGAGAGCGCAAATTAACCTAGTCGAGCAAACAGCCGCAGCTTATCGTTAGCTGGACCGACAATCCAGATCTGATGGCGATGCGTGAGAACCACTGTTACCTATCCGCTCGAAACGACCCTACATGGGAAAGCTATATGAGTATTTATATTATACTGGATAGTAAGTGGGTCGGCGGTTTTGGGTTCCTGCTTTCGCTGCTTCACATCCATCTCCAACATTCCCGCGGCGCCAATCAACATCGGTTTCCACTCACCAATATTTATTTAAACAAAATCACCGATTGCGACCTTGTAAAGGTAGCGCACAGAAGAACATATATGCGATAATAGCTACATAGGTCGGTACGACAACAATATAAACGATCAGGGGGTAACCTGTTGTTGTTATTTGATACAGTATAGTCTGATTTAGGCAAGATCGCTTGCCTCGTACCGTCTAGTCTTGTCTGGTAGCGAGCCAATTTAGCGGTGGCGTCGACTAGCCATATGCAGTAGCAATCACATCGTAATGCATGCTCATTATCATGTATTAGTTGGACCAGTAGATGACCAGAATTGATGATACTGGAATTAGGTCTCGGCCTGACGATCGGAAGATAGAGGCTGTGGGCGAGAGAATGAAACTAGAGAGAGCGGTCTCATTTAAAATCATCAAATAAGCGGACGTTTTCCTTCTTCTCGCTCTCCACCTATTTGAATATTCCGTTTTTCTCAAATAAGGCTGTGCTCCATCACTGACTTGCTGTTCATGGCTGCATGGTAGGTAGTTTGCTAATGATTAAGAGAACGGCAGGAGTATCTATCTCTTTTTTCCTGTAACTTCATCGTGTAGCTCTGCCCGGAAAAGAATCTATTACACCATCAATTTATGCTAAGTATTACATTATGTATTTGTATCCAGAGGGTGTCGGTAAAATGTAGGCGCCCCATATTGCGTGCTACAATCGCCCACATGGGCGATTGTAGCACGCAAAAGAGCTCGATTCTGTGGCATTTTTTTAGCCTGAATAGGCCGTGTATTGTGTACGGCAACACAACGCAATTAATTGGACAACAAAGTAGGTTCTGCGGCATAAATTAATATGACCATGCACCAACGAGCGCTAAACAGAGTCTACGGTTTAAATCCAGACTCTTATAGAGTTGCGCGGTATTATGTTTACTTAGTAAAGCTGCAATAGTGTACTGGTCAGAGAGTAGTGAAGCCCGCGGCTAAATTGAGTTCTCTCTACTATTATTCATGTCTATTGCAAGTTGCTGAACGTACTTAAATGTACGTACTCATCTCCGCTCTGAATTCGCATTTAACAAGCGTCCGTGCACACGGTAATGAGACGTGCACTACACGATGATATGGGAGAGTCTGCTCTTGACCGATGGCGCTGATGTAGTTATGGTTATTTGACGGAAAAGAGCGTATGGGATGTAGCTCCAGGGGCAAAATGGGGTGAAAAACACCGGCGTCTTGGGACGGCGTTACGAGCGAAAGACAAATCTGTAAATCTCTGTAAGCAATAAGAGGACACTGAAAAGAAGTGAGGTTGGTTATGGTCACTTCCGCTGCTAACGTTGTATAGCATGCCTGTCGTCATTACAATTATTATGGCCTAGATTTACATACGCTGATTTTCAGACGTGCTATAGTACATTTATCGTCTGCATTCATGTACTGCATGCATATTCGAATACATAGGTACGCGTAGCAGGAAGGTCGTCAAGAATAGCGGCCATTGAAAGGCTATCATAGACAATGTCTCTCAGCTATCATCGACGTGATTCAGAGCGTCAGCTATTCAACAAGCCAGATAACAACGGCAGCAAAAGATAAAGTAACAACCGCGAACTAAACGAGGTAAATAATAGGGCTAGAGTCAATTATCGTGGCTTTTCTGCATAAAATGGACGCATTACATTACAATACCATAGATAAGGCTGACTAAAAATGTCCAACGACCAGTTTAGCACAAACATTATACACACCATCACATGGGCTGAAAACGGTTAGATTAACAGAAAAGCCAACGAACAAACATGATTTTCCTAGCGTCTTTCTTAGCTTTTTTCTTTTCTACTAATTGTCTTCTGACTTTTAGTACGGAACACGCGAAAGTAGCATTTCCCTAAGGATAATATAATAAGAAAACGGTCTGGCTCACGAACTGCTAGGTTAAATAAAAATGGTAAGGAAAATTATGATAAAAGCAACATTTTGTATAACAACGAAAATAAAAACTGTACTTCTGTTTGTCCAAAATTATAGTCAAGGACATGCAAGTGGTATACGCCAACGCTCAGGGCTAGAAATAGCTTATGGGCAAACCAGATCGAAAAATGTGTACTCGAAGCTGAACATAATCATGATAATACGCGACACAAACGTGTCTTACTCTCTAGAACAGACCTTACGTGCCTCACCTATACATGAAATATAGCCGCCTAGATATATTAGTATATTCACCATAACTACTTAGAGTTAATAATTATCTTTGCCTTTAGGCTATATATATAGCTCCAAGTTAGCTATATACATACATATATATATATATATATATATATATATGTATATAGCTAACTTGGAGTATAGATGTATGCGGCTTCAATAGGACCGTAATCGGCTTCGTTATCCCCAAGGCCTCTATGACCTTGAGTCATTGCTGTTTTTTGCCTACAGCAGCGCCTCAATGGATAGCATAATTTAAAGTGAGTACCCCCGTATGAAGGTACTACGAAAAAATCTAGTCAAAGTGATCTGCGATGAGGAGTCTGCAGTCTTTGGTTTCCCCTAGGAATCACGAACCCTCCCACCAATAACCTATCCCCGATTATTGCATAGAACTTATTTAAAAATCACAGACAAAAGCAGATGAGACGCGAGGTGGCCAACGGTGATGTACAGGCGCTTTATACATGGCACAGATCATGACTGATCACTGTGACGTTGTTGTCATTGATATGAATGATGTAATACAAAGAACATATTGTATAGGCTGTGGCGGTCTACAGAGAAAATCTACAGAATGATAACAATGGGAGAGAAGCAGAAATGATCTGGACTGGTCGAGGTAAATTGGATTAAGGTTCAAGGATAGTAACGAACACGGATGAAGCATACACTATAATTGAAGAACTGAAGTAAGGGAATTACATATCGAGAACTAAGAGGCTAAAGGGGGCATTTCGATATTCATATAAATGGAGATATAGCCGGCTGGTGTTACAGCACGGGACTGGACGTTCGGCTGCCGAAGTCGTGCATACTTTATGGCCGGAGTGTGCTGCGAGTTCTCGGACAGGGAACTTTTTTTTTGGAAAAGAACTATAGAAAAGGGCATTCATGATAATGACTGAATGTTTGCTAGCTTACCCAGGACTGTAATATAAGAGTGCTAACTATGCTATTAAACTTGATACGCTTGAGACTAAAACGGGATTGCTAGAAGCGTCATTCCACTAGGTTCGGTAAGGAATCGCTCAAATACGCTACGCACAAAGAAAAGTTCAACGGAATTACATTCTGGGGTTGATAGCGCACCAAAGCTTTTAAAAATGCAAATAGTCAAAAATTACAAAAACGTTTGAAAGGTGCATCTGATCAGTCAAAATTTATTTAATCGTTTTTACTGGAGATAATCAAAAAGTTATTAAAGCGAAATAGAGAAAAGGTATTCAAAAACAATCATCTATAGAGCTTACCTGACCGGCCCAATCAGCATTTAATAATCTCTTCACTAAAACAGTCGTTGATTCCCGTACGAAAAAAACCAGATGCATAAAAAAAATATGCCATTTTGACCAATTCTTTAATCCTTTAAATTCAAAGGCCATAGAGGATCTTCTGGTTCTCCTCATAGAATTATCCTTTGTTTTTTTCAAAGATCGCATAAAAACTGACAACGACATACACCGTGAATTTCAGTGAAGGTCTTGATGTTGATAGTAGCCCGCTTAGTGAGTATGATTAAATAATAGTAGTCTGTTTCCTTTCCAACTGCGAAGACAACCATTGTTTTCTATCATGAGAAGTTTGTCGTTAAAAGAACTGACTTTTGTCTGGTATCAGGCGTAGCGGACGAAGGCGTATTCATTATGAAAGACAGTCTGCTAAAATTTGTCTTAATTGAGGTACTGTTCACTGTTTATGTGCACGCTATTATTACTCAATGTATATGCGTAGAACGAACCCTCCAACGAAATTATAAAGCTTTTAGGTTACCCCAGATCGATAGTGTACCACGTCTCAAATCAGCAGGTTACAGTATGGTAAAACGGTGAATTCCCCAAACCTCCAAATTTAATCGCTGCTGTCGAAAAGAGCATTTCTAAATCTTCCCTTTATTTCGGTCGCGGCGTTAGTAAACGAATTTGACATGGGTGAGCGGACGGCGTAAGGCATTGTTCACGAATGTTTCATATAGTAGAAGAGTCAGGCAGATGCCCTGACTGAAGATTTAATTTGTCGTGTTTGCTACTCAAGGACATCTATCATAATAATAGGATATTTGACGATCATTTTCTTATTTTTGCTTTGGTAAAAAATCAAGCGAACAAGTCATCTGTGGTTCGATCTCGAATCAGAAGTTGTGCATATTATAAGTGAAGGCAAAGTTTTGGTTGAAGTTCATATTCTAAGTGTGGTACCTAGCGAAAAACACTTTATGCAATTATAATTCTCCCAGAAAAGGAAACACATCATTAAAGAAACTTACTTGCATGTTCAAAAGCTATTGTACGACCGTAAATAGTTAAAGTGTCTGAAGGAAGACCACGACTACCGACAAGACGGTGCACCAGGTCTCACAAGCCGATTAATGCAGAGTTGACTTCTTAAGAAGGCCGTTTTGAGACAAGCACATATGGCCGCCGTACAGCCCAAAATTGAACCCGCTCAATTACTACGTATGGAACGTTATTAAGCGGGAGACTGACAAAGTTCGATACGATAACGTGTGTTCGGTTAGTCGTAGTGTCGAGAAGGCTTTCCAGGATTGCAAAGCGGAAATTCGAAATGAACCTGTGAGCTGTTTAGGGCCCGAATTGAAGCTATAATCGCAGTCAATGGTGGTTATATTGAATAAACATGACCATTACCAATAATACTTTTACCACAGATATACGCTAGTTTACGCAGCCTTGTATACTAGCTGCAGTTTTTCATACTTGTACTTAGGAGAAACTTAGTTACTCATACTCAATGAGAAACGAAAGCATCTCGCCTAGCGAGGATCACGAAGACCAGCAAATATGAAAAGTTATAATGTCTAGACATCCGGAGAAACTGGGCACAGCTCCCGAGTACAATTTACTTTGTCAGCAGAGTCCTACGCGCGACTATCTTGACTTGCGTAGCCAACTCTAGCTACACTATGTACACAGCAACGCCCAAAACACACACACACCCACACACACAGACACACACACAGACACACACGGAAATCAACGCAGGACGATGCAAACTGGAAACGTCTGTCGATAGTTGCTTTAACGAGCAGGCTGCTGACCGGTCCGTCGGTCATAGCGAACCGTTATCGGATCATCAGCAGCAGCCAAAACAAGCGCAGCATATCTTTAAGAGACACACATTGAACCGGCCTGAAACATGTGTGCGTGTGGGCTCAATTCTGGTGGGGTCCAAGCGGCAGCAAGAGGGACTTATAGGTTTGCAAGCCAGCATCGGACAGACGAACCAGCCAGGAGCTGGCGGGGAGCGAGGGATCGCCGTGATCGGCATATCTCTCGTCCTGATGAAGCCAATACGAAGGGGCTGAAGACAGAAGGACGCATGGCCTGCAGATTGCTGCTGGTACTGCTGCCAAGTGTCGCTGCGATTCGACTGTAGAAAGCAACACGATCAGGAAGAGGGAGATCTACAAGATGGAAAGTTGGACAGAAACTGGTAGAGATGCCCTTGGCCTGCACACGTTGGCGTTCCTGGCCGGTCATGATGGTAGGTCAGGCGTGAGGCCGAACACATCTCGACACATCGGTCAAGGCGAATACAAAGTAGCAGCTACTACCACGGGTGCTTGCGGCAGCTGATATCACACGCTAGCCACAAACTTGTTAGGGACCGACGGGAAAAAGGCGGTTCGACGAAATTCCCGGATGGTAAGTGAGGGGTTTCATGGTGAGAGAGAACGGAAAGAAACAGGCCTGTTTTGTGTTAGCGACTGGAGACTTAGAGCACTACGAGGGTCAGTTTATTCTGAAAGGATGTGCTCATTACCATGTGCCAGCTTACAAATTAATTGACAAACTAGGCCGATAAAATATTTTCTAGGCATGTATATACGGGTAAATACACGGCTACCGAGCTCATACCGAGCAGCATAAGATTTCCACATGTGGCTCTAAACCACACGAACATGGAATGAGACCATATGTGAATGTAACTCCATGCATCAGAAAAAGAGGTGAGGTGAAACGATGGATCTAGGCTGATCACGTGGCACAGATCAATCGGCTAAGAGGCGGCGTTTAATCACCTATAAACTTAAAGATCGATAAGGTGGATAAGGAGACGGGTTTAGGCCAACGGCGACGCCCCGTTGGTCTCACTTGACCCGCCTTCTTTATTATGTTCACGTCATAGTTAGCGTGTGCAATTTTGCATACATTTGAGCTTCAAAATCACCTCCAGAAAGTTTAATTCCTCTTAATTATTATAAGGGGTATACTAAATAGCATTAGACATACCACAAAGCTCTTCGCTTAAAACATAGCACCACATAAAAAGGTCACGTAATCCACAAAATATTTACAAAAAAGATTCCATAGTAGTACTAACAGCATTAAAAAATTAAAGAGATCGTAGTTCTTACTTTACACCTGTACACGCAGTTATGTATATGTAATATACGTACGGTTCTACATATATGAAAGTTGTCGACGGGGAGCCGAAACACGATGCATAATTTTACCAACGAAACAAATCATTAGAGATACGTTGTTTTTTGCTGGTTGCTAGACAACCTCAGCTTTGTTTCTGCGAGCCTCTTCGATCCTCATTCTTTTGGGCTCCTTTAGACATTTTCGTCCATTCTCAAAAGGCTCTTTCAACGCCCTGCCAGGGTGGCAAAGTTCGCTGCTGCTGCTACTGTCTAAGCTACTAGTGTTTGTGTGCTACCAGTGCCAAGCCACGGATCAGTGCTAATTACGTTTTTGCACCACGTTATACTTAAAGGTACTACGTCTATAGTGGTTGAGGTAGTAGTAGTTTGGGAGGAATGGAACAAGTCTGATCTCCTCCGACGAAGCCCTTTTTCTATAACCCCTTTACCAGGAAACCTTGTATGCCTCTCTATTTCTTCACCGTTACAGCGGTGGCTGTATGTTTATGTTATGTTGCCGTCACCGTAGCTGCGTATACTGCTAGCACCGTTCGCACAAAGCAGCAGGGGTTACTAAGCAAGATGCCCCAACAGAAACGGCAAAGGCGCGTCATTGCCATAGAAAATTTTTCTACGGTGCTGTCTCACCACTCTCATTTCCAGAAGCGCGAGTACTATGAAACGGAAAAGCATAATGGCTACAATGTGACGCCTGCTAACGCCCAATACGACCGCTACGATGTCGGTGCCTACAGTAAGGTGGAAGTTACATTTAGAGCGGAAATTCATTTACATGCGAAATTAGTCGTGGAGCGGAAAGTGGACCGTGTCTGCCATCAGCCCTTCGCAGATACCACCTAGTCTGCACTTCCTCCAGCCGACTTGGCCGCAGGTCTTGTACGAAGGGGAGATCTAAGGTAAAAGGTGCGATCGGCCAGGCAGGGATAGCAAAATCCAGCGCTGCGAACCTATGCACAACGTAGATGCTTAGTATTGCCTACCTCTACTTATAAGTAATGCCCCGACTACTGAAAACTAGACGAAGCGGTACCTTAGATAGACGAACAAGGCAAGCTTTGATAAAAAAAAATATAGTAAATAATTATAATACTTGTAATCACGTGGTGATTATGGCAGCTTCTAGAAATCGGAAATATTCTATTCTCGTTGGAGAATTCTTGAAAAATATAGCTAACCATATCTCATTGCGGAAAAGACATGGGCGGCCTTGAATAGCTTCAGCTAGGAGCTTGGGCTCTGGGCCCTACTTCCCACAGCAGATTGCATGGCGCATTGCACATCGCGCATACATTTCTCCACTGATGGGGAGCCACATCCATAGCTTATGAGCTCATAGGACGATTGAAACGGAGATATCGGTGTTCCCAGCTTCGTAACTCCTCTGAAACATCCTTTTGAGAATCGGCAGTCGTAGCAGCGGCAGGGTCGTCAGAAACTCCGTCCTCGAGGGATCTTTTCGACTGTTACAACACCGGCCGTTAGTGGCGGCGGAGCCTACCAACCCATCTAACGCGACCTTCTCGCCTTTCGTTCATACACACACACGCACACACACACACACACGCTCTAATACTAACACACATATACGGGCTGCCACGAACATCCGCAGTCCTTCATTGCCCGTTACCGAAGCTTCCATTGGCAGCCCGGCAACGCAAAGCAATAGCTATGGCGACGGAGCCGTGGCCTGAGCCTGGCCGCCACTGCCACACAAGTCAGCCAACCGCCTCTGCGTATATATTACTTATGCCCGTTTATCGACTTCGGTCGGTCGGTCCTCTTCGTCGTCATCGTCTTAGTTTCAGCCCCGTTTCCGTTTCTATGAGAGTGTTCCTCCCTGGCCAACGTAGACACAAAAGAGAGAGCGGAGCTCTTTTAAAATTCACCCTCCCCCGAGATCAGTGCCGCTGGCGTTGCTTCGAGAGCCGCGGCGATCTGGCAAGCATCGGCCTTCTCCTTTAAACAGGAAAATATATGCCTGTCTCCTGGCCATGCCTGCCTGACTACCCTACTTGTTCTACCCCCCCCCCCCCCCCCCCCGCCCCCTCCGCTAGCCTCCCGCTACCTGGTTTGGAGATTATGGTGAGAAATGCGTGGGTGAATATAGATTATATGGAGCTGAACGAGACACATTCTCAACGACGTTTGCCAGTCGCCACCCACATCGCAGCGGAGTGCGCAACGGCGGGATTTGAGCAAAGGACTCAAGGTATGCCTTAGCCAAAGCTTTAGCTAAAGAAACATTGCCACTCTGCCATACTGACACGCTACTAGCGCGCCCTTTCCCTATAGCAGTAGCAGCGTCATGAAAATTTTTCGTTCAGCTCATTTACGTATAACAGTGTTGCAAGAGGTAAACCACGAGACTCTAGCTGATCTTTTATGGTCTCCTTTGGTCAGCAAAACCCAAGAAGATCCCACACCCAGGGCGGCCCGGAACAAGCTTCTAATGAGGTATTCATATATTAAAATAGCTGTATGTATACATGTACGTAGCTATATACGTTGAAGGCGGACAACAGAGCTACCGGCGGTGAATTTTTTGTAGAGTATGTCTATATTTTAGGCGATTACCTGTAATGACCTGCGCACTTAAGTGACAGGTCGAATGCATATCATCAGGATATGGCATGGAAGTGTGTGTCTGTGGCAACACGCATTTATCCAAGCAGTAACTATAAAAAACTATTACATCTATTAGAGCATTAGGACGGATTTTTGACATTATATTTGCATCATCAATTTCTAGATATTGCGAACTTGCGCACTACTCAGGAATCCATCGAAGCACTTCTATTCACCTCTTGGCTAAAGGGCAACAAAGGAAGTCAATAAATGCTACCTGGTACGTTATCGTAAACGTATTTGCTGACTGTCGTGTTCCGAGTCGACCTTTTCAACCGTACGTACTAAACTCTTTTCATCATTTCCCCAGATTGCTCTCAACCCATCGGGCCAGTTAGCTAACCTTTAGTTCATACAAGCTGATACGCGAAATAATAATAAGCCCAGCCACCTCCTCTTGCTAACAAAGGCAATACTTAATAGTTTTCGTGAAACTTGTCGATTTCGCCTACATTCATAATAAATTCCATGCTTCCCAGATCCGTCGGCTCTATACTTACTATAACATTAACCTATTCATTCCTTTGTATGGGGCCATTGCATTTTATACGAACTGGGACCAGTTAGCTCGTTTCAGTGTTTGCTAACGTTAGTCCTTGAATATGTCACCCACAAGCAGACGAGGTGTGAAATCCACGTCACGACGATGTGTCTGAGTAGTGACAGATTATGACCGCGACGAATGAGCAGTGTGTCGCTTGACAAGCGCAACATTTGTATGAAGGCAGATTTCTCCTGGGAGGGTCAGCGATAGGCAAGCAGTCGCTCGCTCACCCAGCTCTCCTCGTTGTAGCCGGTCCCTGCAAGAGTTCACGCAGCAGGGTCGCGTTCTTTCTATAGGGGATGACTCGGTGGAACAGTCAATAGAAGGAAGGAGCGACGAGAGCCCTGCAAAGGCTGAGGACCTAAGAGGCGGGGGGTGTAGAGGTAGGTAAACGGCAAGTAGAAAAGGCAACAAGCGCGCTGAGCAGCTCCTACAACACGGCTTGCTGGCGATACAACTTACAGGGGACGTCTATTGAGGTGTAGAATTGAAATTGGGAGTTATATATATATATACCTCGCCTTGTCCAGTAGATGTCTTTTCTTCGTGCTATCCACTGGCAATCTCTCGCTTTTCCTGCAGAGTCTTTCGCTTTATACCTCTGCCCCATGGATTACTTTGGACTTATTCGATCGTCATTGGCCGATTCCGGTAGCAGCAACGCAAGCTACGCGAGTGGTCGATGATGACTGCTTTGCTAATGATGCATTTTGCTTTCCTGCATTACACCACACTCCCACTGCTTTGGGCTTCTCTGTGGCGGTGACCTGCACACAATATATATATATATATATATATATATAACTCAGTAACGTTGCCGACTGTAACGTAGCGTCTTCGTACAGCCTGCTACTGTGACTAGTAGGTGACCCTACAGCTTACACTGTTTGGCTGCGTAGTTTAGAAGAAGTATTTGGAGGGAAAGCAGTCAATGAGGAAATCGTTAAGCGCGGTGCCGGGCAAGCGGGGCCTTAACCGTAGGTGGAGAACCAATGAGGTAGGGCGCGGGACTTTGCCTTACGGGTGACCCCCTCAAAAGCTGCTGCCGGCTGTATAACACTCAAAATTGGACTGAGAGGCTCAAAGCTGGAAAAGGTTGGGGGTATACGGCGAGGAAGGAGAATTAGGGGTGCTAATTTTATGTGGCAAATCACCAATTTGTGCACGAAAGGCAATAAGAACAAAAAAGAAGGCTTTTATAAGTGACGAAGATGGCAAAAGTTGTGACGGTGACCATTCTTGAATGTCTACGTGCGATTACACGTACGTTTTGTAAAGTACGGGGACATCGCCTAGAGGAACTCACTCAGCAGATTGACTGCATAAAATGAGACCTTCGACGAGGAGGCATCGTTAACATTTTTGCTTTCGGTAGCGGCAACAATAGAACTATATATGTTGCTATACAACAACGCAAATACGCGTTGGGCAAACCGTAGGAAAGTAAAAAAACGTTTCGGTTTAAAGTACTTTATGGTTCTTGAATAGTATTGAACATCTGCCAATATCCTCATCTGTTTCAGTTAGTTGAAATGACATGCAGTGCCCACACGGGTACGTTTATATACGAAACATTCCTCAGGCATTTCGAAACCTGTCTGTGCTCGACATTTTTTTGCGTGCACCGGGAGCTAGACTACGCAAAGTGTCATCATTTTTGACAACGCAATCCGTAAAATGTATGAACTAACAGTACAGCACACCCGGCAAAGCCGCCTGGTGGATATAGCCGAGTATTGAAACAAGGGAAGATAGGATACCTCATCAGCCCAGCAAACAACTCAGCCACCAACGATTATAAACAGACTGCTACATGCGGTTGCTTCTGGGGCGTTTGATGTTTGAACTCGCTGGCCGTCGCATATGTAGGTATATCTGAATCTTTTGTATGTGTCGAGTGCATCCAGCTCGATGATGAGTGGCCAACAACTGTTTATCACTTAACATTACACCCCTGTCGTCTAACTGGCCTAAGCGTCGATGGCAGTAGATTGACAGAGCTTCCGTTAACTAGTCTGACCAGCCAGCGTAGCTCGACTATTGGCGAATGGTTTGAAGGACTCTCTACTCAAAACTTGCCATTTCCTGCCAACCCTGAGTGGTCCACATCGACGCGAATGTAGAATAGCGACCTTTAGCCAGAAAGCCGCCACAGATGCAAAATCAGTAAACACGACCGCCAGGGGGCAACAGGGGCCATTGGAAACGGCGACGATGACGATGACGATGACGAGGACACCAATAAGAATCACAGTAAATCGATCACGGGTCGTCAGATGAAACGAACAGTGATCGCTTCATGGAGAGTGGCGCCAAATTCAGGTGCTCTACGGAATCTTCGTCTTTGCTTTTTTAAGTGGGGTTTGTGCGTATACATATCTATTGTTAACGAATAGCGCATTCGACTTGTCTGTCAATCGAACAAGGTAGCAACGTCTCTTCGTCCATGTCGTCATCGTTCTCGTTTTCTTCGTCTTTCTGTTGCTCACCCGCGTCAACGCCACTATTCAGGCTACCATGTGAAAAGCTTTTACGATAAAATCGACCATGAACTAGTTACTGCTAGGCCGACGACCGACTAGCATCGAGTGCTCTAGCGAGAGCTGTTGGTCTTTATTTGTTGAGTTTGTAGATAGAATGTAGTACTATAGTGAACTCATCATCAGTAGTCTCTGTTGAGTGAGTGTCTAGGTCTACTATCGTGGCTTCTGCTTGCTGCCGCTGATGATAATGATGATGTTCGATTCAATGACAAATCAACAACAACCCCTTCAACAAGCTTCGCTTGATGGGCCCACAATGCACACCAGCTTGGTAACATCATGGCACTCGAGATGACTGTGGATCAACGGCACTTTGTTATAAAAACACTCGCTCGAGTTTGCTGGCGGCCCCGCTGTCTACAACGGCTACTGAATAGCTAATGGGCTGCTTCTTTGATTTGGTTGATAGTATTTGTCTACTCGAGACGTTTTCACACTCTGCTACTTCACCTATGGCCGCTACTCGATCAATCAACCAGTTATTCGGTGAAGACTTGAACGAAGCACTTTGTATTTCGACTCGTAACGCCTAGCATCTTTTAGTATGATAGAATCATCAGCAATAGCTTGTTGAGCTGCCGCCTTTCGTTTCTGTTTCTGTAATCCTAGGTGGCCACAGCTATGCGTTGTGGGTCGGGGGTGTTGATTCAGCGTTAGGCTCAGCGTGCATACATATTTGTTCATCACCAATACGATGCATTCTTCTTCATACTAAGTGTACGCCGTATGTGCTTTGACCGCTATGGAACAATTACGAGCTGGTCGGATTATTTGAATTATTTCCGTACGTTCTACGGAATAGACGTCAAATGAACGTGTCGTTATTTTTATTATCAATTACTATTGAAATTAACGCATCCGTACGTGCCGCTTCACACGTTCTAGTTACATGTTTCCATACGCAATCAGACAACGATCTATCCGGCTCGTTAGCTCAAAAACTGGTTCAAATTCAGTGAACTTTAAAATGGACCGACTTGATATGGACAAAATACAATTTTCATACTTTTTCCGCGAAGTTCTTCAGCTACTCCGAATCAAATTGTTCCTTAATACGATAGAGCTATGACCTTCAATATACGGCAAGGCTAAAGTTCTCATTGTTATATCCTCGACAATTATCAGGACTTATCTGACAGCGCTCGTAATAGCAAGTAATCCCTCATCAGCCTTTGCGTGGCTATTGAGAAATGATATTGACTGGGGTTGAAGAACACCGAGAAGTTACGTTTCTCAGAAGTGAAGAGCACTTTCGCCCGACTTAAACAAGATACTTTTTAATTCACTTTTTTTTTATTCATAGAACACTAGCGTTCCCTGTGTGACGCTATGCCGCTTCGGAAACGTAGACGAAGATTACATATTCGCCCGTACGTTTTATATACGTAACGAATTTGCTTTATGTACGCTCAGTTCTAATTGATTTTGCAGTGTTTTCCCTTCTTTGCTTACTTTTTGTCTAGGGTCACAGTTCGTTTCTGAAGGAAGTAACTTCCTGGTAGACGTTGGTGTCAAGCCCATCAAAAGGCCGTGACGCATGGCACGATTGACGGCAGTCGTCTCCATCCTCAAAGAAGTAAGGTGACGAAGTAAGTTAAGACGACCACCAGTTGCTTATTCGTGCCAAAACGAGCCATACAATCACTGATTTCCGTAGTTTATTTAACAAGTACGTTTATTAGACTTTTTCACTTTAACACGAGCACTTTTATCGTGTTGATTCATTATTTTCGGTCGTTATCTCAACTTCCACTAGTGACTAGGACTAGGACGCGTAACGACTAGGTTCATTTTTGCGCTGAAGCTTTCAAGCGCGACAGGCTAGAAAAGACTTGCAATTTCGTTCATCCTTGCACAGACATATCGCACGCTCTATCTACAACGACTGAAAATAAATGTTATGGTGCTACGTATAGTTCGCATATTAGTCATTAAATTTTCCCATAAGGGTTGCGTTCGTCCGGCTGCTAGTACCATTTGTTCTACCGGTAAACCCGACTGTTTCGATCGATAAGAGCTGACCTAGGCGGTGAGCATAGATACACGTAACAAGCCGGTTTCGCTAAATATTCCTCTATAGTATATATATATATAACTGTTGTTTCCCATATCCTGTTTAATTCAATCCAATATCAAATTTAACAACAATATAACCCCATCTAATACTAACACGAAGTCGAAAAATTCTAGTGCCAATTGTTGTGCAAAGAGACCCCTCGAAACGGGCCAAAAACGGGTTTTCATGAGCAAAAATAGTTGTTAACCTTCGGAGTTTCCCTCGCCCGTTATTATTAGTCTAGAAATTAGGCAATCTTTGTCGTGTTTTTTCCGTTAGCTTAGCTTGGCGCCCGTAAATCACCTACTGACCTGATCGCATCGGCTCGTCTTGATCCGTCGTCATCGTAAAGGCTACAGTGACTAGAATATGATATGTGTACCTATCTCCACTATATGGCCTAAAACATTGACGAAGTATGCATCGAGGTGAGGACACACAATCGATAAGTCGAACGAAAGGCGACTACGGGAACAAACCTGGCCTGATATTATCTTGAAGGAATCGCTTAACGCAAGAAATAATGCAGATTAGTTTATCTGTGCGAATTCAGATGTCTCGGCTAAACTTGACAGCCGATTCGAAACGCTTGGCCAAAACAGTTAAATCGGTAGATTATTTTTTTCTTGCTCCTATGTGCAGCATACACGGAATGATACAAAGGAAGATAATAACGGACTGAGAAAAAAGGCGCACCAAAACCACAAAGCGAACGAACATCAATTTATCAGTATTTTCTATTTTTATCCCTACATTCATTGTAGATATTAACCGCGTCCATATCAAACGCCATACGTCCCGTATTGCCATATATCGTAACATGAGGTTGTAATGACACGCCAGTAGATTGTAGACATTTGATATTGTTTTGACTCATTGGCGAGTATGCTCCATTTTTACCGTCGTCAGCGTGGCGCTTGGTGATTTTTTCTCTAGATATCGGCAGTCACTAGTTGGGTAGGCGCAAAGATAAGATCTGAAGAGCGCCCCGTTGCTACCTTTCCTAGCGATATTTGTATCACTGGCGAAGAACGATTGCTATGGTAGCAATCGTTCGGCCACTGCACGATTTGTAGACATGCTTCAAGCCCGATACTGCGTCATGGAAGCACATTAAGGTTGAATGCGCGTTGGTAAGTAGGCTAGATGAACTAGGCTAGGTACGACTGTACATATTGTTGCCGGCGATCCAGCGTCGATCTCGAGCTTGAGTACAATGAAGGGAACTGCGCGATGTTCGTCCCATGATGAACCAATATCACTATGAAGCAGTTTTCCGCACGCGTTCGAGCCACATAGAAAGCAGCTCTGGAGGCTAGCGAATACACAAACGTATACATACATGGACACACAACCTCACTCAAACTACGAAAAACGATGGTGAGTTAGAAAAGCTGATTGAGGGGGAGAGACAGCTGATGGGAGTTTTCTTCAGGTTGCGTCACCCATTGAATATTATCGCCCACTGAAGATCTATAGCGGCAAAAGGAAGACTAACTGCGCCTGCACGCGACTCACGTGCGACATTGAGTCTGTCTGTATATGTTCATCGTGTTTGTTTCTGTGCGTTTCTCTGATATTCGTCAATGCGTTCGTGCATGCCGGTACATACAGGCGATATTACAAGGAAGAAATGACATGTATCGAGCGCACGGTGCCTATTAATATACGAATCTGCTGTAGTGGGTTGCGACGTCGTAAGCATTCTGTAAATTGTGCAAGGTTAGCACGATGCATGCACTAGTTGTCGGTTGTTCATCTTGGTCGTTGCGAGCGCGTGTGATTTATCGTTTTTAATATATGGAGAGGAGAGGAGAGGATGTGGATGTGTGTTTGCCGATGATTCCGAGGTCGATTTAGCTCGTAGTTTGCCGTTCATCAAACTGCCAGCGAAGACTATCAGGACGAAACGAGTTGCTTGTTCGTGCTGACCCGTTCGGCCACGCCGTCGGCTGGGTTCATCTATCCGCCGAAAGGTTAATTACGCGTAAAACGCACAGGAACTCCAAGCACAGGACGGACGGCCTCTTCCTTATACCGCGTATGGCTATCGTTTCGCTCCCTCTCTCTCTCTCTCAATCTCTCTCTCGCTGCGCATCCATGTTTCTCTCAGAAAGGAAAAGGCGCATCTGTTTATGTACAGGCCCACGATACCTTTTATTACCCCGGCAAACCGTACCAGGATGTAGCAAAGCCATCTTCATTTCAATTTGTTGCGTGAAAACAGCAGAAACGTACTATATCTCCTCCCGGTTGCTTGCATGGTCCTCTTTCATTTATGAGCACGGCAGGCATCGCATCTGGCAGATAGGGCATCGCGCAAGTTTGCCAGACCAAGCCGGCCCTCCCTAGCAGGTTTGAGAGTTAATTTGTCCTTCTTTCGCATCTCAAGGTCATTGCTGCCTGGACGGGGCCAGGCTTAGCACGGTTTTTATCTGCGGATGTCACTATTCAATTCCTACAGCAATTAGGCATCCCTATTGGTCCTGTTGCTGCGCCTAATTCTTTTTGTCGTTCTCTCTCTGTCTCTCTCTCTCTCTCTCTCTGTATGTGTGTCTGTATCTGCTTCTGTTTCTCAATACAAAAATCATATCGCTTCATTCTCTTCTTCCGGTGTGTATTTTCCGGTCCACGCCTAGGTCATCCTCGGCGTTTCCTCTGCCTTTCTCCTATCTGTAAATCGATTGGTAGTAGAGTACGCTGTGCTCTTCCGGTACCGTTGTGCTTAGAAGACCGCTACCACTGCCGCCGACGCCCCTGTTTTAGCCATTTTTTCATTCTTTTTAGCAAACCTCTCCTTAATTTACGAACTGGTACGAAGTAGCCCTTAAGAACATCTAGTCTAAACCAAAGCAACCACGGCTATGGCAGTCGCAGCAAGAAAGCCCAGATTTCTAGCAAGACAGCAGCCTTTGCGTTCTGTGGACGGGTAGCAGCGACGAGCTGGCGGACCTATATAGCAACTACAGAACTCAAAACAGCCGACTCCTGAACGAAACAAATGCTGTAGAAAGGTTACCAGATATGCTTTGCCCAGAGAATAGTTGCGCTCAAACGGTTGCAGTGAAACGATGCTAGGTCGGAAGTGTTGGCTACAGAGCTCCACGCACCCCACACGGTTCATCGTTATGGACCAGGGCACCGAGCGAGAGAGTAAGAGAGAGAGAGAGAGAAGAAAGCAAACCAGCCAGACTCTTGTATCCATCGTGCCGTGCTCTCTTTCGGCGCAGCCTGATGAGGTTAGATACGCCACGAGTGGCAGCGGCTGTCGCAGTGTGTGGCCCTGTAGCGCTAGCTTATCATTGACAGCCGGGTGCCCTTCGAAAAACCGAAGAATAACGGGACTTTGGATAAGGCAATGCGGTGAGGCCTTGCGGGGCCAGGGAATGGAAGCAATGAAGGAATATATTGGAGGAAGTCTGGTGTCTGCCTCAAGAAAATGTCGAGATATGACGGTAAGCGCAGCCTTCATACACCGCTCTGTTTGCGAGAATGCTAGAGAACAAGAGAGGACGAGAAAAACGCTTAGATTAAATTCAAAATATAAGGTTCTCATAGTAGACGACGTCACTTCTGCGGCTTTGGCTGTCGTCAGTTTTCCGCCGCCGCCGTCGTCGTCGTCGATGGCTTGCGCTGTTGCCGTTTCTTAGTGTCAGGGAAAAGATAAGCTTATAAGGAAAACACGTTTTAAGCTTATGTCTATGCTGTACCACAATTGACTGCCGACAAAACAGTAACCACAGAAGTAGATACCGTCCGGGTGTCATCTGTAGGTGCTTTTCTGCAAGTGCACAAGTCTTTTCACCGTAGGTGTATTTCCACATGCGGATCTATATATCTCAGATTTATAAGCCAACGTATTATTTCAAATTGTTATTTACGCGGCGTCCATTCAACGTAAAATCTAAGCACAGATAACGTATGTGTTTGCTTGTGTAACCTGCACGAGTTCAAATATACTTGTTCGCCATCTGAAATATAGTGCTAAGATACATGTCGTAACGTTTGCTCCGGAACTACAATATGAAAATGCAAACAAGCGTATGAACGATCGAATTCTAGCGTCTAATTATGCTTCTAATTATGATATATATATTAATTTATCGAATATATGTTGAAACGGCCAAACCCGATGTACGGCATATTTACGTAGAGAGCATAGTAGAAACTTGAGAATTAGCGTTTAAACATTATCACTTGCTAAGTTCTTCATTTCATCAATTGAAGCCTCCTTTCTCAAGATAGAGGTATCCTGAAAACTTCCTAGCAACAATACGTTCTTTTGCATACTTGTTTTTTAAGATGTTTTCAAGTTATTTTTATCTTAGTAAGGCCATGTTTAATTTTCATAGGCACTGCGTAATATAGATAAGCGAAAATAGAGAAATATCGCTGAACCGTTTGCGACTCGTGGCGCCTTTACTCTTATTAATGACTTCGACGAAAACAAAGCAGACGACGAGTAGGGTGGCGCCCATTTCAAAACAACTATGTGAGGCGTTAGTTAAATAAAGATCCGCTGTAAAAACTGGTATTTAAGGCTGCTACCTCGTAAGACCTTTCCGCGATAAAAGGTGAGGTTCCGTCAAAAGCAACAGTAGCGTTCTTTCGACATCTTCTCGCTCGTCAGTTCTACAGCTTTGTTCCAAATAAGCAGAGCGGCCTGGCTGGTAGAAGCTTGAAGGGCGAAATCAGAAACCTTTGAGCTTTATTGGTTTCTATGCATCGCCGCTAGCTTCCTTGACTCGGAGCCCTTTCGGAGTATCAATTTCGCGGTCTAATCGCTTTCTGTATCGGTTTTTCAGCAGCTGAACCGCACGCCGATCTGATCAGCTTTAGGTCTCGTTGAAGAACTTGAGGAGAGTAGCTCGTTAAATGCCAATTTTGCCTGAGCGGATTCACAGGCGACTGCGGCCGCTACAGGCTCGATCGGCAGTCAAAGGCTTTAGCTTGACCTCCTCTTTCCATCTCACTTGCCAGCAACAGCAGAAGCAAGGTTCCACTGCGCTACTTCATAAGACCGTCGCGACAAGGTGAGATTCGGTCGAAGGCTTGCGCCGATCACCTCTCCAGCAGCGGACGAACCAATGAAGAGTTACTTCCAGAGAACAACCACAGAAAACGTACTGAGCGCAAACGATCGCGCAGTGAACAAAGAATTGCGGGATAGCTGTTTCTATTTCTATTTTGTCCCGACATTTTTCGTCTTATCACACGGAAGAAGAAGAAAACTAAGATGAAGTGGATGACATAGATGAAACGAGTACCAGCGTACTAGCTAATTTAACGAGCCTGAAGTATGCCTGACCGCAGTCAGTTTCCTTGTCACTTCAAGCAAGAAATGCCCCTTATCCGAATAGGAGGTGGCTAAGCATAACTTACATTCTGATGTAATCACGGAAGATGCCACCGCAAAAAATGCCTTAGGGCATCCTTCGAGTCTCGAAACGTTTAGGGCACAAGCAGTATAAATGATCTCTCTAGCGACAACTGCTTATGGCTGCTTCCGATACATGAAAGAACGACGCCCCTGTAGCACCAATCGCTATTTATATCATTTGTATATTCAAAGAGCACGGAAGAAATAGGCCTATATAGCAAGCAAACAAGGGCAAACAACGCGTTAACGTTTTAATAGAAGGGGTACGTTTAGCAGTCGTTATTTGGATCTGTTTATAAGTCTTGAGCGCAAAGGGTACGAAAATATCATGCGACACATTGAATAATCCCTTGGCCAAACAATATGTTGCGCAATAAAAACATCAACAACGATATGAGAATTCGGCAAATGTCTCCCCCTGAACAGCTTACCAAATCGTGGAGCTAAACTCCGTCGGCCCGCAGCAACAGCTGAGCGTCTCTTGCTTCCTTCCGCGTTTGGACAATCCACGTTTGCCAATAGTAATTCTACAAGCACTCTTTCTACCGGTACTGCCGTCACGCAGTGCGCCATCGTTGCCATTCACGTTAATACCAGCGTAACGTCGGCTGGTTCGGTGACGGGCTATCGGTTAATTGGGTGGTTGAAGACCGACTAGAGAAGACGCGAGATGAAAGCTAATCGCGCAACTGTATCTACGTCTGTTCAACAACTCGAAAATAGATCATGGAGGTCCGCCATGTGAAAATAGAGAATTCGGAGGAAAAGAACATAGAAGAGTCAAGGCCCAAGAAGGCCAGGGGTATAAATGATGTATTGATGCTGCTGTTGCTACAGCAAATGCTCCTTCCCTTTACCGTGCTTTGTCTGTTACTTTGGCTATTTTCCAGCGGCCTGGTACTGATGGCCTAGCCCATTATACATAAGGCGACTGGCAAGCAAAAGCTAATAAACTCCGTTAGAGAATTGCGGCTCTTTGTCGGAGTGAGAAATAAAGTGACTTTGAGTCTGTAATTCGTTGGTATGGTTCTGTACGTGTGGTGTAGAAATAAGTATATTTCTGAAGATCGACTAAGCATTTTCAAAAGGAAGCAACCACTGGGGCGAAATAACTGTCGATCGGCGGCCTTTGCCCCGTTAATGAATCTATATATTTATAGGTATATATGTATATATGTACATACATGTAGGCCGGTGGTTAAAATGTCTGCTGAGGCTTTCGGTGTACAACGGACGGTACGACATCTATCGATATAAATAGGTAAAGTGGGTCTCAAAGTTATTACATAGGAATCGGTTGTCGTTGTGATTAGTTTTATGTGCTTGTGTATACGGAGATGTATAAGTGGTGTCGTGTGCGTGTCTGCCTGTGGTTGTGCGAATATGTACACAACTGATATTCGGTACGAAATAACCTCGCGGACGAGGCGGCCGAATATTTTCATTAAATTAGACACACTCTGTCTGCGTTTAGTTCCATTTGTTGCCTCTTCTCTTCCCACATTCCCGAGCTTTAGCATGCGACGCAACTGATCATCTGCGACTCTGCTCTGTGAGCGCCTTTAGTGAAGTCTATTAAAATTATATCATAGAATATCTACAGATAGCCTGACATGGTTGCACCACACTTCATTGATCCACTATGTCCTTATTGCAAATCACAGCCATCGTAGCTTTCGCAGCAGACTATTGCTTATTTTTAGATGCCCTCTTGTTGCAACCATCACCACATAAAATTTAGACTTCATTTATCGATGGGTGCCACTACCTAGCTCACCATTACCTACATTGAATAGTCATCATTGCTGGGGAGCATTTCTCCCAGGCAGCCATCGTTATTGTTGCTCTTAATGTTTATTAAAGGAAACAGCTATAAAGTTTTTTTTTGCATGAAGTCATTCAGCAATATAGCTTACATACGACCGATGAGCAGCGAGTGTGGGGCTCGACCTTAGCGGTGTAGCTTACATTTTCTGTCAAGACGGCTACTGCCTATCTATTCTCAGTACTTGTAGCTTCTCGGTTTTCGGCTATGGGTGTTTTACCTTGACAACAACACGACCGAATACTTCTACCCGTGGATATATTTGCACTTATGAGGCAAGAGTGCTTACGAGGGCAGCGTGAATCGAACCGCGACTCCGTCGAGCAGGCATTTCAGCCTGGTGGTACACTGTTGATCTAAAACGAACTAGCATACAATGGAGAAATTTATTTATGCCTTGCTATTTTTTGTGAACTTCTACATACGGCGGGTACTTGTACTGTGTATGTTTACATGTTCTGTTATGATCTTCGGTTTGCTGGTGATGCCATTGCTACAATTGAATCTACCGACGAGACGATAGCAACACCGATACTACAATCAATGCCATCCCTAACTATCTAGATCGTTACAAAGTTATGTTGATCCGAGTAGTATATTGATCTGAGTTAAGGTATCGTACTGGAAAGGTTGAAGTAATTCGTCGCCGGCGGCTATTTGTGCGGGTCCAACTTCGAGTAGGTTCGTGTAGCCTTGGACTTGACACTTCTATCACGGATTACCTATGAATGTGATATTTTTGTGTACCTAGACGTGACGGCCAAAGATCGTTAGCAATAATGGTGCTATACGTGTGTGTATCACGTGTAGGTGCTAACGCGCAGTGAGTACGGATTGTGAATCAAGCGGAAAGGCGGCTGTATGAAAGTCAACGAAATAATCGCATTCATAGTTTGCTTCTAGTTGTGTCTTCACCCGTAATGGGGACAGTCGTTGGTCAGACGGTCCATCGGCTGTGTTTGCATCACGTATACACGTCTGGAGCGTAGAAATATGTAATACGATGGCAGTGTTCTTATGTTGGCCTCACTCGATTGCTGATGAGCCTCACAACTACTCCCAGGCTAGAAAAGGCGCGATAATCACCTCCTACGATTTATCGTGCCGTCTTATGCTGGCACATAATTATCGTTCGACTAAGTAGTGAGAACAATTAATGAAACAATTCACCGCGGAGAAGCCCGCTAAAGAAGAAAATATAGCTTCCTGGTCCGAACGCGCGCGTCCTGACTCAATACAGGCGGGCGATAACCTTCGAAAATGCTGCAGGCTAAAAAACGCGCAAACTACTGTAAAAAAAACCGCGAATTTACATATCGTTATGCTTTTAATCGACCAATCGACCACAGTGATCATCGTACGTGAGCGGCTAATTGAGCATAAAAATTGACTGCAGACGCAAACGGTTGATATCGTTCAACCTAGTATATACGCATAAAAAAAAGCATTAGATATGTATTATGTCGTGGTCGAGAAAGATACTCTCCGGGACAAAGAGACACTGATATTCAAAAAATTCGCTCAAATCCGTTTAATATGTGACAGTAATTTTCCTTTTGATTAACTCGACCGTAGATATCAGCGAACACGTCGAAAAACCCTCGAAGCGCGAACTGCCGAAGCCGAGCAAACGTAAAATTGCCAACATCCTGTACTTCGGCTGATCTTCTCCCCTTCGCATGGCTGTCGGATCGTCGGCAAACTGGATGGCTACCTCGTTTTCTGTCTCTTTTTGTACGAAAAATGTACAAATGAGACAGCGGTAGTAGCGAAGACACGATGACAGCAAGTTTAGTTCGCTAAGATCGAAGGTACCGTCAGCGCTCTCTAGATACACGAAACTTAAGCTAAACCCCTGTACTCTCGGCAAAGGGTAAGAAACGCCTTGCTTACAGGGCCGACGTCTTGAGCCTGCGTTTTTAATTACTTTTTCGTCTGTTGGACGATCGGACCGTTTTTCCCGCAGCGCACCGGCTGTTAGAAAGAACGAAGAGAACTGAGAACAAACGCATGCACGAGGAAGACTAACAGCAGCGCCCTTCATGTAGTTAGACTCATCTAAAAGTCGTGAAAAAAAAGGCTTGAGCTGATTGGGCCGCTTTCAAATAAGTGCGTAAATCAGCCTTGTCGCTAGCTTTCGATTACTTGATGTTCATGATTCTAGTAAATCTGTGTCCTTCGCTGTGAGCGCATATGTGTGCAAAATGACAGCTTCACGCCATACGCTAGACGAGGGCACTAGCGGGCGTAAATGAGGTGAAGAAGTCGAGAACCGCTGCCATCGTTGTTTTCATTACTACTCGTGTTATTGCTTCTTTGCGTCTCTCCCATGAACAGGTAAACGAGTTCTTCCGGATGAATGGCACTAGCATAAAAATAAATGGATTCGTCTGCATATAGAAGGGCGTGGACAACAGACCAACGCTTAATGACGACTGCAGCAACACCACTGCTAATAATCCAGTCCGTGAGTTTTTTTACTGATTATGTTAATAATAATGATGATGATGATGGCATATCATGGATTTATTCCATGAGTGCGCTCGCTGCCATCAGAGTTAGTTGGTCCGTTGGGCAGGCACACGTCGACTGAATAATCGCAAGAAGAGCTTTCCTATGTATCGAGTTTGCATTGTGTACGCTTGCGCGGGTCGGTCTCAAGCCGTATCTCAGGCGGACGACAATTTACGGTAGTCACCCGCTAATAGCAACTGCTGGTGGGTGATAGGTAGTACAAGCCAAACGGTAGCTACTAGCCCTGCTGCTGTCAGACGCAGAAAGAATGACGATGATTCAAAAGGAGCGTAAAGGGCGAACATGAACACAAAAGGGGGATCAACTGTTCCAAAGAAGAACCTGCGGGACTTCTGACACGTGAGTTAAACTTGGACTACGCGGGACGTACTGAAGGTAGCGGTCTTTTGCGGCGGAGCTCAACCGTAACATCCTATGTCGCTAGTCATTAAAAAGAGCAGATTTTAGTAGTCATCGTTAGACCAGAGTTGTATGCTCCTGCTGTTTGCCGCTATGGTATTGCAATAAGCAAGCCTCAGTTGAAATAGTGTTCGCGATCGTTGTTTAAGATGTCTTTCTCTGTGCCAACCAACGCTCGGGCAGGCCATGACAGACCTATATTTAGTTCTAAACATTGATACCGATGATCATGGCCACGACGGCGATGTGACACGTTAACTCAAAAAAAAAAAATAGCCAGCAGACAGCGAAGAGTGGCGGTTGTGGATCAGAAGTTTGACTGTGGTTAGCTACAATTGGTTCGGACGAATTCAGACCTCATTTTCGTCCCGTTGGCCCGGCTGGCTTCGACCATTGGCTAACGCTCATTTCCACTGCCGGCGTTCGCATGTCGTAGCCAGTGTTCGGCTCTGAAAAATACTCATTGTTGTCATTATCAATAATCCGCAGTGAGCGAGTAAACCCCATCGACTGCGAAAGAACTGAAGACGAGAAGAAGAACGACGACGTCGTGAAAATGAAGATGTGCCCTGGTGATTAAGAAGAGGGTTGGCGTATTGGGGGTGGTAGAAGGGCTCGACTGGCATCGTTCCGGGTCGCTTTTCACTACCGTCAACATCGTCTGAAGGGGACAGGGCAGAATCAGAAGCGGTAGCGGTGACGGCGGCAGTGGTATCGCAGGCAACAACGTGTCCTGCGATACTCCCGCGGCTGCCGCTGGAAGAGCAGTCTTAGTCCCAGCGTTTGCGCCGGGACCTGGCAGTAACAGCGGCCTCTATCACCACAATGGTGCTCAACAATAGGACACTCACGGCGGGCGGTATTGTCTTCGGCGATAGAAAAGACGACGACAACGACAAATGCGGCGAACGAAACCGGCGTGCCATAATACCGCCATCGTCATCAGTAGCACTACCATAACAAATTAGTAAACCACCACGAACGGACAGAAGTAGCGGCACCTTATCAGCGTATAGCAAAAAGCAAAGAGTAGAAGAGGCGCTGGGAACGTCGCTACTGTCGTTGCGGCCGCCGGGACTACCGACGTTGCGATGACGCCTGTTCTTGTGGAAGAAGCATGACATACAATATGGAAGGGTCCCGTCCGATGTCGGTCTGACGCCCGAAAGCCAAAAATAAAAGATAGAAATCAGAAAAAAGGACAACGAGGCTAAGGACTGGCGGGCTGGCAGGATGGCTCACAATAACGTTGATGGTAGTGGTACTGATCTTGATGATCGCTTGGCGACGGTGTGCAATGGAGGTACGTATAATGATACACGGACAAAATACCCGTAGCTAAAATGAAACGAACGAATAAGATTGCTAGCTACCGTAAAAGAAAGCTAAAGAAAGGACTAACGCTCGTCGTTCCGACTGCTCAACGAGTGGGTAACTACTATACGACCGCGTCATGATAGCAGATCTAATGAGTTGGACGCAGTAAGATATAGCCAATGCTGCGAACGACCCGTTGAAAGCTAAAACGTATCCAGGGCCGCATTTGTCGCACTGGGTTTTGAGTGGACATTTCTCGCCTGTCTGTCGGCCTGCCTGATTGAGATGACTTTGGGTCCTTAGAGCAGGAGATAAGGTTAGCATATTAGTCCACAGTTGTCGCCGCCAATAGGTCAGTCTGACACTTGCTAAAGCTACTTGTGACAACGACAAACAAGTCAGTGCATCGTTAACTCTATCGGCCTAAGGCTAGTGCAGGCTAAAGTGTGATTAGTTTGGAGGGGTCGTAAATCGGCATAAAAAAAAGGTGATGAAGACGCTATGAAATCACAAGGAAACGAGGCTAGGGGCTAACGACTTAGCCAGTTAGCGTGCGCGAATTTGCCACCACAGCGGGAAATTCAAGCCCAGGGTTAGAGCCCAATTAGTCTGCCCAGAGTGGCCTAAAAAAATTTTTTTATTGTTTTGTAAGATAGACGTGTCCGCCCTCTATCATTCTTCGACCGTACAACAATTGCAGCAGCAAACGATTTCGGAGACAAGTGCCGATGGGATTCTTTTCCATGTAGATGTACAACGTAATCTTATAACGTTAAACATGTCTGTACTAAAGCTGAAGTCGGCTAAAAGAGTTAATATGTGAGCGCGGATTCCAGTTTGCCCGATGGGGGTATCTGATATTTTGATTTTTGGTCTCGCTTCTTTCAGTCGGTTTCCATGCTGTATAATAGGTTGAGCTATCGAGTCTCTCGACGCATGCCCAACCGTCGCCAACCTCTGCTTTTTTACTACTACTATGCAATTAATGCTGCTTTCTAAATAGCAGACAAAAAAACGGCGCACGCGCACTTTCCTAGATCCGCCGACAATTTTAATCCAAATGCAGCTTACACCTCCGTTGTCTCTGACGGCCCTCTCTACAGGAAAACCAAAAAGGTCGAGAGAAAGGTCGTTGATTGAGTTCTGTTTGGACATTCACTTTGAGTGTTCAAGCGAGACCGAGTCAGATGAAGACCTAGATAGAAAGATGAAATGGTATTTCCACCACTCTCTCCCAAATTACGCTTAAAGTAGAGGTTGAGCGGCAAGTGATTCTACGGGATGGCTGACAAAGGGGAGGATGTCATCCAATAAACATGGCTCGATTGTCATCAGCCGGCCGAACGGAAACCGTCATTGTAACGGGAAGCTGTAACAGTGCTACCCGCTGCTTCTCAGATCAAATTAGTCCATCTCTTGTCACAACTAGTCGCCTTATGGGAAAAGTTTTCTGTTCCCGGTTCTTTTGAGGATGCTTTCGGTTCGCCTTTCTCGAGAAAAGTGCGGAAAGCGCGGATGACGGTAGCAATGCAGAGTACATCTAAGTCTCTGACTGCGTTTATTTCTATCGTTTTCAGTCTGTTGTTCCTGTGCCATTCTTTGCCTATCTTCTTCTCTTCCGTCACTTTCCCAGTGACTTTTTTCTAGAGGCAGATACTGAGACGCTGCGACACAAGGACGTCGCCACCCCCGGACCAACCCCCGCCGGAGTCAATGGCGGTCGCTGCGCTTTTTCGCTTGGTTCGCTGTCACCACTTTTTTTTCGCAGTGAAAGTGGATAGGCTGACTCCCATTCTGCTGACAGCGGCTATGTACTATGGCGCCCGAGTTCTGCTCATAGTAAAATAGCGACAGCAGAAAAAACAGTGGGAAAGCAGCGGTCGTTCGTCGCTACCCTTCATTTTCCACTCGTTCGACTCATTCGGACAGCGTCGCTTTGCCCAGCCGAGTCTTTTTGCCCGCTTCCTCTCGACCACTCGAGCAAGCGACCGACCGACCGCCCGACCGACCGACCGACCGCCCGACCGACCGACCGACCAAGCGACCCAGTAGAGTACCAGCCGCTGGGCCAACAGCCTCGGTGTTCTCTGCAGTGTGAAATGTTTCTCCAATTAGGATCCGACACCCGAGCCTCTGGTTCTTAGCAATTTCTTCCCACACCCCCTGTCCCCATTCTCTCTCTTGCTCTCGCCGTTTCGTTGCCTCGCCTTTGGTACACCGTGGTCGTCTCTCATCACACCTTCGGCGACACAAACCTTTCGAGAGGGCGAGAACTTACGCACTCTTCTTCTGCGTTTTGTATGACTTTGTTCTCGGTGTGTCGGAGCGAAATGCGAGGTCCCCTGGAACACTGATACTAACTCATGCCTCGATTCGCTATCTACCAACGCTTCTTTTTGGGGGTGTCAAGCCCAGCTTGTTCCGCTTTCAAAAATGCTTGACCGTGCTCTGCTGCCTTTCGTCACGAACTATTTTCGCCGTTCCAAGATCTCGACCGTAGTTAATAATTAAATTAATTATCCACCTTTGACTATCTTCATAGCTAGACGTCGATAAGCTCGGCCGATTCGGGGGTCGGATACGTAAGCACACATATATACCAATCGAAGGAAGCTTACTGGAATGAGCAGGGACGACAATTCGAACGGGTGAACGAATAGCGATGTGGCAAATGCAGTCGAGATTATGATGCAATCAATGAAGTAGTCTAGATGCTATTTTACATTAAGCTATTGAAAGTTGGCCGTATTTTTAATAAGGGTCAACTAGACCTCTTCGGCAAATGATCGAGTAGAATGTGGCATCCTCTTCCAGTTGCTTGTTAGCGCTAATCATAGCCGCTGCCTGATTCGTACTCCGGCTGCGGATTTCCGATCACCAGTGAACCTAAACGACGGCGAGGCGGTATCTAAGTATAGCAAAACAAAGCAAAAAACGAATTTTTATTAGGACGTTTCCAATTTGCTATCCTTTTCGATCTCTAATTCTTCATCGTATGGATCAGTTTTTTCGACTCGAAACACAGAAGTAGAGCGCGACCCTCTACCCCCCCCCCCCCACCCCACACCACACACATTTCATCGGTCGTATATCAGTTGATCGCTGCGCCAGCTATCAGTCAATCTTAGAGGAAGCTTCGTCGTGTCCGTTTGATTAATAGCAGGATTGGCAGCGTAAGGTAGAGTGGGTAGCCAGCCACAGATTGTGACAGATGATACTAGGCATATACAATCCCGCATCGATACCGGACGCGTATGGCGCAGACGAAACTTGTTTGCTACCAATCAATGCTGAGCGTACTTCACCGGTGCGGCCAAATGCGCGCAGCTCCTACAGAATAACCTTTTGAGCGCAACGGCAGCGGCAGTAGTTCGAGGGAAAACAATTCGGTGGAGAAGCGCGTCTTAAGGTGCAATAGAAAAAAGAAAAGAGCCAAAACAAACATCATCACCAACATGATAAGACACTGATTAAATTTTACAACTCTTTTCAATCGTATCGTTCAGCTCCTACTGATATGCCATCATATGTTTCTAAATGCTGTCCTTACGCTGTTCTGTTAAGGTTCAATACGTAGTCAACGATCATAATAGCAGAAGTCGGCCTTATTCGCCGCTGCCACTTACAATTGGCCAGTAGTGATAGCGCTAAGGCTAAATGTTCGGTAGGATTTCGGTAGGTTTCGATTGCTCAAATAGGCAACCGACTACCCACTATCAGTAAGTTAAAGAGCAGTTGCTTTTCTCTAAGTATACGGTATAAGCACGTCTGTATACTTCACTTGGTATGCGGTGACTTCAGGTGAAGTAGTTGGCTTATTGAGCGACCCGATGGCGCGGCCAAAAAAGTTCTTGTTACATCAGAAATGAGGAATCGTCACGAGCAAACGACTTCTAGCAACTAGTGACGCTTTTTTGATAACGACAACGGCGAGTTATACCTTTTTTCCAGTAAGCTGATTCGAAAAGAACGCTAAATGTTATCGAACCGAGAGTTGTATGACAGATAAACATCGTGATAACCGTGATAGTTAGCAATACTTAAATGTATCGCTGATTGTTCTCGTTGCAATGGGGTTCGGTACGCGGTCAATAGTAATCGACGCTTGCTTAGTCAATTTTACGTTACGTCTGTGCGGTTTGCTAGACAATTCATATATCAATAGTTAATGGCGCACCAGTCAATTAATTGTTACGAGCTACGAAATACGCTAAAAACCGTTCTCAAGCCAAAAACACCTATCAGCGCAGTACCGTCACTGGATAACGACGTGCAATTAGCTCGCCGTAACGTGCATAATACGTTTCTGTATTCGTTGCGAGTTTATTATATTACTCAGGTCACTACTCCGTAAACAGGTATCGACTGGGCAGATTCTCGACACGAGGTCACGAGTGTCATGTCAGATTTATCAACGATACGGCCTGATCTGGCCAACAGTTTATGGAAGTCGTAGTTCCAGTCAAAAACACTCCTACGAATGATAATTTCATGCTTCGTCAATATCTCTCTCAATATCTCAATATCTCTCTCTCGTTAATATCTCGTCCGCCTCTAGGTTTTGCGACCGCCTCTTGTCATCTCGCCTCTTTTACCGAGTACTATCAGCACTTTACTAGCCTCCATACTACGACAAAGGCAACCCTACAAGAAATGTCCTTGCTAGGCACAATGGCAGGCGCTGTCAGGAAATTGTCAGCTAATCTGTTAGCAAAAAGAAAAATAAAAAAGAAATCAGATTGAATTATCCTGACGGCTGCTGGCAGCAATAGCGATAGACGATAACGACTAGCTAGTAATAGTGTGCCATTCAGATTTCGTAATCGTAATAATAGGGAGTACATTAGCAGCGGCACAGTGGAGGTGACAACGGTGGTTATGCTAGCGGGAGCAAAAGAATAGCAGTACAAAGAGTGCATCACTATCTAGTTGGCCCGTTGTAACGCGTTAAGTAGGGACGAGCCCATTGGCCCTTTGGCGTCGTCACCGTCTCGGCCTGAGCTGCTTACCAGCCGTGATTGGTAACAGGCTCACGTCGAACTCAGGACTGTTTGCCGGATTCGACAACAAGTCGACCACTCGCAGGCAGGAGCGATTTTCGATTCTGTCTTCTCCTTCGTCCGTTGGGATTGCATGCGCTATCGGGAATAGAGGTGATCGTCGTCGCTGCTGCTGCTGCTGCCGGTAGCAATAGTATTGACGGTAGTGGGTGGCATTGCCAGAGCAGTGTCACTGCTGCGGCTTGAGCTTAAACACTGCAGTGCTTCAATCTCACCGACGGAACTCTGTATCAGCACAGTAGATAGATACGCATACTGCACAACTCGCGCAAAAAATGCCCACCAGTTTAAGAGAGAAAGAGAGAGAGAGAGAGAGAGAGAGAGCCTGTGGCAGATTAAGGGAGACACAGGCGCTAGTTCAGTTGGACGTATGGTATATCAGACGGTCAGAAATGAATTTATTAAATCTCTGAAGGATATCGCACAAGCTGTAAATCGATTGAGGCAACAATGCGCTAGGATTATGGCAATAGATAAACTTGCGCTCGATTGATCGTAGTAAACCGAACAGAAGTGGAATGACGCCACCTAATGATTCGAAAAATCAATGAAGGGACGGGAAAAATTCAATTTAGTATAGCTTTCCCGGTTTGTAATTTGCTCAATGCGGATTATGAAGCACCATCTCAATGGGTAATTTGTTAGATTTGTCATAAGAAATTATATGAGAGCTGAAAAATGTTCGTAGTCACTACCAAATTAGGAAATAGTATTTCAATAACTTACAACTTGTACGTCGCGAGTCTGCGTCATCAAACTAGAACGATCATTTTAACCCACTAAACTGTATTAATATGCAATTTCCAATCATTCGATAGTTTTCTAAGTTTAGGTTCATTGATTCATCCACTCTGTCTTCAGAAATTTCTTTTGAGCGCATATGTGTCTCTCTGTCTGCACCTTATGTTACTGATTAGCAGTGGTTTACCAAGGAGGGAGCTAAAAATGCCCATTGTAGCTGATGCCTATCGGCTACTTATTTTTTCTGCGTTTGCGGTTGCTGTAATTTATGCAGCTTTGTCAGTGTTCCCGTTTCACCCCAATCTATTTAAAGGTTAAACACAGGACTGATATACGAATAAAAGCAGGAACAATAACAACAGCGGCTGCAACTATAATAGCGGTGTCTTCTGCTAGTATTAAAATGCAATCCCAAGTACAGACTCAAAAACATGACGTCAAAAATTATAACCATATCTGCGCATCGCAGTGACAGTGTCTGGCTCCTAAATGTTTAACGAAAAAACTTCCATCTCCCTCTGTAATTCTGTCTCTAGAAGCATTTATCGCCTAATGGTTAGCAGCAGAAATAGGCTGGCAAATGAGTGATTTTTAGATACGTCGATCCTGATAGGACGACATGACCTATGACAACTAAATTTAAGAGATGCGTTCGTTTAATAATAATAAAAACCAATCTTTATCTAGTCACGATTACGTTTGTATGCGCCGAGAGCGTAAAACTAATAATAGTTATCTGTGTATTTCAATACGATAGCCTTATGTGTAGATTTTCGTCATCTCCCAGACATCTAATTATCACTAAGTATATTTATGTTTAAATGAGAAGTAACTAAATAAACGAACATTTGCACGCCCTTCTTGTGACATCGCTAGTATAGGCTATCGACGTTGGCAATCGATATTTTAAGGATCGTCTCTCTGTTCAGAAAGTGGCGTAGCTTCGAGAAAGCCTTTCGGTTGTCTGTTTCTTGCCCGTCTCTCACCTAATTTGTTCGTTGTTGTTGTTGATTTAACATTAAGTAACTTAGATCACTCTGTCATTGAGTTTTAATCCGAAAGCGATGTTAGTTGTGCTAGTGACACCTTCCTATATATTGCACGTCGATTGTATCAGCACAACCAGGCACTTCAGGCAGTCCTTTCGGAAGGACAGCTAGTAGCCTAAACATGGGTGTGCTGAGACTAGTGGTTTCTTGCAGCCACCGTTACAGAAGTGAAATTAACGAATTTACGCGCGTGCGCCCACCCCCATATGATTTTATATACACATTTTACGTAACCTAAACAAATATACACGAATTTCGTGTATATGCCATTGGCAAAAAAAAATAACAACCAACTATTATTTACTTCACTCTTTTTCTGTCGAGCAATTTTCTGGGTAATTTACTTCCCACACCTTCGTTACACTTACGTCTGTTTCGCCAGTGGCCTGAACACCAGCTATAGTATCATCATCACCATTCCGTTGAAGTTGCCGTGCGCGCGTCGTTAGTGTTTGTCATTCCCCATACGAAAAATCGCATTGCTTTGCAGTCTTCTATCATCGTGGCGTGTGTATGTATTGTGTGAGCCATAATTTGTACAGCAAATAGTAACTTCCTCTAGATGTGTTCCGCACACCTCCACTGCTGCCCATCCACCAGCCGCCGACTGAACGTAATTTAGATTACTGTGTTTTCTAACTTACGTTACGATGAAAATATGATGTCAAATTGGTTAGATTTTCTCTGATACGGCAAACTGATGTTTCATTACGGGACATGATGATTCGATACTGTTAGAAATAACATATTGTCCTAGCTAACCGCAGCATGTATGCCTTTGACTAAAGCGCCAAGACGGCGTAATTGGCAAGAAGTTTCCTTCGTGGGGCGCTCTCTCTCTCGTGTTGTGCTGTTTCATTTGGAAGCGACTGGTGCAGCTAACCCCCGAAGCCCTTGACTTCTTCCACCCCTCCTGCAACGGCTGTACCTTATGAATAGCGATTCTATTGCTATTATTACATCTGATTGCAACACAACGAGCAACTTTATCCCATTGAAGGTTTCATCTAAAAAGAGCACTAAATAGGCCATTCGACTTCTATTTAATTCCCTAAGGGAAACGTCTGATGAAGCCGTCCGCGTGACTTGAAGCCATCTTCACTGGACTGAAGTCCGTTCTCTCTATCGACAACAGAGTCTGGCCTACTTGTTGTACTCAAATGTTCCATGAAAGGTTTGGACACTCTCTATGATTTGATGCTGCTGAGGAGATCTGAACAGCTACTCCAGGAACCCAGCGGGTGAGATCCACCTTGAAATGACGCTTACGTCCTAGTTGCTGTTGGGTTAAAGCAAGTCGAAGTTCTCGAGAAGAGCCAGCAAAGCTTAGCACGCACGTGCAGTAAGATACGATACAATATCTTTCGATTTCCGCGGTAGGTCGATTCGTTGCTGGCGGTATGGCGTCCGCCGTAGACCCCCAGCCCTCGTCCGTGCTTCCTCTAGAAAATACCCCCTCGATAGTGCCTCTTGTGGCATCAATAGCACGGCTACAAGTGGAATCCTGCTATGCATTCGATTCGGTCTTCAAGCTACGAAGATAGGCAGCATGCGGAGCGAGATGAGGTGAACGGGTTCAGTAGATTGCCCCTCTCGTTGTCGAGATCTCTCTCAAATATTCTTGATGTGAACAGCGTAACCTGATAGGGAATCGCGTGCCTCAGGCAAACTGAAGCGCTGGCAATGTTCTGCCAATTTCAACCAACCGAGCGGAAAGTCTCTGATCTCACAGGCCCGTTATAGGCTAGAGGGTACCATTCCGAAATCGAAACTGACTGTGACTATTGTAAATATACGCTGTACAAATCCACATGTCCGCTCTCAGTCTAGAGACAAAGAGACATAAAATCGAAGTGTTGAAACGGAACTAGTGGCCCATCTGAAACTGAAAACTGCCAGAACAAGCATACAATCCTGTTTGAGAAGAACTTAGGGTGACAGGCGTCCAGTTTGTGGAAGCAACGAGTTAAGGTTACTGTCTGGAACAAAACTCGTTGTTTTCCGCTATGTTTTAAAGTCACTCGAAACGATAACAGATTAGTTACCGTGAGCGAGCAAATAGAGGCTCGAACAGTGGCTTACAGTGGACCCGACGCATAGATATGCGATCGCGGCAGGTCGGACAAGTAAGCAGAACGCGGTACACGCCGACGGCACGGGGTCGCATGTTGCAACGATCAACGATTTCAGCTTCACCAGTCAGCCGGAGGGATAGGGGTTGCGCAAAAGGCTGGCTACCGTTTAATATTTAATAACGCCTTCCGTACACTGCTGTGTTGCGTCAGCGAGATTTTGCTACTGTGATAGCTGGTGGACCCGTCGGTCTAAATTCGATAACATGGCCGAAACAGGCTCGGGCGAGTGTGCGGCGAAGTAGAGCCCTCTCGCCGTAACGCACTCGCCGTAGCCTGCTGGTGCTATGCGATGCCACTAGTAGTGGTTAGTTCTGAAAGCATCGCGGCAAACCAAGCAGCGAGCTTATTTGCGGCGACACAAGCTTCTTTTTCAAGATTTACGGCCCTCAAAGGAACTACTGTGTAAGTGTGTGCGTGTGTGTCTGTCAGCTAGCAGCGTGCTTCTAGAAAAAGAGAGGGAAGTCTTTTTGAGCACCCCTAGGTTCCGCACAAGAGGCGCCAGACTGGCTCTGCTCTCTGTATCCCCAGGGCCCTCAACGGCCCGACGGCTCGTCGGACTGATAACTGAAGCTTATGCAGTAAAGGCAACAGGAGAAAGCGTAAGCTAATAGCGATGGTATAGTATCGGCAATGGAACCTAGCCCTAAGCCCCTACCACTCACCGTTAGGCGCTCATCTATCTCATCAAATGGTTCCCCACCGTACCCAGTTACCCCTGACAGCATCCTCTTTTTAAAAAGAATGCGACAATGAAGCATGCGCTTAGTCAAATTTTAATTTGTCAGTTTAATGAGAGATATTTGTGCACCGAGCGTGCCGTACACATGTTCCTTGTCGTGTTGGTTATTGTTTGATGATGTTTGTAGAGGCCGGGTCGGTCTCTTGATTCTTTACCGCATTAGTAACTTAGATAACACGGCAGTCGACGGAAATCGGCCGTGGATTGACCCTATTGGTTGCACTGAAGGCACCTCAGAATCAGATCCATTACGTCCAAGTATTTAATGGAAGGTCTCCGACAGCATTACATGGATGAAGACCGACATTAACAGATTTAATTATGACACACTGTAGCTAAAGCGTAGACGAAGCAACGCATCATAAATGTGCAGTGCAACTGTAGATAAGCACGATCTTCTCGCCTCATTATAGTTGTGGTCCACACACAATAGATTTGCGACCATGTAAGGCTTGACCTCATCATTGAAGCAAATCTACAATCATGAAATACATAACTTGGCTGGAGGGGTAGGGGGGGGGGGGTGACAGTGACGCATTTGATTATTGAGCCTTATATGCTTAAAGCAATTTTCACATAATTGATTGCTCACCTAACTAACTCTATCGACTTCATGCTACCGGCGCACGAAAACAGATAATGCAAAAGTTCTCTATTCTATGTGAAGACATACGAGCTCTGAAGCAATGGCCGCATGTTTCAACGTGATCGTTATCATTTTGTCGTCTCTCGAACCTATTTCCTAACTTCAACGTGCGTCGTGACAGTATCTCATATCAATCTTCCCTTATTGTTTATAGTTTAATACTGTTAATTAAAAACAGAATTTAGATGCGCTAACGAATATATTTAAATAAATGCCCTTCTTACTTCTTAACCAACCAAAATTTCCCGTAGAATTGTGATTATTATCAAATTCATCATATCATTTCATTCCGAGTCTGCTCCATAGACCCCATCAAACTCTCGGCGGGGTTTCTACTTTGGGTACATGTGTTAATGCTGGCAGCTGCCAGAATAGCGGCTCAGCATTATGATGAATGCTAGGTTCCCAATGTTTTGAATTCCTAATTATGAGACACATAGAATTTCTATGCAGTTATGACCTGTCACATGTGAAGGCGAATGGATCGATACATAATTTCAAAATAGCGTTAGCAGCTTCACTAGTGTTCCCTTCCTGTGTTTCTCACTTCGCCTCTGCTCACCCGGATTGGATCTAGGGATCTCACTAGGAATACTAGTAGGTTATCGCGTTGCCTATAGGTGTTGTTGTCATTTGACATTAAAGGGGCTATTTAAGGTTGCAACAGCTCCCCGTCGTGATCCAAATAATCCGACGGGGTCAGACACGAACGAGAATATGACTCATTGATCGCAGCTCGCGTAGCCCCGCTAGTAAAGTGGAAAGGCGAACGATATTACTGAATGTTATCGCCGCTTGGGTCAGCTGCTGTCGCCGGTAGCAGGTAGGTGATGATGTTGCGCTTTCGACGAGACCAGTCGGGTTCAAGCTGATAAACGATATAAAAGAAATGCTCAGAAACAGGAAGTGACTGTTAGAGTCGGACAGATAGTCGTCTGAAATGTTGCTTCAAGCAATCAAACAGTCTCGTGTAGCCCGGCGAATTACGACAGGTAGGTATTGTTGAATTGCTGAGACTCGTTTACTTGGTTAGTTCCGTAGTAATAGGTGTACGGACACTCTTGACTGATAACACCGACTAACATCGTTTCAACCCACTACCGAAAACCCACGTAGCTTGCCAACATCACGTCTCATGAGGCTTGTCGAATGAGAATCTTCGCTCACTAGGAGGACGAACTGGCAGAAGAAATGGCAGCTTCCAGATGAGAATGTGTTGTTGCATCGCTCGGGGTTAGCTCGATAAGGAAGTGCTCAGGGCGGAGGGAGACGTCTACATGTATTCCACTAACCACCGCTATGAAATCAGTAACTAGCGGGGGTTGTCCTACTGGATGCTGAAACAGACGCAATGTTCGGAACTGCTGATGACGACAAGTTCTGTTTACTTACTGCAGCTGCCTCGCTCGGATGTAGCGTTGGGCGGTTCAGTGTCATACGCAAGAGCTTTCTTCGGGCAGTAGGAGCAATACATACATGACAGTAAAACTCTGACAGACTTAAAGCGTGTGGGTCTACACGTATGCGTCCATCTGCTGGGCCTTTGTTAGTTGGACACGGAAAGCAGAAACGCAGTACTCGTTTGTACAGGCAAGTCCAGTACCAGTTGTGACAACGCAAAACCTATTCCACACGCGGCTACGAACTGCAGGCCCTCACTGTCATAGTCGAGCTGAGGCTAACCGGAAAGAAGAATAACGCCGAGAAAGCTTGATGGCGCCACTGTCTGATGCCCGCGGCTGTAAACGAGAGAGAGACAGAGAGAGAGAGAGAGCCGTATAGCATACTGTGGCTATAAGCGATTTCTTCGAGAAATAAAGGGGGCAATCCTTTACATGGAACAAATGGGGGTGATCGACATGGCTTTTTCTTTGCTGGTACACGCGTATAGCAGGTTGTTCTCTGGTTGAAGGATGGCTCTTGTCTGATACATCTAACCATCTCGGCTATCTTGTGCGGAGCGAACCAGGTTACATGGAGTGAATTTTTGGAGACTGCTGTTGGTTTGCAGGCAAGAAAAAATAATAAAAAGAAAGAAAGAGAAGCGGTGTCGCGGGCCAGATATCCTGCAGACGAGATCAGCACGCCTAAAAATAGGTGTATAGAAAGGGAGTTTGCATCGCGTCGACGTCGAGCTATATGAGATATGACGATCAATACCTAGGAAAATATGGCTCGTTGTTTTTTGTGCGGCTTTGTGATCAAAAAAATTAAAATCAAAAGGATTAAAAAAAAATGGATCTTCGAGATCCTTCTTTATTCTGTCGACTGTCTCTTCTGTGCCTTCGTTACGATGGTAACGCGTCGAACACTAAGATATGAAATCATCCTGTGAAATGAAAGTCAGTCATTGGGTTTTCTCACACTATACTCAGAGAGTGGCTACATAGTGTAGCTACACAGTTGTCTTTACGAGCGGCTGCACCGTTCGCATCCTACACCAGCCAAGAATCAAAAACGGTCGTCAATGTTCCAGGCATGATTCAGTGAGAATCCACGATTCTAAGGCGCATTTTCTGTTAATAACGTAACGACGGTTGTTCAGTCGAAAAAAGTTGTGGTCACTACAGGAACACCTGGCCAACAAAGCGAGCCATTATCTCTATGAACGTCTAAAGTTTCCATGACGAGTTCGTAGGTCGTGGTGAGTCTCGTATTGGTAGGTGGCAGCTGTTGTGACTAGTATTAGAAAAGCGACGTGGATGAAGGACAGGCGTGACCTATTCACCCAAGGCGATAAGTAAGTCGCTTCAATGTGGCCTTTTCGAAGCTGATAAATCTGTCCTACACGCTACAATGCGGCGTACATTCGTGGAATAGGCGTAAACATGGCGCCGAAAGAAAGCAAACGTGCCAAGACTTGCCACACAACTATTGCTCATAATGTAAAGTCTCCATAGCTATTTCTCTTATGTGATTTTATGCTCCAATTTATTTATTGACTATTTTTACTATCATAATTGTTGCCGCCTCGATACACATGCACATACGATATATGCACACATATTACACTGTTCACCAGCCTTGCTATTCCACTATGACATAGATATTAGATAGAGAGTGTGACAGGACAAGGTGTCTTTTTTTTTACTTCTATCCTATTCTATAGTATGCAACGTTTGTTCAAAGAAGAACTGCCGCATATCTATATCAGGGGGGTGCACGCCGATCTAGGAGAAATCTGGTATCGGAGAGACGGCGCTCATAGCTCAAAAGCAAAGAACCCCGGAAGCGGGTTTCGGAAGCTGCCAGAAGCAGCCTCATATTACGCACCTTGTCACTGTTCCACTAGCTGACCAATGGCAGGTGAGCATCTTCAATGATTCACGTCCTTCTTTTGCTGCACTTTAGTTCGTATCGAACTGAAGTACAGCAAGGTAGCCTCAGCGGTTCGTCACCTCACTTGCCAAGTTTCTAGAAAAACAAAAGCAGTACAAAGCGGTTGACTGGGTGACGGAGAAACAAAGCAGCATATGTCTTCGAAACTCCGTACGAAAGGAGAACGAGTTCGACACTCGCCCATTGCTGGTGCTGAATTGTATCCCACGAACAAAGCTAGAAAGGGCCCCAGGAAATAGGGCGATAGCAAACAACAAAAAAAATGCTTTTCTCGCCAAACATTGTAGTGTTCAATGACGTAATATTATTGCCTTCCTATAATCAGGCATGTTTGCTTTGTCTAGAAGGCTGATAAAACGGAACATGTCTCGTGCAAAACGTGCGCAGCTGTTCTATCGTGTTTCATTGCAGCAGAACTTTGACCATCAATATGATTCACTGCACTTATTTCGCGATTTTCTCACGGCGTATGGGGGTATGAGTAACAGGTAGTGGCAGCACAAAACATGGCTGAGTCGCTATTTATAAACTAACAATAATAGGTTATCGTTTAATAATCAATGTTGTCGTTATGATAGTATTTAATAAGCGTATTACTTATGCTAGTTTCTGTTTTTTTACCAGTATTCAATGACATTAAATAAGCGAGCCACTCCGGTACAGTACGACATTTTCGCGACTCGAAAATATGACCCCAGCCTCGAACGAATTAACTAGATTGGATCCTATTTTGATCGGTGTGCCGCTGTGTGTCTGCCCATGTATACGCGAGTCTCTCCGTATACGATATATATACACACAAGACGTTAAAATAATGTCGACTATTTGGTGTAGAAAAGGGGGGATGTAGTAAAGAGGGCGTTCTCTGCATACTAGGTATAATGCGTGTGGTTTGGTAGTTCATGTTCAGATTATAGGAAAAATCTATTGTAATTTTTTATAACTACTACCTTACGACTACTGCTGTGGTCGAGTCTGTGTACACCTTTTACAAAACGAAGCGTACGCATATCCGATCCGTAGGCGTTTCATATAAACGGCCTGCGTGCACGGTGTAGGCACGAAAGAAGGTGGATAGGTTGTGCGGTACGTCTCGTTTGAGGACGGTGGTTATCGTTCGAGTACAAGGACACAAACATACTGAGACTGCATCGCTCCTATTACGGTTGGCTCCACTCACAGCTAGCCGCTGTAGCAAGCAGACGGAGTTGCAGAGGTTTTGCATAACATTGGAACATTTCGTGAGCGGATCAGTAGGACGGAGACTGACGCAACCATGACTGTGGTTATGATGGCGGAGCGGCATTGAGCTAAGGTAGCTGCTTGCGTGTCGGTTACATACTTTGTCCGATTTCCACTGTGCAGGCTTTCTTCATCACCCCAAAAGATATGAGTATTTGTTTCCCTCTTTTTTTACCTACCTCTGTCGCATACTGCACTTTTTCATTTTACTCTCCCGTCTTAGTCTTGAGACATACATGTTAGGAAGACCGCGGGTGTCTTGGTAAGGTGAAGGCTAACAATGTGTATGGAGAAGGTTTCGGAGTGACCTGAGGTTGTCGACAGGACCCTGAGCACTTAAAATATAGAAAAGCGTAGAAGATAGGCGACGGGAGAGAGGACTCACAGTTTGCTATAGAGACCTGAGTGATGAGGTTGAATTGAGGCTTAGCTTGGAGCGCAATGCACAATACTAACTTACTCAGAAGTAGTTTAGCCGTCTTATGTTAGGCGATGGTAACTGGCACAGTCGTATAACTAGAGATCTAAACGAATATGATAGGGTCTCTAAGGCTCGTGTATATATATATAAGCACGATTCGTATTTGGCAAATCGCATTATAGCCAGTCCTTCTTTCCATATTAATATATATCGATGGGGTCGATTGTGTCCCCAAATGAACGCAATCAAACGATGATCTGTGTCTAGATACTGTAGAATGTTGTACAGGATTATAGTGGCGATGCTTAGCGGTAGATGACGAAATCGTTTATAAGTGAAACGCGTAAGGTTTATGTCGTTAGTGTTCTCCCTCCAAGCTGATTTGCGCAATACTCACCTGAAATAAATAGAACGTGTCAAGATAAAATAAATGCTTCCTTAGCCTAAAAAAGAGTCACTACAAGGATCGTAAATCAACAGTATCCTTTCTGACATACATGAAAGACGAATCATTTCTATCTACCCCTCATGATTTCCTGTCATCTACATTCATTCTACGTACACAGTGTGTTTAACAGCGCGGTCGACTACCTTGACGACAGACAAAATATATATAGATGTAAGGCGCAAATCCAAGGTATTATTAATTGTTAACTATATTCTGAGTGATAGGGGAGTCCAATTGAAAAGAGCCCGTGTTGTGAGTCTTATGGCAAACCTGCCATCGTCAATCTCTGCCATTATTCCACCATTAGAGCGTGGTAGGGTGTGAGAGCGGCTAGCTAATCGATATACTGGATGTACACGGCTTACTATTAATGCGATGTATATATTTTAGTCGAGTGTTTGTGCAGAACCCGTACGGAATATTACGTACGATTAAAGTTGTTCGTTGAGGCCTGCTAGATGTCGGTTCTTGGGCAACCGCCATATAGCGTTTGTCCTTAAGGTTCTGTAGATTGCACTTCAAATAATACACTTCTGTTTTGTGCGTTATCATAAAAGGTTTGCATAATACTTACTGTTATGTCTGTTGCCTTACGGGCGTCCACCGCAAATAATAGGCTTACTCCTTTTTCATAACAGTAGTAGACTAGTTACGTATCTTTTCATGTTAAGAACGCACGTTGAGAAATAGTAGACGGTAGTCCATAAAACGATTTAAAGTATTTTAGTCTAATTTGCAGCTCGGATACGCTATGAAAACGGCAATTTCCAAGCGAGTCTAAAGCGGAGACCTCCCTAAAGAAAAACACTAGTATCAGACGAATTACCCGCTGAATGATTAAGTCAAATTTATACGACGATCCGAGCTGGATGCTGATGTTGGTCGTCGTATTCGATACTGTCTGATGCCTCAGTCTCGGCGTATTGGGTGTAATAAGAAAAAGGATTAACGGTGATAGCCCGCTTGGTCGGTCGATGAATGATTCTCTAGGTATATTGATTCACCCTGTGTTTGGAGTTTGTTTCACTCAAACAATTCGTTCTCTGTCTAATCGAATCTTCGTTCATTGTCTTTGACAGCTCGTAAGTCTCTAACACAAACCCGTAGCAAACCACAGACGGCGCCAACGACCGATATCGACGATAGCTTGGCATCAAGCCCTCGCCTGCAGCGATGCTAACAACCCTGGCTACATCCTTTGCCGTAGCATCAATCGGCAACTTGGCGTAATAGACCCGACGGTAATACTTGCTTGTTTATAAAGCAAACATAAGAAGATTACTCGGTTAGGTCATCATCAACAAATCATCATCTTATCTAGCGGAATTTTTTCATGCGACACGCGGAGTCAGACTCTCATATACAACATGATGTTACCCGCACACGGAAGAACGAACGTTTAGTTCGCTGGCTCATTCACTGTCACTTGATTCTTTTTTTTTTTGCTCTATATGTTCTCATTCCGTCTTTCATTTCATTATCTATTTTATGAGTCGTCCAGTTTCCTCGATTGCCAGCCAACTGAGAAAAGAAATGCGACGAGCTTGCTTCAGATTTGCCCCAAGACAGCTAAGCGCCATAACACTTTCTCACTAGGAAGATCGTGTATACGCCGTACTGGTAACGTGGGCTACACAAAGGAGTCTCTGCTTAGTTGAAGCAGTGGAACATGCGTGCTGTGAAAGGCCAAAAATCAGATGAACAATCATGGGGTTATACCAAGAAGGATTTAGGGATATATATACCTGCACACGACCAGTGTACGGACACCATCCTATAGGTAGATGGATGGATAGATGAAGCTTGATATAGATATAGTAAAGCGCATGTGTTCTGTCCCTGTTTTTTTCTTTTGCCTGTGCTTACCGTTAGCTATTCGGAGAGGGGGGTAAACAGGACACTGTCAGAATTCTACGGCAAGAGCCGATGGATGCAAAGTGAGAGGCGATGCAATGCAGCTGTAGAGCAGACGAAAACGGCGTCACAATAGTAGCAGCAGGGCAGCAAAAATAGGTACTGCAAAAGGCAAGACAGGTGCAACGGTGGTAGCGGCAATGGCAGACGAAGCGAGTAGAGAGTCGTTACAATAACGGAAAACTGTGTTATATTGATTTATGGAGACGTTGACACCTTCGAAACAGTTTTCTTCGTTCGAAGCTCGTTGGCGAGTAGGCGGGCAAGTTGAGTCAACCGAAACAAACGAGCGCTGCCGGGAGGCCTCGATAGAAATGACGGAGCTCAGCTAGTGTTCCGTCCCTCTCGCTCTGTTTTGTTCGCCGAGTCACTGCAGTTGCCTGCGGCTGCCGTTGCCATCCTCTTCAATGTCGTAGCTCTACGCGTATCGTAGCTGCAGTAGGCTGTAGAGCCTAATATTGTCCCGATGGCTCGACAGCCAAGCGCGTTTCCCGCTACGTTGGGACCACGTTGCTGGCGAAGGCAGAGGGCCGAGCGAACCCGACCAGGTCGACAAGACGCAAGGGGGGACAATCCCAGCCTCTGCGATGGGATCCGACGGCAAGAAGTCGCCTACGACGCCCTAGGACATGACACCAGCGCCAGCAGTGTTGGAGCAGCACGGAGCAGCAACGTTGTACATCAGCTGAGTGTTTCGCAAGCAGAGAGGTTGCTGCCCCCGTTAACGTCACCGTTCTCGCTGGTTCTATGCTTTGTGAAGCAGTACTAGTCTTCATGCAAGCTGGTGAGATTTCGCAGATGCCGAGAGGTATGGTCGTAGACCCCTACAACCTCTGCCGCTATGGCCGCCGAAGCAAACATCTCTCATTGTCAGCGTCCTTCCCACATTACTCCAGCACTTCTATTCAGTTCACTGTAGCTTTCTCTCTCACCGCTCGAGTTATCTCGTGGTCATAGAAGTGTTTGTTGTGCGTCTGTGTCAGTGCATGTTATGTGTAGTATGTAACTGCAGTAGCTACGACACAGTTTCCTCTCATCTGCCGTGGCGACTGGGCAGTTAGCTAGTAGCGGACTGCGCCCAGCGCTAGTATAGCCTACAACAGAGCACGGGTATAGCGTCCCTGTACGTACGTTTGTGGTAAGAGGGGGTAGCTGCCACGTCAGTGAAATGCGAGCGAGCAGTAGCCTAACAGCGCGAGCCCAAATTGCCTCGACTGAGCGATGCCTTCTAGATGGCTTTTATTCAATTATGCTGCGCAAGCTCGTGGTGATGGTGGGATTGGTCGAGCGGCGAGGCTAGCACAGGCCCAGAAATCGGCCCGTCCTTAAACCTCTGCAACCTCCACTCCTGCCTGGTCGTCGTGTGGCTGAGAGCGACCACAACCACACACCGGTGGTGATAACTCTACCAGTCGGTTGGTGCTGGGCTGTTCTCTTCGTGTTACGTTGTTCGTAATAAGCAAGCCACCGTGCTGGACTAAGCTCAATCTAGACCTAACGCTTATAGTACCAGCCACGGTAACACTTAAAGTCACCGCCGTTGTGCTAGCCCAAATCGTGGCTGTGGTCGTTTGGCAGCCGTGGGCTTTGGAGGGAAACCTTCTAACCCTTAAAGCCTTGCAGCCACAGGCACTAGCGCTTCCGCGGCCACTATCCTGCCATCAGCCCCGTTCGTTCATCTGTGGCGCGCGTTTTCTACCGAACGATTTGAATTCCAACGCTAATGAAGGAGGTTCCTTCAGCTCTGTTCAACAGCATTCTCCTCCTGCTTTACTTCTCGGAGCGACCGCTGCTGCTAGTCGCACACTCCCAAGATCCCGGCTGCAGCTCCGATGTAGGTCGAGCTCACTCGGCCATCTACTGCGCGCCTGACGGTGCGTACATCGTCCTAAAAATCACGAAAGCATCTAAATCTCTTTCCTATTCTAACCGGGTGTATCATCTCGAAGGGTTTTGCTTAGATGTGCGCATAGCCAACCAGACCCTTTAAAGACTAAACTAACTTTCTTGGAAAGCGATCTTGCGTGTGATGCTCAATGTGCAGTGCCTTAGAACTGCGCGATGGTAGAAAGCCCATTGCTTTCAAGCTCAAGGACTCTATGACTCTCCTTGTTTTCAAATCTTCGCCACTTTCACTATGTCTTTAGCATTCACCTTCTTTGTCGCTCCCTTTGGAGCGACTCACGTTGGAAGACTAGCGCTTGCGGTGGCGTGCTAACAGAACTTTCTCACCGACGTCGGGATTATTTAGCTGGCAGACGTTTCCACGCGTCAAGGAACGTCGTGGTATGGGATGGTCTAGCTCAAATGAGGCAGCTTTCAACGGTTGTTGAGCGGATATAGGAGGCTGGCTTTTGCCACGCCTCTGCTGGCGGCTCGAACGACTCGGTACTACAGCCAGAGGAGAAGACGACAACGTTGGTAATGCTGCTACTAATCTTACCGGCAACACCAGCAGCGACAAGAAGTCTAAAAGTGAACGAATGAACGAACCGGTTAGCTTCGTTCGCATGAGAGTGAAATTTCTGTAGGTGTAGCTGACGTTACGGCACTATTCCTTTATGTTATCTTCTCGTTTCTGTTTTCCAGCACTCTTCAACAGTTTCCAGTTGAAGACTCGTGAAATAAAGCGACGAGGGCAGCATCGGAGCAGCGGCACCAGCAACGAAGGTCTCTGGCTTCGTCACCTTGGCCCGTCCATCCTCCCCTCGAATTAACCAGCTACAGCTAGCCCTTAACCTCAGCGTGTTGAGGCAAATTGTCCTATTTGTGTTTGGAATGTTGAGAGATGACTCCTTGCCCACTTTCCGCAGCCCACTTTCTCTTTGTTTCGCAAGTTTTACTCGCTGTTGGCTCGTTTTCAGTTTTGCGCCGCCCTCTGTTTCCTTTCTCTCTTTTTCTCTTTTCTACTCTTTCAATTTGCTGGTTCGTGAGCACCCCGCACCGCGCCACACAGTTTGGCAACCTGTCGTTGCCTTTGCCGTTACCGTCGTCATTGGCGCGTGACCTTTAGGGCGTTTATTCCTGCTTGCCCTGATCGTGATGTGTGCTTGCTGGTGATCCTGGACAGTCGCAAAAGCGAAGCGGAGTAGACTCGTGGCTACTATTTTTCACAAGCGTCCAGCAGCTGCCATCACAACAACGTTCGGCAGGCAGCCATTGCAGCAGACTGTGGCGTCGGCTCGAGAGTGCGCCGTCTCTATACTGCCTGCTATGGCACATACTCACACACACAGGCACATAGATATACACTCTTTCTATGATTGCTAAGCCCTCCCTCACTCCCTTTTGTCCTGGCAAAGTCTTTCTTCTCATGTTCGGCGGATCCTCGGGGCGTTCTCCGCTGTCTTCCTGGCCGCTTTCAATAATGTGGTACCGCTGTTGCAGAGGGAAGGAAGGCTGCTGTTATTGGCAGCAACGGCAGAATACAGCAGCGGCTACGCAGGAAGGGCGCAGGAAGGGAGGCAGCCAGGCAGTCATCTAGTTATCCACCCTTCCTTTGGTATTAAACCGCATTATCAAACCAGAAGGCCACCATTGGCGCGTGTTAAAGGGTGAGTTGGGCCGAAGGGCGGAGCAGGGCTGAGTATCCCCGCCGGCGCTCCGTTTTCTAGCCGACCGATCAAGCCGCGGTCTGCCCTGAGCCCAGACCAGCAAGCCAGATGACCTTTGCTTGCTGATTCCGTTACTGGCACAGCAACGGGTCAACGACATCCTTCTGTTCTCCTTTCTGTGCAACCTGCCCCGTCCCTCCACAGTCTTCACCTGTACCTCCCTTAGCATGCCTGCAGGCCGAGGTTGCTGCAGCTCGTTCTATTCTCCCTGCCCCCTATAACTATTTCACCACTGTAGCAAGGGCAGCTCCAGTAACAGCAGAAGCATCATCGGACTCACTGGACTCAAAAGCGTAAAGTGGAGGTGGAGGTGGATCCGTTTCCAGCTCCTGTTGCGGCTCGACCTGTTCTGCCCCGTTGCCCTGATCGCTATGCCTGTTTTCAGCCATTCATATCAGATGGCATCCTGCCCTAGCCGTCGTTGTTCCGGAAGCTGTTCCTCCAACTGCCCGTCCGTCCGTCGTTCATCGGTTCGACATCGGCGCCGTTAGTCTAGCAAAGCAGGGGCCGGACGATATAATCCGTCAGGGCCATCCACTTCAGAAAAGCGGCAAGCACTGTAAGGCCGGTGGCAGGGGTGGTGCGAGGCAACCCATCGTCGGCTAGTGAAGCTGTGGGGCTGTCCGTGTATCAGTCATTCTAAAGGAACACAGTCTTTTTTTTATCACATTTTATACAACGGACAACACCAGCAGCAGATGCATCAAGCTTGCTCGTATTCCCCTTTGTATCGTACATTGCTTATAGCGTGTTTTCAATGATTCTGGTCGTACATGCGGCGACAGCCCGTGGCAACAAAGCGATAGATGCAGAAGCATCAATAAAAGCAGTACCGGCAGCAGCAGGTCTATCTGACTAGCTCATCGATTCGGGCAGGCACCTCTTGCTCTTAAACAAGGACAACCTTGCGGAGGTCACAGCTACTGCTGCTACTACTATGGGTACAGCCATTGCAGTCTTCTGTTGTTGCTTTTCGTGCTTATACTGAAGTAAGGCAAGCGTATCGATGAAATTATATTCTTGGTTTGTCTTTCACATCACTCTCCCGTTCTGTGGTCTACTATAATAGCAGCAGCCAGGAACATTAGAAACTTCGACTGACTACGTTGTTTGAGTAGGGCAGGTGAGAGGCATTGACGCCTGAACATCCGCATTGCTAACGTAGCTACAATAACGTCTCACAGGGCAAATTAGGATATTGTATGGAGGCGAATGATCGGACTAGACGAAAATTTCTTTTCGGATTGGCATCATGTCTATGTACTTCAATGCGCTACAAAAAAAAATACTTCGCTAAACCGTTCATTACAGCAACGGTAACGGCCATTCATACCATTTCATCATTGGCAAACATGTTCCAAATCATTGAAGTTCTAATACGTTTAGCACAGTACTTGCCGTCAGTCTCTAAACATATACAGGAGAACAATACGGCAAGTTTATGCTATGGCGGCAACATCAATGGATCCTTCTCTCGCTATCTTTTTGTCTCTCTATAGTATGAAAATGAAAGTGAAACTTCCAGTTTCTGCGGTTCTTTCATGTAGCCGCCTCGGTCTCACAAAGCAGCACTTTGCTCAGTCCATACCAATAAACGTCATCAGCATTGTACCCAATCTGTCAGCTGCCTACCGATTCCACAGTTCCTCGTCTCGTTTACTATACCGCCTGCCACCCGCCAACCATCCACTCTCTATGTTTGACGCCAGCATGCCGCCCACAGCGAACCATCGCATCTTTCTACTCTTCTTCGTCGTAGATACGAAGGAGAACGTGCCCTCGAAGGAATAGCTAGCCAGTCTGCAAAACCCGCGCGCCCCTCACGTATTTATTATGCTTCAAATGGGTTGCCCCTGCTTCGCCCGTCGTTGACGAGTCGCCATGGCCAGACACGAATGGCACGGGCCTGCGGGAGAAGGAAATGCCATTCAGCGACAGATCCGAGCGGTCTCAGCGAGCCTAGCCCACTTGACGTATCGCCATATATCGCCACCGTCTATTTTCATTCTATAGTACACTAAGATAGACGGCTGTTCCACCCCCCGTGAGAGCACCTCGAGACCATGTATACCAGTAGTTTGTTTCGAGGGCGTAACCTTAAACGAGGACGTCTGAATATTGGGTGCTTAATCATATAGCTATATTGCGCAGTCACTTTTAATTTCAGTCGAATTTAAGTGCGAACTGTAATATTTGATTGGGCCAGAGAAACCTAACTTGGACCGGCGTTTCGTTGAGTAATGTGGATCGCTAGCTAGCTTACCACTATACTGATTTTCAAAGACTTCTAATACCTTCAAGTATACTGGTGACCGATAGATTTCACTAAGTTTATCTTTTTTAAGAGAGTTAACCCGCAGCTAACTCTTACATTTTCTACCCATTGTATATTGAATTACCCCGGATCTGAACCGTGAGGAATTACAACAGGGTAATCTTGGTAAGGGCTCACAGCAGAAACTGAGCCCACTTCAGTCCTCCGCCAAAACACCAGAAGAACCGGCTTATACAACGCAGAAATGTTACTATGTACAGCACTAGCTATTCGGCGCCCTCATGCTAGAAATATAAAGTTTGTTTTCCTGCTACTACGCCTACAATAGCGAAAAAGCGTCCGTGTTGTTGCTGCTAGGCCTGGCAGTTCGTTCACTTCCTCTCTCCGCAGGACATTACAGGACAACAGGTCGTGCGGACGTTCTCTCTTTATTGGCAAATGGAGCAACCGTACTATAGAAGGGCGCTGACAGGGTGCAAGAGCAGGCAAGAAAATGGTGGCAAGAAAAGCAGGGGCGCTGTTCGTAGGGCCAAGAGATCATGAGGACCGACTGAACGACCAATAAATGGGCAACGTATCATTATCTTTGGCGAACCGAGGGGGCAGACAGACAGAAAAATGGCAGACACAACTGCGGAAATAGGAAGACGAGCATGAGCCTCTCCCACCGCTGGCGCTGCCGGATCGAAGAAAATGACTCTGCGTCTTAGTTGTTGTTGTGTTCCGTTGTATCATGTCGACTTGTCTTATGTCGCCGAAGTTGGTGCTGCGCTGTCAAAGCTGTTCGAGGTTACGCTTTGAGGCGGACGATGCGCCATTTGGGGCCGCGAGCTCTGTTACATTCTCCTTGTTGGCACGACTACTGTGTCGCTATGCACACTGGCAAAACTATACGACGAGGACAACACGCAACAACCGGCAGATTTATATATATATATATATGCAATACGACTTCGATATTGCCAGACTATATATTAGAGAAGCTCCGCTGCGCGCGCTATATCTTCATCCGCTTCGAAAACCAAAGGCGAGGGAAGTGTTCTTGCCCAGCGACCATGCTATTCCCTTTACGGCCTGGAATTTGCGCTGACTGGTAAAGCTGCAACTCCTGCCAGACGCTTGCATCAAGTTCCATTTCGATGGAAGAGAGGCATAAAGCCGTCCGCCCGGCAATGGTTAAGTCACACAGGTCGACGGCAAAGACGGCTTTGATGACTACGACCTCAAGGCTGCTGCCTGTGATGAATCGATAAGCAAAAAGCATAGATTTTCAATAGCATTAATACAATGGATAAGTGGACAAGCAGAATATATGGAAAAATCATTGATATTTGGTGCTACTGCCGCCACAGCCTGTTTTTTTTCGATATATTTCTTTTGTTGTTTTCGTCATCAAAAATCTGAAAAAACTACCTTAGAGGTCAATAGTGATTCTGAGAGATAATGTAAGGCTTTGTCAATGTAAGCAGTATTGAATTTATAGGGATTTCTAAACGTGCCTCAACGAAAACTTTGATCAAGATTTCCTTCATAAGGTCATCACCGCTAGACGGAAAAGTCTTTGCTGTCCTCCTATAAAAAATAAAAACATTAATTTGATTCTCGATCCTTAACGAGGATACGCATCTTTTTGATTTGATCTTTACTGTTGATGAATATAGAAACCTGAAAAGTGGGGCTTGTGTTATGACTTGATGTTTGTCTATCTTATTACGAAAGCTCGTTTTCGCCACATAGTGTCAGCAATGTACAACGGAAAGACGACAGGAAACTCACTGGCACTATGTGACGAAAACGAAAATATTACTCCTGCAATGCCGTAGGGTCAAGGGGACCCTAGAATGAGTGTCACACATACTACTACTTGTATACGGTATACCAGAGCGACGATCGAGCCAGGCCGCAGCCATAATAGTGCCTAGACACTGCCGTTCTTTGTTCCTTTTCTGCAAATGCTCGACTGTCGGCCATTGCTACAGCTGATCCTGGTTGCTCGCTCAGCTACGACCGAAAGAGTACATACGACTGCTGAAAACGTGCTGCTCTTACTGGAACTACCCTTATACTGTTTGGCTTTGCTTCTGTACTTCAGACAGAAAAAAGGAGATCGTGTGAGAATGACAGTTAGTGCCTTCATCCCCGTTTCGAAGCTTGTCTTTTTCTGTATACGTGCAGCAGCAGTAGCTGAAAAGCCACAAATCGCGCTACCAAACTACCCCTAGTGCCTAGTGGTCTCGCCGTAGGTGAGACAGGAAAAGGCAGTGGGGTAACGGAAAAAAGCTGAATTACCTATGACCTCAGTGCATTGCCACCATTGGTACGAGGTAGGTTTACTCCTCTACTCTGCAACTATATTGCTGCAGTTCTGGTGCGCCGCGAGCAGGCGGTTAGTTTGGCAATTGTGTTGACTGGGGCAACACACTTTAAATGTTGAGCAGTGGTCGTGCAGAGGCGCCAGCAGAGATAGAAACAGCAAGTGGGCGCGGAAACCGCTCGTCTGAGTTCCTCGGTGCCTGCTGGAAGGCCATGCCGAGCCTGGAGTAGCAGTCGCAGCACAGAAGCAAGCAACATTCCCACCAAATGACGTGAGCTACCTCCCACCTTCTTTTTCCTTTCCCATCTGCCCCTTCTTTTACAAACGGGAATAACTGAGATCTTGATCTTTCCCATCGTTTCTCGACCCTGTAACGTTACTGAAGCAAACTGAGCCCTGCTGAAGCACAGCACTACACGTAACTACTTGAGAGGGTAAACTCAAATAGAAAAGGAGACGGAATCGCGTTACCACCAAGGTTTGCAGGGGAGATAGCTGCTGCTTTAAAATGATCCTGTATAGAGCACAGCGACGAAAGCACCTAACGCAACTAAGCTAGTACCTGCATGCTCGAAGTTTAAATAAACGCGGACGAGAAAATCGTGTGGGTACAACGGTGTAAGGGGCAGTGTTGTACCCACACGAACACACAGTACAGGGATAGAAAATGTTCTCGTCGTCTGTATTGCTGTTACAGGTGCATACTCGTTCCTTACTGCCGTTCGATAGAAAAGAAACAGAAGAAAAACGCCGGGAAAGTATTAGGGTTTCGACGTTCGCTGGCTGTCATCCATGTCGCGGCGTGTCCAATGTTGTTGTCATTGACGTAAAAAAAGGTGTACCACCAGAGAACTTTGGTGTCCGTAGGCACCGGTTCCATCGACAGCAGCGGTATCGGCCTCGAATTCGTTTCTGAATTGGATCACAGAACTCATTTGGCTTATGTTGTGACCAATAGCGGCCCGTGTTAGCGGTCGCCATATGCTCTACAATGTGGCTATATGTAGTGCGGCTGCTATACGACCCCGATGAAATCCAACCGTCAGGGTGGCCATAGAGCCATAATAGTGAACCTTAACAATGGCGTGTCAAACCAGAACCTATCAAATGTTTAAAGGAATGGCAAAGAAAGGGCAGCTAGAGCGGGACATTTTATCATTTGTCAAAATGAACATATACTGACCTCAGCACCAAACAGCGAGAGCACAGTGTGCCGTACTCCTTCTGTGGACGATGGGACTCTACGAAATCTCTGAGATGAGACTGCCCATGATGGTAGTTGAATAGACAAAGCCGCATTGACGAATTTATCCTACACATACGTTATTAAGTGAGCTATACCAGTATACAATTCTATATACACGTCACTACTATTTGTACTACTGTTTACATTAAGTAACAAATACTACAAAAACAGCATGACATAATGATCTTTAAAAAAAATCAGCCATATTTGAAATTCGTAAACACGCGGTAAGTCAAATACATCATGAGCGTCGCCTTGAATATGCTGTATTGATCTACGTGCAGAACCGTTTCACTTGCACGCGTCGTCTCCGCTAGAAGAGACGGAATTTACAAGCTTCATTTCCCTTCTAGCTTAATTTCTTTTTTCTCTCTTCAACGTCTGCAGTCCCTGGCGTGCGTTAGCTGACGCCCCTTTTGCCTCCTTCCCCGCCTGCCACTAGATTGCGATACATTCGACTGTAGCAATCGAATCCTGCCGTTTGCCCACAATATCTGTGACGCCGCATAGCAGCTGAATACCCTGGCCCGTCTCGCCTTGATCTCGAGATACACGTATCTCGTGCACGTAGTTAATTTAGCTGAAATAATACTCGACAATTAACAATCGGGACTATTAAATGCATCCGTGTAGTTTGTTCTACACTTTGCGTTCTGCCATTTCCACTATCGCGGCCGCTCTCGAGAAGCGAGTGTGCGGCCGCAGCGGCCACAGCCACCCGCTGTTCTGTGGCACATCCAGCGCACTCACACAAACACGCATTTGTTCAGTTGCTTCCTCTGCCATTTGCCTGCGCTCTGGTTCTTCACTGACATTTCCTGAGCTCGATTCGCCTGCTCCTCCGGCGTTCCTCAGGCTCGTTTCCGCGTCCTTTCTACAGTTGCTGCTCAAGCCGTTTTGTAGGCAGTTGGCGCGGCCCGCCAGGACTAGAGCTCCTGGCTCACTTCGGATCGACAACGGCAACGCCGTTTGTGGTCCTCCATACATACACAGAGTTTGTAGAAGTTGAGGAACGGCTGCTGCCATCTTGCGTAGTGAAGCGCAAACCAACGCCAGCAAAGATTGGTAACGCAGAAAGTCGCTGTTGGGTCCCCTCGAGAAATGCAACCATTCCTGACAGACAATGCTCATGGGACTCGTTCAACACACTCTCGCTTATTAGTATTAGAGACACTGTAATGTAAATAAATAAAACAAATATACGGGGTAGTAAGACAAATATAATCTTCAGTGATTTTTTCCGGGAATATTTTGAACGTCTGGCCAACATGTTTAACATTACCGGTTATTCTACGCGTAGAGATTAAGAGAGCGACTAGAACGACTCGTACGCGGGTATATAGAAAGCTTCCTCTAGATGTTTGCAGCACTATGAAGTATCAAATCTAGCTAGAACAATTCAGTGTTGTCCTTATTGTCGCCCACTTTTTTGCTCTATTTTTACTACAAACACAATAATAGTTCGTCAGTGTTACTTATATCCCTTTCTGCTGCGATTGTCGCAGCTTCCTCTAGTAGCTATTTAATCCATGTTGCGTGACGCTGTATCACGCAGAGGTCATCATTTCTACCTAACAACATACAGACTGTATTGCATGCCTGAAAGGGCCAGAAGGTATTAAACAAACCTGTGACCACCTAACTACTAGTAAGTCGCGATTTCTGCTTTTCGAGGTGAGAAGAACTAACTGTATTTCTATCCTCTTCGCTCCACAGAGCTACTCCGCATAAACATATGGGATCATAGCGCGCTCTATATCTACAGGGGCGATAGTAACGCCTTGTTGAGACATCTAAGTGATAAGATTATTCAAGGTGCAGTGCGTACGTATCAAAGGTCAGAAGAACAGGTACGGTGCCTATCTCAAGGAGCAGTTGGCTTTGCCAGATTGGCTTTAAATTTTGCCTTCTTGAGCAGACCACGTATGAATTTGTTGAGTAATAGCGAGATGGTTAATCGTTTTGCTCTTATCGAGATTTTAGAAATAAATTGCATAATATTGCATACAGAATACTGACGGCCGCGTGTGCATCATTTCGTGCGCTAACTGTACATACTGGCGCGAGCTTTTGTATGTACGCGTAATACTTTTTGTCAAAATCGGTATCAACTATAGTCACTCAACCGGCTATTGAACGGATCTGACCTTTCAGCTTACTGCGGTTCGGCCATTGAAAACTTCGCCTACGTGCACTCGCACCATAATCATGCGATTCCTTTGCTTGATTACAACTATACTCGTACGTGGCTGTAGTCATTGCATAGGTTTCTGTCAGGGAGAGACCCATCGCATTCGCGGAAAACGTAGACGCTGTACATTGTAGGTCATATTGCCCAGTTAACAATGTCCACTACCGTCGAACGGTAAAAGGCTGCACGCAGCATATCCCATACAAGGTACATTGACACATACCGTCATTGCGTTAATTAGATGTGGAATGGTACAGCGAAATAAGGTCAAACATGCAGAAAAAGGATGGAAGCTTCGCCGGGTGTTGGGCATATACTATTTGGGCTAGTAGAGCAGATCTATGGTATGGGCCACTGGATGAAGATCATAATATAAGCGTATGAGAACGAGAGCGAAAGCGAGAGAGTGACGAAGAGCAACGAGGTTCCACGCCACTCGCTAACGAGGCCAATGCATGCCGAATACAACTATCTTACGCAGTGCATACAAAGTATATCTAATTAATGACAAATAAATAACACCAAAGTTAGCGAACATGTCCAGACTCGACGGCCAAGCTATGACACTATACTGAGCGATGGAAAGTTGCAGCGCTCTGTGGGCTGGAGCGTATCCGCGTTTGTGTCTAAGCCTTCATACCTCTGCGTTTTTGCATTTGACCGATGCGCTTGGGAAGAGACGGCGGAGATGACGCAGAGGAATCAACTCAGAAAATCGAAGAAGTGAGCCTTGTTTCTTTTTTGGGCCTTCTATACTGCGGCCTTTTTGATCTTCTACCATATATACTCATATAATCACACTAGTGCCGTGTACTGTGCTTACTCCATTTCGCGTTAGATTCGGGTTTCACGTTTGGAGTTTGCTTCGTTGCCTGTCGAATGGTTGAACGCCCTTCGCCCGTTTGGATGCAGACGCCGCTTCGCCGTCTTTCGCATTGGTTCTTTTCACAGCGAAGCTGATCCAGACGAGCAAAAGTAATACAGACTTCGTAGCTGGAATCATTCAGAAGGGTGGTAATGGCGGCAGTAACAGAAGTAGTAACAGCTAATCCAGTAGTCCGACCACAGGAAACTGCTGCACAGATAGGGCTCGACAGTCAGGACATGCAAGCTAGCTGAAAGGGGCCTGGGTTGGCAGCTGAGGCTCTTTCTCTTCCCTTAGTCGGCTTCGCCACTGACCTAAAGGCTCGAAAATAGGAAGATCGGTAGTAACGGGTCATCAGCCTATGAACTGAAAAACAGCAAATGAAGCCACCGCCAAACAAATATCTAACTTGAGTTGAAGGAAACGGCTAGAGCTACTGCGGCCGCTATCTATAACTTGTTTTTAGCCTTCTGGTTACGATATAGACTAGTCTCTAAGTGGTCGCGCAAATGCTGGCCCAATAGTTAAGATCAGTAAAGTTTCCCAGGAACCCTCTTCTTTCCATGGCTAACATGTCATCTACCACGTTATTCATTGCTCCACTGTTTATCGAGCTTTCGCTCTTGATTTATAGAATGTCTGTTCTTGCTAACATTAGATTCGAAGGCACTGTTCTTCACGAAACAGTTCTACAGTTATGCATACATATATATGTTTTCCTCTTTGGAACGCGTTGCTTATGAGAATATAGTCATACAGGAAGCACCTTTGGCCTCCTGCTAGTTGATAGTCCACGCAGTGTCCGGAACTGTTTCCATCTGGCTCAAGACTGTTCTTATCCGCTGCAAAAGCTCTATTTGTTAGTCCCATACTCTACGCTCGCACACCAAGTACCGATGAACGCAAGTGACAACCCATTCAGACGTCTTTATGCGACACCACCCTGGGGCTTTTTCAGACATTGGGTAGCAAGAAACGCGAAGGGCCGGGCTAGACATAGCCAAACACAACTATGCTCTAGCTGCAACACGCAAAATCCTCTTCGAAGGGATGCTCTTACCGCCGTGCCATGTCGCGCACAGCAGACAAAACAAAATTTTCAAACTTCATCGTAGGTCGGTCGCCCTGGCCAATCACGTCCCTGTTCCTTCGACTTTTCTCTGCTGTTCTTGCCCCATCCTCATACCCTCGTCCACGAGCCATCCGGTACGGTTCTTTGCATTGACAGAGGAACGCGCGAAGTCCCATTTTTTTGCTCAATGTTCTCTTCTTCTCGGAAAGGATCAGGATGCAAGAGAGTGAGAGAGAGTGAGAAATTTTGTTGTCTCATTGTCTGTTGGCTGATCCACATACGGCTTTGCCGCTGGTGCTGCTCCTGTGTAGCTCCTTATGCTCGATCACTCCTCCAGTGTGTCAGCTTGGTATCCGTTCGCCTGAGCCTGTCTGGGTCAGGCTGCTGCGTTGTACGGTGCAAAGTGGAGTAGGCCGGACTCAACCCAATCGGAGCTAAGTCTGTAGCCAAGCATGGGTCCGTCGTCTATGGTGGGCTTTAATCCTGGCCTAGGGCGCATCAGCTGGCAGCAACTTAGGAGAAAAGTAGATCAATAAGAAGAACAGAGAGAAAGCGATCAAATCTTTATTGATTTACCTTGTCTCTCCTGGGTGGGAACATGTTTGCTGCCTGGGGAAAAAGGGGGGGGGGGGACGAGAGATAAAAGAAAAAGGCGATATTAGACGATGGAGATTCAGGCAAACCCGATCAGCTCTGCTTAGCTCACCGTTCGCAACTGCCATAAATGATGTTTCCTTGCCATCGAAAGTTGGAATCAGAAGCTATAGAATATCCAGCAGACATTTTTGTTTGTGCAGCCCCTTAGCCAGCCGAAGCCTATCTTGGCCATCCTGAGTCTTCTGAACGGCTTCACATGTCCAGCGTGGGTATGACCTAACCTAAAGGGACCGCTATCAAACAATGTAGTAGCAGCCTTACGGACAGTTTAAGTGCTTTGGGATGAGCAGCCGAAGAAATTGAGATATTTTTAACCCAGCAATTATCAGCTGAGCACCGTGTCTGCTCCATTTTTTTTATCTGCCAGTGGTTAAAGATCGACCACTAAATCTTAGGGGCGATTGAAACTGATTCTCTGTAGCGCCTAGTCCTGCCAACGCAATCCAACATGGAGCAAGTAGGGATTTTGTCGATAGTTTGTATGCTTTTCCATCAACTGCTCACTTCCTAGCTATTTCGCCTGTGCAAAATTAGTTCTTCGGCCCATTTTTCTCTGCTCTTCTATGTGAATTATTATTTAGCTTCGTTTCGTATTCGAGGCTTATACTCCTTTGTAAACCAAGACTACAATTATAGGCGCCGAGTGAGCCTTAACACGGCCATCGTGCTGCAATACTGAAGCTAGACTTATTTATATTTTTTGTCTCTTCACTTTCATTTCACACTGTTTACGTCTACTCTGTATACGAGACCGGCCCGGTCTCGACAGGCAGAACATAAAGGAGGTGGCGGTAAATGCTGTGCCCACTGTTGGTAGCTGCATACATTCGCTGCTACCCTTCAACGTTGAGGGAATGAACGAGAAACGATATCTTCTTTTCGGGCCGTACTGTTGAAACTCAGCTTGTTGTACTACTGCTGCTGCTGGGGGACAACGCCTCTGTCTCCGTTTTCGTCTCCTTTGCTGCCCTACCCACCCTCTGCTTACCTGGCTGATACAACGGATGGGTACAATTGTACACGTTGCTACCGCCTGTGGCGCTCTTATCGAGCGTACGAAGCATCCTGGCGGGCTGTTTGGCTTTTGAACTATGTTACTGCTACTCCTAAGAGATGTAGCAGGAGAAAGGTAGACAGCTAAGAAGGATAATGCGGGGTACGAACGTACAGAAACAGCGCACAGTACCACGCTGGTGCAAACTGAACGAAAGAAGACGAATTAGAAAATGCCTCAGACGCGCACGTTGTACGTCGTTTGATCAAAATTGCGCCTCCCCTTCGTTTGTCCCAACCTAAACCCCGTTTTTGTGTTGCCTTCGTGCCACTGAAAGAAAAGGGCCAGTCAGTAACGTTTCATAGCACCATCGATTCTCCCTCGCTTCAGTTTAACCAGCGAGCTTCCTGCAGTCCGAGCTACATTGTCGTCTTCGAGTGGGCCCGCGTTCCTGTGCTCGGTGTGGCCTGGTCGAGGGACGTACGGCAAACGGGTCATATCCTTCAGCTCTGCTGTAGCAGCAAAGGTCTGCTGTCATTTTAGTTGTTTGTTGCCGTCCCTGTTCCGCCACTCTTCGTAAGCCCAGGCTTGTAGCTGAGACTTCAAGACGTAATAGCCGAGGCGTGCGGCTCACTGCTGCTTTCACCGCTTGTAGTCTCTGGGATCCAGCCAGAGGGACAGAACATATCCCATCCGTCGCTTCCTCCGGTCGTTACTACGACAGCCACGACAATCACTTTGTACGTTTCCTGCACAAATTAAACAATGGAGGAACCAAGCAACCGGCTTGCAAGCTGGTTGCTGCTTCTTCAAACGAGAGGAAGGTCCTAGTAAACGAGACTTGCATTGAGCCTTCTGGTATCCGGGTTGTCCTTGTCGTTGTTTGACCCTTGTTTGTTGTGTATTTCCTTTTGTTATTGTTGAATCTTTAGAACGATGGTATGCACCTTTTGCTAGATGTTGTTATAGAATATTGTCTTTAATTGAACTATTGTAAAAGCGACAACATTATACTTTTTCACAAAATATACACAACTATAATTATTTTTTTGCTCATATTTCTGTGCTAAGGCTTGGAGCCAAATACACTACAGTTTACTTGAAGCTTGGCCATGTCTAAAAATGCACCTCAATCATGGGGAACGAGGGTTATCAATACAAGGGACGATATCGTCCGCAGCAATAACGAATACTGTACTTCCTCCTGAGAATAACGTAACGATTACTCGTTATGTTGTTTCTTAGTCTGCCACGCTGCCATTTCTATTTTTGCCATTCTATATGGAAAGCTACAAATAGTAAACCCCCTTGTAATACACGTTATTCTCTCTGAACTCTAATACAATGGGATCGCTATGTGTATCATATTCTTTCCTGTTATATAATTTCTGTTTCTTATGCATATTACTATTGTGCTACCCTGCTTAGGCCTTCCCCTGACTACTATGTTCTCCCACTACCTTGTGTGCCTTGTCCTCATCGTCCTGTCCTTTCGCACCATCTAACCTATCTTCCCCCTCCTCCTCCTCTTTCTCTCCCTCTCTCGGCTGTAGCGGCAAGCCCCATTTTCATGGGCAATGCCCGTACACATTTATCCATACTATTTTGATTCATCTTCCTGCTGCTTTGGTTCTCGCGCGCTTTCTCGAAGTCACTATCGCGCGGTTTTCCCTCGACGCGTATAATTGTTCCTAATCTCCCACTCTCATTCTGTAAGCCTGTCCTTCTTGTACGAACTCTCTCACATTCTGTCTCTGTACGCTGGCCTCCTTTAACTCCTCCTTTCGGCCTCGTCAGCCGGACAGGCGCGCGACCCGCCCATGCTGCTGCGGTCGCTTCTGCAGTCACACGATGAACGAACATGCGTGTGTCTCCACTGCACTAGCCATTGCCGCATTATTCTGACGATGTGGTTCGTTGACGATGGCTGTTTGCTTTACTCACTCGTAGTGAGCTGCCGTTCTCTTCCGGTTTTTCGTTTTCCCCTGTTTTTCTTCCGTCTGCACTGCGTTCCTGTCTCAGCGGTTCCGCATCGTTGCCTAGTACGCACTGCTACCGAAGATCTCAGATAGTGGCAGCAGCAGCAATGGAGCGGGCGTTGTCCAACTGTGAGGCATTCGTAATGGAAGCAGTAATCGCAGTAGCTATTCGGTCGTTTGGCTTAGCAACTCGGAAGGCAACCACGGCAACTCGAAAGAAAAACACCGACGAGGCAACGAGCACCGAAGACTGAAGCATCTGGAGGCAGCACAGGACAACGTAGAAGCTCAAAGTTGCAGGAACTCGCATGTAGAGACTACGAACAATACCAGATAACGACGAAGCTCAGCAGGAGAAGCAAAATAAGAACCAGAGAACGGCAGAGCTTTGCGTTTGACTTCGAGGTAGGGAGCGATCGAGCGCTAACACGAGTCAGCGGATGGCTGTAATGGTGATGAAGATGCCTATGACGATAGCGATAGCTACAATCGCGTGGTAGAGAAAAGAACAGGAAGAAACGCATGGCAACAAAACCTTGCTGCTTCGGCGGCTGCTGCTTGGGGCTCGTTGACCGGTTAGTTGTCTGTCGGTAGCCAACAGCCATCATAGTGAAATATATGGATGGGGTGTAGCAATGGAAGACCGAATCCAGTTACCAGTCAGTTCACATACAGCCTGTCTTAGTTTGAGGCGAAGAAAGGAACACAACCGACAATTTCCCACCTCGTACTGCTAGGGAATCGAAGAAGACCAGGCAAGACAAACAGACGCTCAATGCTCCCCTAGGTTCATACTGCATTTCGATGTGACGGGAAACGAATCATCGAGTCTCCAGCCAGATCATTGCCATCGAGTCATTGATATCCCAGTGTGATACATTGTAATGCAATATGGGGGCTTTTATAAGAGTGCTTCTCTCGACTTGTATCTGGGTGCCCTTGTCCGTGTGTTTGAGTATGTGCGTGTAAGCTTATCCTAATTTTATTTACTTTTCAAGACATTGGCGGATGGTCGATGCACGAAATATGAACATACATATCTCTGTATCGTATCCATCCATTTGGCTAGTTCCGCTTGAGTGGAATCAACAAAAAGCTCATACCCTGCACAGATATACATATGTAGGTAGATAAATAAACATATATACTGAACGTCTTGGGCATTGACCCAAAAGCTAAGTATGGACACCGTATGCTTACGATTACTTACTCAGACCCCGGACTCACAACTCAGAGTGAACGAAACGACAGAGCAAATAGGGCAAAGGTTCTCTCCAGCGCCTGCTGATTTGATGTCTCGTCGCCGCGGTTGCTACTACTCATGATTCTTCCAGGAGAAACGCACACGAAGCAGCAAGACCCAGCCGCATAGCCAAAGGGGGCTGCCCGCTGTAGTCCGTATCGGACTAAGCAACTACGCACTGCAAGCTTCGGATAGAGGTTGCTGTGGATACGACTGACAAGGCAGACAGACAGCAGTATGATATGTATATCGGCTATCTACATCGATATTTGTACGTAGTTGTGGCACAGTGGTAGCGACAGCAGTTACTGTAGTGATATTGCCAAGGGAAGGTTACTAGACACTAATCAGCCTTGCTTCATCTCCTGTAGGTAGGCCTGTTAAGTATCATCGGCGAGGGCTGAGGTAAAATACACCCTTAGATCCAAGGTAGTTGTCGGATGGTAGTAGCAGTTGCAATAAGCAAAGTATTAAGCACTTGGTTGGTACAGGTTTGGCAATAGCATGGTCAACCTTCCACCCCGCCGCGGTCCACCTGGCTCGCGAGTAAAAAGGTGAAAGAGACTCCAACCGGACGCTTTGGCAAGCAGGACAGAAGCTGGTCCCACTTCTCATTCAACTATGCTTCTACGAGCGCACGGGTCTTTATAGACTAGCACTGCTCGACTCCGCATCACCCTCTTATTCTTGACGCGGTAGCGATGCTGCATCGTCCTAATTGCTTCGTCGTCGACCGGCTTCATTCCTCTTCCAATACCTCCGTGTTTCTGTCTATTAGGGATGGAGCGATATCCCGAATCATACAAGGTGTCGCCAATATCTCTCTATCTGTTGTTACAGCAGTACATAACTCGCCGTTCAGCGAGGCCTTCCGGGCTTGAGGTAGCTTGCGCAGGACAAGCCGACAGCCTTTCTGTTTTTACTTGCAATCATCACACTCGGTATATGCCTCGCGTTCGCGTATATGGCCCAAAAGGGAAAAGCAACCGACAGTAGCGACAGTAACCATCATTGTAGGCGGAGAAGAGTGGTCGCAATGGCTATTCTCCTGATCGGCCTTCTCGATGCCTTTCATATGCTACTCACCGTCGTCGTGGCCGCTGCTTCCTGCGCTTAAGGCTGTGACTATGACAAGGACGACGAGAAGAACCGTACGTATATGTAACTAGATAGGGACCACTGCTGGAAACAACGCCTCGGAACGCACTTATACATGCACGAAAACAAACAGGCAGACAGACAGACACATACAGAAACATAAATGAGGTAGGAGTGATCGCAGCGGCCGCCGCTACGGTCATTTCCGAGCCTGACTTTGCTGATGATGTCGCTACACCTGCGTTAACGGCTATGCCGTTGCTAGTGTTACAATCATTGTACGATTAATATGTCTGTACCATGATGTGTTCATGAATAGGCGACACACAGCATTAGCTACTTCGTTGGCGTCGTCCTTTCTTGCTAGCTTTTCTAGCGACTAGCAGGCAATGATCACAGACTTTTGCCATCTGGCTTTGCCACGTAGTATACAATGGTGCTACAACGACGGTTATGGGTGCTTACTATGCTCTCCACAACAGATACTTCTATCCGACCATTGTTTTTAGCCGCTTCTTGTTTCGGTACCAGTAAAAAAATTCGGATAAAGGGCCTCGTCCATGCTGCCATGTTCTCCTCGCGCTGATGCAATTCCTCATACTTTCTTTTTGAATCTTTCGCCTAGGCGCTTGTAAGTCATTCCTAGGAACCTTTTCCTTTTTCTATTCTGTATTCATAGTCGGTGATTCATTGCGTTATCCTTTTGTGTACCTACATCTGCTACAAAACCTTGTTTCGTCTGTCCGTTCCTTTGCCTAACCGTCGTATCTACAGGTTCGTTGTTTTGCCTTAACATTTGCAACGTTGTCCTTCAACGCCGGTTGAATCGGCGGTTACAACTACTGCTTTGTTTTTGCTGGCCTAAGCTGTGTTCCTTTCGCTGTTTGTCCACTCGGCAGAAATTAGACGTGTTGGATTTTGAAAGCTGTAAGCTAACCTGGCAATGGTCTCTATATTGAACTGTAGACGAGGTGGTAAAATGTTTAAAGAGAAGAAGTTGTGCTTATGGTAAGGATAGTTTGGCAGTTTCGGAGACTCTTCGACGACCTCCAGCTGTTCATCAAACCAAGCACTAGAAAACGATGGAAGTCGGCATGCAGAGCGTGCCCCTTCTTTCACCCAGTCGTCGCCTGGGCTCGTAGGACAAAGTATTAGGGCATTTTGCACCTGGGTTAGCATTGAACGCTCGTGTCATTGAACAGCAACGATAACGGTAGTTCTATCAGAAGGGCCGGCAAAACCATATCACACCTTTGTGACTGGACTGACAGACCAACAAGCAGATGGAAGGACCCTAGTTCGAACAAACGGACAGTCGATAGCGATCATCACTATTCTGTTGATCTGGGTCCGCCTTCCTCATTGCCCGATCCCTGCTGGCGATTGGCACAGGCGACCAAGCATGCTCTACCAGAGCATGCCGCCGAACCGGTCGAATCACGACCCGCCGCAACCGAAAAAGGATGCTTGCCGCAAGGCAAAAGAGAGCCAGCATCATTGTCAACAGAGCAGAACATATTCGACACACAGTTCCGGATCTTACCTTGCAATCAGAGAGAGAGAGAGACCAGGGGAAAGAAAGGGTGTATAAAACTTAGGGAGTTAGGATCCGTCATCACACTGAACCCGTCAGGCTTCGATCGGCGTTGTCGTCGGTTGACTCTGAGTTGTCATTGGATACGACAGGCGGACAGTCATGACCTAGCTAGAGGCACTGGCCTGCAGTCTCTGGACTCTGACAAAACCTCATCACCACCGTCGCTGCGGCAAAAGAGCATTTCCTGACCCTTTAGAGGGAGAAGGATGGTGGAATCCTATTCTAGTGAGCTCATTCACTTCGCGCACTCCGACACAGGCCCCGAGGCACCAAAGCATGTTGGCTTATGGGTTGGACGACTGACCACCAGGCACCCAGTAGCAAACTACCGAATAGGGAATGGCGGCGAGACCGTCTCTGCAACGACAACCAAATACAGCCAGCGAACACAACACCGACGCGCAGCATTGCACAAAGCGCGACATCGAGGCACAAGAACAAGGTGATCAGCTCTGGGTGCTGACGGTAGCGAATAACTACCAAATACCTGGCAAAGCAATTTAACGAACATACAATGTGCAATAGGACAATACATAATAAATGTTAACTATATGCTATAAGCAGGCGCTGAGTGAAAAGAAATATGGAAGGAGAAGAAATGGAAGATGCAAGAGAAAGACGACAGTGACCGGTACACAGTCGCACAAGGCCTACCAGAAAGCAAACGATGTTTCATTGCGACTGCTTTTTTCAGTACGCCCAAACGTTCGTCATTGTTTTGTTTCTTGTACCAACTTTCTTTCAATCTATGCCTATTATTTGTTCGATTAGGCAGATGGCACTGGAAACAACAGGTACTACAGACTGAAGGTTTCACCAATGTATGATACGTAACGTAATACTCAATTCGACTACAGATCTGTGCTACTAGCTAGACGCACGGCAATCTGCGTTTATCCTTAGGAAGAAACAACAACGGTTTACTGAACACACGCTGAATCTACAATGTGTTATGCTAAATACTCTAAGCACTCGCAAATCTACAGAACACCGATTTCTCCAAACGGGCATCACCAATTGCTATCCGTTGGATAGCTATAACTGCTCAAAACAAACAGTTAATATTCTCACAGCGTTTCTTTTGCAAGACAGGCCGACACGCCGACCGGCTGTCATGCCATCATCAAACCAAAGCCCCTTCCCCTTTGTCTTCCGCCCTGTCTCACAAGCAACATGCAATAGGCATTAAGGGCCTGTCTTAACCTATCGCTCTGCTTTCGCTTCTGCTATAGCGCGCCAGATTTAAGTGTACACGCGCACACAGACGTTCGCAAAAAAATAGGAAAGCACTGCATCGGACCCTCAGCGTCGGTGGGCGCAACAGTAACAACAGCTCGAGTAATTGCAACACTCGGAGAAGCTTTATCTGGATGACAACTCTGCTGGCGACAGCGCCGCATCGATGGTACAGACATGATACGGTGATCCGTCGATCTATCTGTCCCCAGTGCATGTATACTAGTCTGGCTGGCAGCTGCTGCGAATCCGATGACCATCACCAAGACCACCACAACCACCGGTGCGGCGAGTGCATGTCGGTGTTCATCTGTCGATTATGAACAGCAGGAACATTTGTGGTGCCATTGCTAACCATAGATGCAGTACAGCTGAACCCTAGACGCAGCTCAAATGCATCGTGTCCAGCGGTATTAGATGGGGGACAACGGGATAGTATGCTAGCAATAGTAGCATTAACAGCAGCAACAGAAATGGAACCTCACTGAACTGATCAGCCGCAGGATCGCGCACTTATGTCTTTCGTAGGATCTCAATGCTGGTCGCATGCACGGAGAAGAACAGTTGGTAGAGTAAAATGTGTGCGTGTATGATATACTATGCATTTGCCAGACGAAGGGACGACGACGACTATTCGAGGCATGTTAAGCAAAAGAGGGCGGAGGGAAAAGATGAAGCTCATTCATTTTTTAACCACTGACTCAGGAGTTGCAGGAGTGTTAGTACGACCATACCAACAGTAAGGGTGTTCTAGTATTTAAGTATGTATATATGTTTGTATCTCTCTCTGTACAAGCCGAAAGCATCTATTCAGCGTTTTGCTGATGCGCAGAGCACCGGCTATAGCAGTAGGGGTAGCGACAGCAACCATCGTATCATATATACCAATTTATTCTTTGGGATGGCCATCAAGCAAGGAGGTGCACACGCATGTACCCTTAGATTCTTTCTACGGAAAGTTAGTGAGCCAATGCGTCCTCTTGTAAAAAGAAGCCTGCAGGATCAAACCCAGATCCTAAACGAAATAAACTACGGCAGCCGCAACCTCCACGGGTCCAGGAAACCGCCTTAGCATGGCCAGATAACAACGACGCTGACAAGAATAGTAGAACTAAAACGATCTAAGATGATCCCTTAGACAATCCGGCTAAAAAGCAAAGCGAACTGGTTGGCTGATCAGGTCGCATATTTGTTGGCCATTGAGGCCACGATTGTCGTTGCCGAACAGTCTACCACTATGAATGTATAGCCACCGGGATCCATAGATACCAAAACGGATTATAGTATTAGCATCAAACATTGGCTGGCCAGGATGTCCTGCCCAGTCTTAGCGTGTACTAGCTGGCACCGGGGCTGTTGGCCGGCTGATGACAACCAAACAGAGACCGATAGATACTAGGCGAGTTTAGAGAATAGATTCAAAAACACGGACAGAGAGAGTACCGTCGTATGAGCGGGCTGTGAAAGGAGAGTCTGAGTGTTCGAGTTATGATTATTTTTGCCTGCAAAGACCCGCCTGCTAACGATGGTCAGCCAGTAGTCATGCACGGTGAGTTAGTTCTCCTTACCTAGATTAGGCGGGGTACTCACGAACGACAGTGGTAGCCCCCTCGGCTGTTGTGTTTACCATGTAATCATTTTTAGGGTTAAAAAATCATCTGCGTAGCAACCCGCTTTTGAGATTGACTTTTTTTCCTATCAAAGTAGGAAATCTGGTTATACTACGACAGCCGAGTCGCGTAAGACCCATTTTTATGTGTATTCATTGAATTTCCCAATCATTACGTAATTAACAATTCTATAGGATTTCGGAAGCGACCAGTTTCAACACGATCCATTAGCGTAGCTTACGTAGTAGTCGGGATAGACCATAAAGAACAACAGAAAGACATCCTCAAAAGACTTCTCTCATTAAGTGCTTCGAGATATTCCCTCGTCAAAAAATTCAGCACAACACAAACAACCTGTCGTGGCTTGATTACTATAAATTTATCATCGCCTATCGATTTATCGGTTGCATGGCCTCTTGCATCGTGGTAACTAGCCGAATGCAGATCAGTTTGGATGATGAAACTTGATTACCCACCAATCAAAACCGTCGGGGTTATCCTTTACCCTCCGAAGCACGAGAACAGAAAGAACCTTTGTATTGTCATCTGGCAGGACTCATCGACTACGCAATGGCGTGCCGTTGCTGCTGCGAGTCGGCGCTGCATCTACTAATTGCCATTTTGTGAGTGAGACTCGTCGTGCAACGATATTAGGCCAGATGTTTGAGTGCGCTCGTAGCACTTATACCATGCAAACAGGCTGTAACAGGATGAAGAGGAGCGTCCAAACATATATCCTATCCGCAATGTTACTACTCTACGTTATAATTAAAACTTAGACCGTGTCGTCCTGTCCCTTTCCCCAAGCTTCTTTGTAGACGTCCGTGCATCTCTGCATGCAGTTCGTTAGGCGGTATTATATTATAGGTTCGCAAATGTTTTTAGTTCGTTTAGCTCACTGACTAAAATTGAGTACCGCTATTCCGTATTTATGTAGTTAGACACCGAGAATTTTAGACGGACTGGCACAATAGGACTTCTGGCGGTGCGGTCCGTCGCGAGTCATCAGTGCTGCCGCTCGGTGGATGTAATGGAAGTGACCGAATGGAAAAACAGAGTGGAAACGTTTTTAGGCGAAGTGTCAGAATTAGGGAAGAGACAGCACATAAGCATAATAATGATACAGTAATGATGTAGAGGACATGGAAATTTGGTAAGTGAAAATTAAGGCTGCAGTATTAGACTCATACGGTGACAAAAATGGGGAAAGTAAGGATCGACATATGTATATCTAGTTAACTATAAGGGGACATTTTGCCATATATCTATGCACGCCGTACTCGTGAGAGCTCTGTTTAATCTAATTTTATATACTATTTATTCGTTGGTTTTTGCGTGTATTGCAAGCAAGCATCACATATGAACAAGTACATTAAATTTGTTGTGTTCCTTTATTTTCTATAGCTATGAATTGCGGCTCATTGGAACGGCTCTGCAACAGGCCATATACGAAGCAAACTCAGCTTCGTTGATTTTGTCCTTTGAGAACCGCTGACTCACCCGGTTAACCCTTATACAGGGGCAAAGCGACTTCCACCTTTGAAACCCCGAAGCCAGTTCCGAGCTCTCTCTAAACTTGCATTATGGTTATACGCACCGGTTAAAACGGTAGTTGCATTAGCAACAGCAGCGGCAGTAGCAGCGTTTGCAGTGTCACTACGACCGGTAGCGGCGACACAGCAGGTTTCATGTGGAATAACTTCACTCGAAAGCGATGCCGTTGCTGGCATAATCCGACCCAACCCCCAGCGTTTCGACAACGTGTGCAATCACATCGGCTGTAGGAACTCGGAAGGCCTTTGTTTATAGGAGAGGAAGGCCTGGCTATCCTTTGCGTGGGTGACAAAATGAGTTAACTTTTACGTCAACCTCCTATACGCGTATGGCTTGCTCCCTCCTCTTACTACTGATGGCAGCACCCGCAGTGCAAACCGGCAGTTTACGAACCTAGCGTAGTAGGTAATAGTAGCTTCTCGGTGAGTGAGAGAAGGACACAGGTCTGAAGGCCATGCTTTTTCTGCTCCCGTTCCCACATACTGCAAACCGGCCAAGATAGTAGCGGTAACAGCGGATATGGCGGTTGTACCTTGTGCTAGCGAAAAAAAGCGTCAGAAAAGCAAGTTACAGCGAAAAGGTAGCTAGTACGTGGCGCGGCGTGCAGCTTTCGAGACCGTTGCTTATTGCTGAACAGAGAATGTGTATCCCTAGCTAGTAAAAATGGCGGTGCATGTTAGCGGGTCCCCGATCAGCCTCGAAGTTCAAGTCCGCCAGCTAGCTCTGAGTTCTCAAACTTCCGCTTTTGCAGCCTATGCGGCTTCTCTTTGCAGCCGTTATTACTTAGGCGCATAGGACACGAGTTGCCTACGCCAACTATACCACGCGCATTGTAACGATTATACGAGTCCCCTTCGCCGGCTACTCAGAGCATCCAGCGCTCTTTGGGTTACCAGAGAAACTGACAACAACGCTCCGGAGAATTAAATCATTTGCTCTGATCTCTGTGTAACGAAATGAATGTTGCAATTGCCCTTGTTAGATATAACCAAATACTAAGTGAGATTACGAAAACACATATTGCCCTAATATTAATAACAACTATAGCTACAGAACTAGAATATCCTCTAACAATATCTTTGAGATATCTGTCAAAGACAGTGAAAGATCATATTCACCATCACTCTATAACTGACTTTCTAGAGAGTTGTCTTTTCGACGCCGTTATTTGCTTCTGATGTCTTCGTTCAGCTTTAACACATTTCCTAAGCGCATTCTAAAATGTATCTATGCTTTCTATTGTATAAATGTGGCCTAATTCTAGTCGTTCCAAATATCGACGCTGCCTGCGCCAAAAAGCTTGAACCAAATAAACTAAAAAATACAAAGTTCCGTCCGAACTGAGCAGTCGATCGAGACGCAGAAGAAGTTGAATAAGAGGTAATATAAAAGACGCTTTCTTGTAAACTATGGCTAAACCATTTGCAGTTAACGCGTGTGCTATAGTAAGTTAGGAAATCGAAGCCCTACACTCAAACAACGTGAAGGTAATCGTTAACCCTTAAACCTATAATCTTCCTATAGGTTTCTCACATCTACGATATTTTATAAAGCATCTATATAGAATGCAATTAAAAAAGTTGATTTTTAGCCATTTATACATTATATTCTAAGACTGTTTTTCTGCTTTTCAAAAATTGCCTTTCGCTTTCCCTCTCGAAACCGTTTTCGGTCTGGCCTGTTTTGTATTTACGGAATCTTTTCTTCTGTCATTTTCTCGCATCGTGTTTTTTTCTCACTGCGCCTATCGCTACTTATCGGTCCTAATAGCGACAGTTTCATTAGTTATTGTTGGATGGGTAAAAAAAATGGCTTTCTGCGCGCTAGGATTTAAACTTACACTGGGTTCGTCTCCAGCGAGGGAACGAATAGGGCTAAAGCGGTACTGGAACGGCGCGAAGCCGAACTGCAACATGTTTTAAATGCTACTACAGCTACAAATTGTTATACTATGCACCATGCTATAACGTTCAACGGGTACAGAAGCGTCTCCTGTTGAAATCATCAGGTCTCCTGCTATAGGTCCACCGCTGCATAAAGCATGAAGGAGGCAACCAGCTGGAGCGACCGCGAGAGAGAGAGAGAGAGAGAGAGAGAGAGAGAGAGGGGGGGCTTGTGGGAGGTACCGCCAATAGGAGATGGCAGGAACAGCAAAATCAGCAGCGACAGCATCGCAGACAGCTTATAGAAAAGAAAGGCTGAAATGTTACTGTGCACTTGTGATATACTTCGTTCTGTTGTTCCGACTGCCGCGTTAGCCTCGTCGCTACTGCAGTGGCAGTTTTCTCGTTTGCTCAGATTCAAATGAAAGGCGAAGGATGAAAGCTTCGTTGTTTTAGGTTTTTCAAAGGTTTTAGGCCTAGAAGACACCTCTGTACACCATAACGCTCTTGCAACGCTGCTACACAGCAACATATATAATAGAGAATTGAGGCGGGAAAAGGGGCGTATGAGTGGCTGTATGTTTGAATTTCTGTGTGCCTATCTAACCTAAGCGGGATGGCTGCGCATTACTGAGTCGGCTATGCCGGCCATACATGTAACATCCTGGTAGCGTTTGCCTCGTTTAAAACTACGTATCTTGCACTTAGACTGGGGGAGGGTTTAGCACTTGGAGGAACTGGGGTTACCCGGAGATAGGAACATGAACGAGCTGATAGAGAAGGAGCCAACTTGGACTTGGCTAGCCTTGTTCGGCTCGATGAGGAAAAGAGATTAGAATTAAATTTTATGCAAGTGTTATCCTTCGTGGACAACACCGCCGGAGGCTTGAACGAGTTACGACTAAAAGTAGGCACAGGCTCACATGCACGAGAAACGCAGGACAAAAGAATTTTCGTTGTGCGTCGAGGACCTCGGTTCTTCCCACAGAGTTGCACGCAAAAGTCGACCAGGACAGCTAGGAATGATACTGGCGCGAATTTTTGAAAGTGGTGTGGAGCGAAATGTAGACTGTGAGTGAAGATAGCAATGGAGATGAACTAAGAACAGGACAGAAAGGAGAAGAGTGCATAAGGGAAAGCTTGAACAGACTGATGGAAAGCGCTGGGTGCTCACTAAGTATCGAAACTAGAAAGGAGCGAAAAAAAGGTGGTTGCGAGAGCGACAGCTTATTAAGATGTAGCGAAAATGCTGTGGCACATTGGTACAACGGTATGCCGCGGCCTGAGCGCTCGTACTGTGCTGGTTCGCCGATGGGTTATCACAGAGCTTACACAGGGTGTTTCGTAAGACCATGTATAATAGAGAAGGGAAATTATGTTCCCGGTAAGCTTTTGACGTCGACAGGAATCACACATTAGAACAGTGAGTACGACACGCGGAAGGACCCACGAAACGCTCCTGGGAAAAGCTTTTGTCAAACGAGCAAGACATTTACAGGCAACGATTGCGTGACGCGGCCGGCGGCAGCAGGAAGGTCGCTGTTGCCGATGGTAACCGGACGGCCATTGGTACGAAGACTGTCGTTGCGCTCAGCATTTTTGTAGGGTTGACCAGCTTCTGGACATCATTTGTGTCCATATTCATATGTATCGGCACGGGCGAGCGAGTTTCTTTCATTACTGCTTTTCTGCTTGTCTATTTTTCTTTCGTTTGTTACTATAACAGTTTCACGCCCATGATCTATAATAGTAATCCGTTCTGTTCACTTCACTGAGGCATCTACGTTCAGGTGCGTTTACTTTCTCCAGTGCCCAGCACTATATCACCAGTGCATGGCGGCTCTTCGTCGACGGAACATCCTTAATTTTGGACCTTGCGGTATGTCACCTTCGCTTTCCTGGTCGCTCTGCTCCTCTTGTTCAGACCACCCATAGCTCGCCGCCTTACTCTGGTAGACACTGTCAGTTGAATACTGGCCGTGCATACACCCTAATCGACGTCTCGACCATGAGCATTGCGTCTAGACGAATACTATACGTACAGAGAAACACGCACATTTGCAAGCACTTGTCACTACCCGTTCATTTACAGCCGCGAGGCATCTAACGGAGAAAAAGAATAGAGGCCGCATACGCATAAACAACTTGTGTATACGTACGAGTGTCTATCTACCTCCAAGGATTTGTACACAGATACGGACATCATAAACAATGAAGCAAGCACACAGAGCATCTGGTTTTCGCCAATGGCCGCCATTGCTGCCGTTGATATCCGGCATATATGGTGCGAGCGACAAACAACGGCGTATTTGCTGTTGTTGTTGAGCCGAAGTAACGTTTACTAACGGACGTCGCTATAGTCGAAGATGGTCGATGTCCATGTACACGTCGAATGACTAGAAACGCACACACGGCTCGCTCAGTAGCAGCCGCGGAAACAAAGATATCAAACAAAGATGCAATGCTGCGTTCCGCCGTTAACCTACAGCTTTAGCTAGTCGACCATTATCGACGGACTAAACAAAAGGATTTAAGACCTCTGTCTGTTGCTGCTACTGTTGTCGCAGTCATCACTCCAGTCGTCATCTGATTCTCTATGTGCGCGTATGTTAACATTACGATTCGGTTCGTTGTACCTGCGAGAATACGTCATTGTAATGACAACGATTCCTGTCCTATACCTGGCAACAGATGCTGCAATGAAGCAAAAGGCACTTCACCACAATAAAATTTCTGGTGATGCCGAGATCTAAGCAACTGCGTCCGCTAGTAATAGGTACCAGTGCAGCGAACTGCTGGGAATGGGCAGTAATGGAAAGGCTGCAGCGGGTTGTGCCCAAAGAGCCTATGACGTATCGGATACAATAGAAGACGTGAAATATAGCGAGGACAGTTAAGAGTAACAAAAACAATTACTTTCGCCCCAAAGCCACTCCAGCGTAGAATATATTACGTCTGTGCATGTAATGGGTACGCGAAAAAATGAGAGAGAGAGAGAGAGAGAGAGAGATGCATTTCTACCTAAATATGTTGCGCGAGGAATTTCAGTAGGTATACGCATGGGGACTTGATCACGAGACGGAACTGATATCTATCCAGATGTATAACGGTATTAGAGAATTCCGGTGATGAAGAAAAGTCTAGGAGGCGTAAACTTAGCGAAATTATAGGGGAATTATGTAGCAAGCAGACAACTGGCCGTTCTCAGCGCTATCCGATGGGTCGACCCGGGTCTGTTAATCTGCTAACTCGCTAGGTGTATACGCCCATGTTTGGTTAAGATGTATGCCTACGTATCGCACGCATGTTCTTTGTCACAATTTGCGTTCATCTCGTTGCCATACACTCGTTTATGTATAATGCCTGCGTACATATGAAGAACCAGCCGACAAACGACCGCGTTATTTCTGCGTTGCTCAGCGAAGCAGTTTATTATTATCTTGCTAGTGCAGGGTCGCCTGCATCCGTTGCAGAACCAGCGGACGCGTTGTGTATCGGTACCAAACAAAATGCAGATAGGGAAACACTGCAACAATCGCGGTTATGGTTGTTTCCTGCACCCCCCATATCAGTAGGCTCAACCTCAACGTTTGGCTGTCTGGTCCCAAACTTATCCAGCTAATTACGCTGTCAGTTAAAGCAACTATAGGCCACGTTGCCGAGTCATGGAGTGCAGTTCCCATTCGCGGCTGGTATTTTAAGGCTCGGCGTGTTTCGACCGTTCGTTAACTGAACGGGCTGCCCTCCATTGGATCAATTAGTGCTACACATTGATTTGTATGTAGGATATATAGTGAGTTATACCGATAACGAAATACCTTTCATAAATTTCTGCACATAGAACTACCGCCAGTAATCAATCAGAATCGAAAGGATTGTCAAGCTGACGAGCGTTCTAAGTATCAGACTGTATTTTAGAACGCAACAGGGTCCGCATCTAGATATGGTTTTGAATCAGTAAGAAAACGATGATACGTTTATCTCAATAATTCGACCAAGCTTTCCTATAACCCTGTACAACCTATTCGTAAATATGCACATGTATCTAGCGATATATAGAAGTGCAAATACATGGGTTTGTGACATTTTTTGCAAGTATACGTATTGTCGAAAGGTAGAAGAAATAATTCAATTACCGGTATTGATTTTCCACTTGGTGATCAAAGCGGATTGTCACCAGCACTATTGGTAGAATAATTTATCATCTCAGGAGCCAAAAAAGATGCAGCGGAAGCAGCAGATCAATTGCTGGAAGCCCACAGAGACTAGAAGAGGAAAGTCAGCGCCGTGGCAGGGCCTAGATGACAGCAAAACGCACCTGTTCATTCACAATAGACTCGATGCAAATTGCAATAGATCAGCCGATAGACGCCTGTAACAACGCGCTAAAGTCTGCTAGCCGAGTACTTACGCATCTCCCGGTTAGACATCGGCCTATCACGTCGGTCGTGTTTTCAGCTCGTCGATGTATTGTTGAACTTGTACAGCAGTTAGTGGACCACAAGCATCGTTTGGTGCCTGGCCCGCATTTACGAAGAATGATGCTCTTCGTAACTGTTTCTATTTAGGGAGATATATCCGCTGATACCGATAGACTTGTATTTCTCGCAAGCTATATTGCCATCGATTTGTGTGTTTACGTTGGGACAATGGGACGGAAACGTATTATGAGTATTGTAACGAGAGCTCATCATTGAAATTGCGGGTTATGATGCGCACGCGTGCATGTGTGCACGCAGTGCAATCGGCACGTTTGGGACGTTAATGTCGACAATTAAACAGTAATAACTCGATTTGAAAAAAAGACGGGTAACTGCGTACTGACCTTCCTATTTCTCTATCATCTTCTGTCCTGCTTTAGTCACTTTGTCCTTTTGATTGGAACTCAGAATCCTGTCATCTTTTTTTGCACATACAGCTGAAAACGAACCATTGCAATCAGGAAAGCCACCGCGCGTAGCCAGTGAGACGCATTATTAGCCCGTGTAACCCTACGGTATCGGGGGTACAAATCAATGATTACGTCGGCGGTCACGCCACACAACACGATACAGATAAACAGACAAAAGGAAAAGAGAGATTATTATACTTCCAGAACAGGTTATTATCCCTAGGGCAAGGCGCTATAATTGTTTAAGCGTCCGATTCGAACGAAGTGGTATGTTATGAGACCAGCTGGTAGAAGCTGGAAGTTCAGCGATCGAGGTGTTTGATTTTCCCTCTGCCCAGAATGATTGACCCTCGGGTTGAGTACGAGCTTTCAGCCAAGACAATGTAATGTTCCAGCTAGAAAAGCCCGCATAGCATGGAGAAAATATATTGATTTTTAAATTTATTTTTTTTTTTCTTTCGCTATCTAGCTACAAACGGATAGCCCCTCAAGTGAAGCCTTTTTGTGCGATGTTCCATATAGGGCATTCATGCTGAGATTAGTATGTATCCATAATCGAAATTGGCTAATATGACACATATGCCCATTGTTTATAATGTAAGAATATACACTTGTATGGTCGCAAAATAACTTTCAAGTCTAGCATTCGTTCATAATGGCAAAGGTGTGTTTTTACCGAATTGCAGACATAGGTGCACCAGTGGACATCTAATCATGTTTTGGAATAGGTACTTAGTTAAGAGTGTCTCGTGGATGGTGGTCCTACGAAGGCGTTGCCATACTGCTAATGGGTACAGATTGAAGCTGCTTCAAATCATTGATGATTTAGTAACGGACGTACAACGAATTCAACAGTACATTATAGTGTGACTATGATATACGTGTGAACATAATAACTCTGATAGCCTATAAGGTAGATATTCATTCGAACGAATGATGAACAATCGTACTTATTTGTATCTTGTTTGTACATGAGACGAAGTATTTACGTTTCAGTCGATAGATTAACCGGGAACAGATCCAGACCAGTTGAATCCTCTCAACATTCTATTATAATGAATGAAGATTTAGACGCATATACGTTCAGCAGTGCAAGGTACGATTTCGATTTTGGTATGACCATTGAACGCGATCAAAATCGAAGATCGTCGCTTTCAAATCACTCAACTATGTATTCGGCACACAGCATTGTACAGCTGCTGCGCGCGGATGCACAGCTCGAGCTAAAATGAACCATTAACCACAAAGACCCGTCCTTCGTCTGTATATAGTTGCAAAAGTGAAGTAAGTTTTAATGTGACTTTTTGAAGTAAATCTGAACGAGGTGACAGAGGAGTACGGTCTGGGAATTCTACTACTGTTATTACCGCTAGTTCTAGTACAATTGCTTACTCTATCGAACGCCAAACAGCCTCTTTCGGCCAATGTGGGTTATTGGCTGAGGTGTATACAATGCTGATCCGACGCGAAATGGAGCTTGATTCATTACTTGAGCACACAAAACTGAATTGAAACGACCCCAACCAGGACATCCATGGCCTACTTGTGTCCCTTCGGCGATGGTTTAGCCTCTCTGGACACATTCTCTTGAGCATCTCGTGTCTTCCCGAGAACGATCGCATTTTGTTTGCTCCTAATGAAGTGTACCTTCTTTATCTCACTCCGTGATCCGAGATTCATTTATTCCACCCAGCACTCAAGCAGCAGGACCTACAAATCTGATACGCATAATTTTTTGTCGGACGAACCTCAGCTGAATGCAACTGGGGTTCGATGTAAGAGCGATGTAAAGGGAAACGACCCATTTCGGAACTCGGTTGAAAAACGTTAGAACCGAAAACGCAGTTACTGGGACAGTGTTTTCATTACTAAAACCGAAGCTAGAGATCAGGTATATCGTTAAACATAAACAGTATCAATATGTCTGTGTTACTTGAACAACTGAATATTTTTATTGAACAGTCGATAGGAAATTCTGATGGATTTATGTAAAAGCTAACTAAGCTTCTGTTTCAGTCCCGCCCTAAACAAGTAGCGGTAGTACTTTTATTGTTGCACTAAGTTATTTTTCTTTTATTTAACGGTGTTACTTTTTTATTCAATTAACAGGCCAATAATTACTTGATTACTTTTTGTTTATACCGCCTCGTTCACTACTTAGTCTGATCATGATCTCATCTAGCCTGAGGGTGCAGTTCATGCGGCGTGGTTACAGTGTCGTGGCGTACTTTTCCGATATCGAATGAGGGCACAAACATTTAAATGACTAATTATGTCACGCTAATTGGCATTGAATAGCTCATTACTACCTATATCATCCAGTTATAGAAAAGGGGGTTGTATAGAAAGTGCCTTTTGACTAAGTGCATCCATTATTCGGCCTGGCTGTACCATCCTCATGGATACGCGACCTCTTTTATCCGATCGTTTGGCGTGCATCAATCGAATAGTTTATTGACACTCAGTAATGATAACATAGTGGTGGCCGTAGAGCGACTTATGAAAATGCTTGCTTACCGCAAGCTTGCACTGGATCCTTTGTGTAAGTTCAACAGTACGCGGAAACTATCTGAAGTTTGTCATCAAATGGCCGCTAGCTTCAACGACCAAATCAAGCCGTTGTTATCTATAATATCTAACGAAAGGTTTCTCTGGGTGCCCAAGGATACTCCAATAGGAAGAAATTAATTTATCTATAGTTTACTTATTATATACTGCGGAATTTATTGATCGACGGTGTAACAACGTTCGACTGATACAGATGACGTAAACGTTTAGTGCTCATTTAAAATGCCAAAACTACTTAGTCAGTCGTCTTCTTTTGTTTTGGTGTCGTTTTTAAGCCGGCGTTCGTCGAGCGGAATCCTTTGTAAACACTGAAACAACTGGTTACGAGACAGAGTCTGTTAGCAAAGGAGTCAGGGACTAGCAAAAGTATCTAGCTTGAATCATTCAACTTGATCCTGCACGGCAACGAATTCCGGCAAGACCGACATTGGCAACAAAGCCTGCCTGGCAGGCACCGGCAATAAGCAAACAGGACGTCTTCAACAAATGCACAATATTTAAAGTGTTGCCAGCGTTGTTTTTGCTTTCGGCCTTTCTTTTTTCGCGCACTCCGATACGAGGCGTCACCGTTGACAAGAACTAGCTACATCTATGATCGTGCACCGACAGGCCAAGAGATGGAGAGAGACGGCGAGAAGGCTGCTAACGGAGTACGGACACGCAAGTCCTTTGCCTGCATCACTTGTTCTACTCGTTCAGTTTGTGCCGTACCAGAGTTACAACAGTGATGCATGTGTATGCGGTTGTTATCTTGCACTGCGGACTCACGCGTCGCTTTGCCAGCCAGACTCTACTTCTACCGCTGTCAACGTCGCCGTCACGCGTTGCCGTTATCAGCAAAGTTACCGTTCTCCTCGGTAAGAGCTAGCTAGAAACTTGCAGGTTGCATTGCTACTTGCACGCCTGGTTACTCAGAGCATAATCTATTTACGAAAAAAAGAAAAGGACCTGCCGGCAGGTGTGATTGGCTGCCGCCGCAGTAGCAGTTGCAGAGACGACCAGACGAACAGGGCCACTGAGAGTGCGGCGTGTCGTGTTGAATAAGAACGACGCCGGCCAGGAGTGCCGCTGAGCTATTCTGTATAACCAGACGTATATATAATATTATACGAAACGAATAGCTGGGCCAGCGACGGCGGCTGGAGCAGTTTGTGTTGCTAATAGCGCCAAATCGGTTTTTTGTCTGAGTTTGTTTATGACTAGGCAATAGTCCAAGCGACGATTCTAGCACTTCCACCACTATTATTAATGTTACTATTTGTGCCTGAGTAGTAATAGAAACAGCTTCAGCTGTTGCACGAACAGCAGAAGGGGGGCCTGCAGCCGCCGACCAGTCCCGACCAAGCAAGTGGCTACGCAACGTCGGACGTGCTAATTGGTCTCGCCGAAGACATCCGCCCGGACTAGCGCGGCCGGCGGCTGTACGGGCCGTCATCATTTGTCACTGTAGCGTACTGTAATAGAACCTAGTGCACACGCTGGAACGGCATGACGGCTCGCTCGGAATGCACGCTTTCCGTAGTTCGTTACGATTCGGCCTGATGGTGAGTATATCATTGCGGAGGAGGAGAAGTGAATCTCGTGATAGCACTGTTAGGGTCGACCGTCATAGACTGCTCGTCACCAGCCTATCTCCTCCTTAATCCTAAGTCTTTATTTACGTTGCCGCAAGATATTCGCTGTCCTCAATGGTGCACGCAAATTAGGCTGGATATGGTCCAGCGTTGATTTGCTGGGATTTCATTATAAAATACATCTTGGCGTGTTAGATAAAAAAAGAAAAAACTGAGACGCACTAGTTGTGCCAGCATTGATGAGTTTACTAATTATATCATGGATCATGTTGTTGTTTCATGTAACAGTTAGTATTTTTCTGCACTAGTGACTCGTGGCTTGGAAACATGGAAGACGAAGCTTGCTTTCTGAAAGACGGCATTCTCTGAACTAAGTTGTTTTCTTTAGATTGTTTAGTTGGATCGGCATGTACCAAAGGAATAAACTTGTCAAACATGCTAAATACGCTAAATAATATATCTGTCGAGATAAAGGATTGCTTTATAGGAATAGAGCAAATTTAGATATGAATCATGGCTAGTTGCCCTTGGTTCATGTTGCCTTCTTCGACAGGTAAATGCTATTGCCGGATGTATGCATGGACCAACCACACTTAAGCTGTGTATTACAGTAGCTTAATTTTCTGAATGTCCGTCTTCGCTGCGTACGCCGTAAACGTCAACGATCACCGACCCGCTCGGTCTTAGCACATAGACGCAACTCACCTGTCGTCTCGATCATGTCGATGTGACCTGGCCCCCAATTTTCTTGTACCCCTCTTTAGCGTCGCCTCTCTAGCTATGTTCGTCATTGGAGTCTGGTCTCACTCATCGGAGTCAGTTCGGTTCGATGCACCACGACGACAACGAGAGACGACGCGACCTTCAGTGCGAGAAGGAATGCGGCAGAGTCAATGGAAGAGATTTCCAAAGGAAGACGATGTCGCTGAAAGAAACGCAACCATTGCGTCGGCACTTGCCACGGCTGCAATAAATGTCAGGATGGTTCATCATCTCGCAACTTTTCTCTCACTGGCTTTTGCCAACGCTCTATATCATACAAAGTCTGCCTTACGGCTAGACGAAACCAGGAAAGGGAGAGCTGCTTTGCTCCATCGTTTCATCGCTATACCCCACATCTTGTCGCACTCTCTTGTCTCGTTTCCTCGCCAGACGCTCAGTTCAGGTCGCCTTTGCGTACAGGCAAACAGCCGTGCTCGATATTTTCCTCCTTGTGTACATCGACCAGAGGGCGAAACGCACGGGTACGACTTTGGTACGAGCCTGTTTTTCCTTGTTATCGTTGTCGTCTTCACCGACGAGCCTTCTTGGCTCCTGATGGCTCCCAAAGGACACGTCTAGGTCCCGTTAAGATCTGCTAGAGCGTCGCCTCTTCTCCAGCTGCCACTACCGATGCCACCGCCACCGGTGCTCCAAGTGCAGCCATTTGGAGTGTCCATTCGTTCTTCTACAACACACGATTGACGCGTTTAGTTCTTTTTGTTCCATGACACTGCACCACCTCTCTTCCTCTTTCATCTAACTTATTCGACGATATCTTTCTGTTCGAACGATAACGAAGCGAAGCTCTTGCTTAAGGCACTAGAGGCTGTGGCAGCTGATCAGATCATCAAATGCTTCAGCGATGATGAGTGCGAGTCGGACAAGTGAGTCGTTTGATACAGAAGTGAAAACGAGGGAAGAGTGGCAAAAGAAAGCGACGTGTCCAGCTGTACAGCAGTAGTGCGATGGTAAAGACAGCAAACGACTACTACTAACAGTAAGACGCAACGATCACGAATAGCCGATCTAACTGTCTCCATCACAGCGAAGACCTGTGTGATCAAAGGCTTGCAGGGTTTTCTGAAGAAAAAAGTGAATGCACAGTGGGAAAGGCACCGAAGAGGAAAGACTGAACATCTCCGGATTTTTCCTATGGATCCTCTCTTTAGTCGCGGCTCTAAGAATATTTCGAACAAAGAGTTTCAAATTTGCGCAGACCTTTGTCCCCTTTCTGCATTACAGCTGACAGCGATAGTGCCACCAGTCGCCGAAGCGGCGCGGTGCGACTCAGCTAACCAGGGCCACTAAGGACTAGTGTGCATCGATGTCACTGACAGACTTTTCGCTTGCAGCTAGCTTCTATGCGAGAAGTTGGAAGACGGCTCGACGCCGCTTTCACAAGGGGCGGAGGCGGTGGCGGCTGGACTCTTTGAGGGCCCTTCGCGCCGCGGGGTTTCTCTTTTCGCCCCTTGACCGCGCAATGTGCCAACCGACCCATGGTGCTCAAGCTCGATCTTGTTCTTTCTCATTGCTGTGTTCATTGCAAGATGACGGCATAAACGCAGACGAAGATAGAGGCGAGCACGGGAAAAGCAATGGCATTGACCAAGACCACGAAATACGCTTGTTAGTCTTCGGTGATCTTTTCGCTTCCTTAGCTTTCTTTTGCAAGAAGAACCCAAGCCGCAGGCGAGCCGAAGCAGACCCTGCGGGTGCTCAGGAAGCGTTGTCCTTTCTCTCTAGGGCTACGTCCAGATGGATTGTAGAAGATGAAAAAGGCGGTCACTGGCGGCCAGCTATAGGCAAGGGAAAGGCCATGTAAACTCTCACGGCCTGAGGACGGTTAGTGCAAATGATGGCCGAACTAAAGGAGCTATACGAGACAACAACTGGCATCATAGATAGCTATCATTTATATATATATGTAAGAATTCAATTTTATTAGTCGTATTCGAAATTCATCTTCTCTTTGTACCGTGTATTTCAGGAGCTTGTTCGCCGTATTCTTACATGCTGTTAGCAGTCCAGCAATAAACCTGTCAATAACGTTCTTCGTGACTGTCGCCTAGCCGTCCAGGAAATACGCTCTGGTTATGTATGGACTCATTGTTTTTGTAGCCTTGCCTTTAGCGCTGTTGTGCTCGAATTTCTTAGCAATTTTCCGTTCTTAGGCTTTTACCACTGCAATTATGCCCCCAGACATTGTTCATCATCTATTTTTGCTATCTATCATCACCTCTGCTTCCTGCTATCCTTTATGGCTATCTGAAAACAAGCCCGAAAGAGAGACAAAAAGAGATGAGAGGGCGGAAGTAGTTCAAATGTAGAGCGGTTACATTTTTTCTGCATTTACCCCGTTGTTCTACCGTTACGTTTGCTTTCGTCATCTTGTCCTCCATTGTTGCTCTACTAATGCCGATATGCCTCTATCGATCGCTGCTTTCCGTTTCTCTCTATCTCTCATCCTGCGTTACCGATCCGAGGACCTCGAAACGCTTTTTCAACATAGCTGACTCCGTAACTCTGTTAGTCGGTCTGTCAGGATGGGTGATACCCGCCGACGCTCGCCAGCCAGGTGGGCTCAGTGTAGCGGCTCCACGCCCCTCACACTTCTCAATTGTCCCCAAGTATTTTTTACTCTGGGTACTCTCAGTTTCTTCGCATCCATTCCTCGATTTTCTCATTTGTGTATCATCTTTATTGCTCTTCAGTCTCCTTCTATTTGGTCTCGCTATTCGCTCTCATCAGCTCGTTTTGCAGGGTTATTTGTTTTCCTTTCAATTTGCTTTGCCGGTTACCCAAACTATGCATCTTTTTCTTCCTCTTGCTCCTTCCGTTTTCCTCGGTTTATGCGCCTCTTTTGTGTGTGTATATGTGTGTGTGTGTGTGTATGTATTACCAGTGAAAGAAATCCCTGTGTGTCTGCATGTTGCTCGCATTGAGTTTGTTTTTCCAGAGTGACGCGCGAGGTACAAGAAACTCAGCTTCTTTTATCTCCTCCAGTGGCTCGCGATTTTCCCTTTGACATTTCCGCTGCACCCGTTCCTAGTTTACCCATTGAGAAAGCCTTCTTGCCTTATTGCGCCTACCCTCGTCTCGTTTTTTTTTTATTTGCACATTCGTTTAGTCCCCTAATTCGGATTATCTGCGTGCTCTTACTGACGCTGCTGCTATTCCTGTTTAGTGGCGCTTTTCTACCTGATTGTTACCGGCAAGGTCACGCTTCCTAAAAGGGCAGTTCGGCCTTCGCTGTACCTCGTTGTTGATACGAGATCAGTTCGTGTACGTAACAGAAGTAACGTAAACTGATACAGTAAGTTCACACGACACGTGGAAGTGTGAGTAAAACAGGTGATGATTGAACTAGATCTATGAAACAGTCGAAACTTACTATTACTTCATATTTATGCTCACTTGCTTATGTAGGCATCAAATGATCCATTTATGTGTTTTTAAAGACAAGTCGTAAGCGATAAAGCCCATTTTGCGGATGGGTTATAAAGTGCCGATTGATAGACATGGAAAACTAAGTAGCGCTCATGCAGATCAAATAAAACATACTGCCTTACGAAGATATTACTCGTGTTTAATCATGGTACTAACTCAGTTATAACTCCGTCGTCCTGAGCCAAGCGCCTTTCACCCACTTTTTCCGCGTTTTACCCACTATATTCATTACTTTCGTTTCGATTCCTATTGTGCCAAAGTTAAGCCGAATTCTTTGGACACAAGTCGACTCAGCATCGTATTATTCTTTGTTGTTCTATTGTTTCCTCGTTTGTATCAACACCACGCTATATATCGTGTTGCAATACTGCGGCGTAATGCCCTACGTGCTAGCTATATTTGGGTGTATACATGATGGAGCCCTATGGATTCTGTACAGTTGTTATATGGCGCTGCTTCAGACGTGCTTCGTAGTAAGTGATACTACGCGTTCTAGCTGTCGGCCAGGCAGCGTCGCAGATGACCGTTCCCTTCTCTGGCTACCGCTACTAGTCGCCCATAGTCCCCGAAGCGGCCAACGGGCCAAACATGGACAACCAATCACGGGGGCAGCAGCAGTAGCTAGAAACGGGAACGGTCGTAGAAGTAGAAACGCTAGCAAAAAGGGCCGAACGACTGCTACGGCGACGGCGAAATGGATTGAACGATGGTGGGTCGCTCTCTTAAGACCCTGAATTTTCCTTGGTCTGTAGGTCGGTGTATATCTCCTGTAACCCAGGGTCGTATCGGCTCCTCCGGAGTGGCGCGCTGGTAGCCGCGCAAGTGGCACGGGTAGTAGGCTACGAAATCGATTCTTTAAAGGCCAAAGCTTCACTCGCCGCCGGAGGCTTTCGTCGCTCGAAGGCCCTACAACTACGAAAACGAGGAGGTCGCATTTCTTTAAAGCAAAGAAGGGGGGCAAGGGGTATAAGCCTAAAGGGCAGCTTGCGGAAGGCCTCTATAAAGGCAAGGACGGCCTGAATCAGCAGGCTACAAGCAACGTAGCCAGACCACCACTGCAGCCACTAAAGGCCTTTTTCAAGACATTTTCCTCGAATTTTCCCAAGATTCGCGTCTACTCTAGTGTTCTATTGACGGAATGGCGGTGTTCGTAGACCGTCGACCGCCAGCTGTCCGCGACGCCATCTCGCGTTCTCACTCCGTTGCTACTGCTGCTACTACGAGTCGAGTGCGTACACAGCCATTGGCGTACGCATAGAAAGAGTTTTTGGTCCCCTTCGCCCCCGAGCCTTGCCACGCCCGCAAGAGCCTAGAAGAACCCTTGGAAGCGTTAGAGTGTAGTTCGTTTCTCTCCCTCTCTCTCAGCCCTATATACATATGCATTTTCTATCGTTTGGCAATTGCTGCCACTGCTACTACAACGTCAATTTCGTTCGCTTCTATCCAGTATGATTCGTTCGGTCACTAGCTCGTAGACTACGTAACACGGTGGCAGGCCACGGTGTTAGTACCAAGGCCAGCATGGATAGTCCTAGATGCTAGCTCCATTCCGAAGAGCCCATGGAACCCAGTCGCACCCAGTGAAGTTCGTATCTTTGAGATATTGATTTCAGAATTGTAATGAATATATACTCGTTTACACGGAAAGTCAAATATAGGAACGCACACATTGGCCATACTGATAGTGCACGTACGGATATACATTTTGATAAAAAAAAAAAATACGAATTGCAGACGTTCTGCTCAAAGATTTCGAGTACTCCTCATGTACCTTGCATAGATAGTATAGGATAGTATATATGTAAGTTCTCACACGCCCACCGAGATTTGAGCGTTGTGCCGCCGAAATACTGTCTCATGTAGGTGTGAACAGGAGATAAAATAAAGTCGGATATAGCCGCAGTTGAGAAAGTATATCAATGCACAAAGTATTACTCTTTTTCAATAGAAAATGCGTGTGAATTAAAAGAACAAGATTTGCCCTAACTTTTTATTATCATCACAGCGACCAAGAAAGCATCGAATGGTTCGCAAGAGGGGCCAATTATTGCGTGATACTGTTAAACGGTAGGAGAGTGAAGTGTTCGCTACGTAAGAGTAGTCAAAGTAAAATTTGCGTCCTAAAGCAGTCTAATAGCTTTAATCGTATTTTAGATCTCCTCTTTTACATGCAGTTTAGGCAAGGCGTGTCTTTCCTCGTGGTAACAAAGCAAAACATTGAACATTTGATCTGACATAAGTCTGCGTGAAAATCAAGTCTTTTTTAGAATTCGCCTCCTTTTCTCTGGCCCAGAAGCTATATATGGCAGTCCAGTATAGACTTAGGCCACACTGCTCGCTATATTCCCACTATTAGTCGATCGAGTTTACTGGCCAATTTTCCTATTCGAATTGCTCTTACGACGATCACTATTATAAATCCGTAGCCTTTTCTGATCATCGTAATTACTATCTCTCTACACCGATGTCTTCGACGAACAAAACATTCACTAGGAACACGACCGCTATATGTATGTACGAGCTGCTTTCCACATATGACGAGCAGATCTGTTTCGATTCCCCATCTCTGGTTTGCGCTAGTGTTCGATGTAGCACGCTCTCCTTCCCTGGAGACAGCATCAGACACGACTGCGAGAGTCTGTGAGATGTGTCCGAGGCAAAATGGAGGTACCAGTTGAGCGCCAGCGACCGTTTATCGCTCGGGCTACCAGTTAAGTCGAAGCGAAAAAGTCCGAAGCAGAGGCGCGAGCAGCCAGAAGCAGTAGAGGCTGTTGCGGCGATAAGAGAAGGAAGCACAGAGGGACGTACGAATTGGCGACCGGCGACGTAGAGGGATCGGGACAAAGTGAGAGAAAAGAAGAAAAACGTTCAATTGACGTACGCTCGTTTGCCAGTAAGCATTGGCAGAAGCAATCGGTTGCAACCAGCTTCCGGCGTTACCTTTTACCTACTACAAACGTCTTCGAAGCAATACGACGATGCAGAGCAGTAGAAGCTGCTGCACGAGGGCATCGGATGAAAAAGGAAAAGTAGAAGAAAAAGCAAAATATATGTGTAGAAGAAGTATGGGTAAAGAGGTTAAGTGTTTGGGCATGTTACGTCGGGCGATAGTAGGACGAAGAAATACTTACTAGCACAGTGTGATGTGAGTGCGTCCGACGTAGTTCGCAGTTGTTAAACGTATAGATATATCATGTATGCAGGGATGGATGAATACATACGACTATGTAAATAGTATGTGCTACTTTGTTTCGATTCAACATGCCAGCTTGCAGAGCATTGAGCCTATACTTGCTTACGCTTCACTTATTTGTTCTCTATGTGTACTTTTGATATTGAACAGTGCATAACCCACGTGGGACCTTTTCGTATCGTTCTTGTGACATCGTCGCTCAGTCGATTCAATATCGTAAAGGGAATAATCGATTTCATCTAATTGAAATCTAGGTGAAATATAGAAGGCTATAAGAGAAACGACTGCATAACTAACAAGCAAAAGTTCCAGTTTTCGGCCTCAGTCGGCTTTACCAGATATTGATAACAAAACCCGTAATTCGGTTGATTAGCTTACACTATCGCTAGAATCTTTAAACAGATCCTAGTAGTCTATACTGCGAGAATAGTTTGGGTTATTTTTTTTTTAAAAGTAGCATATGAAAAGCTGTTTTTCTGTTTTCAACCAACTTCCATGTAGATCTCCTAGAAATAAGTGCACTACTTGTTCCTTCGGCTCTTAGAAGTATAAACACCCAACCGAAAAGACACCCTCTAAGAATATCACTATTCATTAGGAGAGCAGTTTGTTAGAATTTTTGATACTAACAAAGATGACTGTCATTGGTTATGGAATAAGCTAATGTAGTCAAGATATTGCAGGCTACGCTATACGGTTTGCAAGAGCAAAGCTCGCGATACAAATCGATTTCATAACGCCGATATAGAATCTTACCGAAAGACGAATCGAAATTATACCGGTCAGTAAAACTGGATAGTTTTAAATAATCCGAAACAAGATTTTTATATACTTACGCCTTTTATCTAACTCAGTCTTGTTCACCACCAGATCTCTTTTTTTTTGTAATAAAAATATGTGCATACGTGTCGGTTCGAGACAGGGCTTTCAGCAAAATGGGTCTGGTCCTATTTAGAAGGTCTGCCTCCCAGTTGTGATGTTACCAAGCTCGCGACCCTTGCGCCGCTAATGCTTTTATGGCACGACCACGAGAAATTCGTAGAAACAACAGGTTATGGCCGGCAGCCCTAAGCTTTTAAGGCTTACATACCTCACTGCAGAAGCTCCGGCTGCGAGCACTTGAGGTACTTCCTACGACAATGATATGATGACATTCATGCAAACCTACCCATGACAAAACCCTACCCTATCAACACAGTTTTCAGTAACTTCAGTCGAGGGTTTTGTTTCTTATCCCCCAACAGGGACATCCCGCTATCTGTTGGACTTTAGTCAGGCAGCAAAAGACAATACCGAAGCCTTAGTACGTCCTTCTAATTGTAGTTAGATACTACACAAAACTGGCCTTTCTAATAAATACCATGAATACTAATCGTGTCGACTCTATCTGCTATACCCAGGCGTCGTATTGATAGTATCACACCTACATGTAGATGGCGCATAACTAGGTCTACGCTGAAGCAAGTTTATGCTGACTTAGTGGTAGTGGGTGGAATCTGGCTAACACAAGGATCTATTACATGGCACAGCTGTTAGAAAACATGGCGTTGTTTTTGTTACTGAAAACTAAACACTTTACTCGTATTCATGAAGCATCGTTCAAAAACTACATACGAACAGCAAAACTAACAAAAATAATAAAGTCCGCAGCCAGTTTACATATAACTACCCCTTAAATTTTGTTTGCCTCTACTTGAACTTCTAGATAACTTAGCCAAATATTCAAAAACGCTACACATTGAACCTTGCACTTTTTTTGGAATTTGCTTTTACGCCCATCGATGTACCTCTTCGTCGATCTTTTCAAAGATAACAATAACACATCTGCGTAGCGACCCGATTGATCGCAGTAAAGACTCTGCGCATCCATATTAGTTGTTTATAGTATGACATTATACTGTATATCCTCGTTGCTTGGTCGTTTATTGGACATTGAAAGGATCCGTGCAATTTGAGGATTGTCAACGAGTCAGGGAACGTCTGGCGTTCCATTTTGTGTACAGCGCGTGGCATCGTTAAGATGAGAAAACACTATCCAGACTTAGGCATATTTATAGTTTCGATAGTTCCGAGTGTCGCGGTCTCTTCCATTCGTTTTGTGTCAACGAGTTTCAGGATGCTGTACAAAACATTTGAAGCGCACGTTTTTGTTTATTGTCCTCTGCTTTTAAATCTTTCCTAAAATGTTATCACATATCAATAACAAGGCAAGTTGCGGAGAGCCGGTTGCTCGTCGATACAAACGCGCCCTACGACTGCGCATGCTGTTCCACGGCATATGATACTGGGATCCCATCTGACTTTCTAACGTTGCCAAATGCATTTGCCGTTTGCTCGTACTGCATAACTCGCTACTTCCGTCCTGCCACCTCGTTTCCTTGCGCACTAGCAGAAGCTAGCTTTGAACTCCGATGTCGCATACAGGGTGGCGTTCGTTCAACGCGGACGAGGGCTCCGCCTTTGAGGGCCCTTTCAAAAGGACGTCACTGTTCCATTTTGCTTCCCACCTTCAGAGGTTCAGCACGCATTGAGTTGGACTATGTTCCCTTTTCGAGGTACAGGCAGGAAAGCGGAAAGACAGACAGACAACTTACCAAGTGGCTAGCCAGCCGAGACCGGCTAGGGAACAAGAAATACATCTGCCTTAGCGAGAGGCTGGTAGAGATAAAGGGAGAGAGGGAACGTCAGCGAATTTGAGAGAGAGAGAGAGAGAGAGAGAATTTTACCGGCATTGCGGCGGCCACTTCCTTTTGAAGTCTCTCCTGACAACTCTCCCCTTCCCGGTTTCTCCATCCATCCAGACTAGCAGTATATTTACATTTCCACCAAAGGACTTGTCGTTTTTGTCGACTTCGGGTTCCAACCTGAATTCGAGCTTTCGTTCTTACTCCTGTGGCCAGTGCCATTGCCGATTGGTGCTGGTTAACCCCAGACGTAACGACTGAGGACTAGGAAAACGAACGGCACTGTTAGGCCTGTTTATTTGTTCATCTTGACTACAGCAGACTTATTAGAAGGAAGCTTAGTTGGTTAACGTTCTACGTCGCGTCATCCGTTTCTACATCAGGAATACGTACATACAAAAAAAATAGTCATTTACTCAAAAGGCACGAAAACACGCCTTCATTTTTCTCCAAATTGACTATATACGGTGTGCTTATCCGAATCGTGGAGCACCTACCTGTAGTCAAACTTCAGCATAACAATCACAGCGGTTAACTATGCTGGTCGTAATAGATATGAACCACCAATGTGCGTACTCTTCAATATAGTTTTGTACCTATCTTATATATAAATCAACATGTTATTCATTACGCTTCTAGTATGATCTATCCTGCATCAAATTTGTCAGTCAGTACAGTCATTGCCATCAGTAGCACTGGGATAGCTAGGCTGTCGGTTTCTAAGACACAGCACAGAACAGAACGAGCTAGTGCTCCTGTAACAAGCCGAAGTCCAAGCTAGCCCCTGATATCTCCCTCTGCTTCATTGCGAGTAAGGCAGCACATCAGAAAGCATGCCAGCTAGCTGGTAGCATATTTATGAAGATGCATAGGCTGCTAGTCTATGTGCATGCATGTGTACATGCAAGACGTGTGTGCTGACGTGCGCCTTTCTGACTGTTTATGGCAAGATAAACAGAGAGAGAATGAACGCTAGACTATAACGAGCTAGTCACATTGGCCAAAATTGTATGTACTGGAAGGGGAGAAGGGGTCTGCGAGTTTGCTATACTGAAGGAAAATCTTCTCTAACAAGATGCTAATGTTGCTGCCATTTCTGCGCATGAGAAATACGCGCTTCCAGTCTACTATTTGTGTCCCTGTGGCTTCTCTGCTAGATGATCTAGGACGCGTATGAACTGAAACGTGCATGAATTTATACATATAGGTAGGTGTAACAGGCTGTGTATATTTACGTCTCAACGCTGACCATAGCTGCACAGCCCAGCAGTATGCAAGAGAGACATGGATTAATCTCGCGTGAATATACCACTTTTACCTGAAAGCTGTCAGCTACGATAGACTTCACATGCGGCAGTTGGTAATAATCCGTAAAGTATTGCATCTTACGCAGCGATAGGTAAGGAGATGTTCGTACCCTGACTTCGCAGCTCCTACTGCCTAACCATTCGTTGTCATAGGTTTTATATGGCACAATCGCATGTAGAGGAAAAAAAGCCGAACGAATGACTGGCTTAACGAAACTATGGATTGTGTGATGTTAGACACTAGGTCTCGTAATTACCGCTTCAACATGGAAAAATTTCTCGTGACCCGCGCGCATGTAATTAAGTTTAGGTAAACGTGTTTTACCTGTGAATCACCTAGAGAGAGAGGCAAATGCCGTCAATCATTCATTGAAGCCCATCGTCCGGTGCGTTCACTACATATGTACCACAGTCGCGATTGTATCACATGATTGTTTTTTAAGAGGATATAAATAATTAATTTCTGTAGTTGCGAAACATACCTGTACCCGCATAGAGTATCTACGATCTCTTTGTTGAAGTAATTAGTCCACAATCCTCCGTTGGTCACCAGTCCAACTGACTCCGTTGATTGATATCTTCCTTTATAGCGCACAAAATATGTAGATCAAGGGTATCCGTAATACTACAACAAAACTTCTGTGTGTTTTTGCTATAGATTAGTAGCAGCAGTGATAGCGATAACAGTGAGATATCCTGGCACTGACAAGGTTCGACGACGACTGCGGTGCCCACGACCGACAGTCAGTCTCACAAATACGAATACACATAGACAGGCAAACCTTCATACAGACTAGACGCACTCATGCTTTGCCTTACCTAGAGCTGCACCGCGACGCCAGATTATTCAGAGTTGTAGAATTGTGGCGCCGATCTTTTATTAGTAGTTGCCGAAGCACTATTCATTGGCGTTCGGTATATAGTGTACAGCACAGCACAGCCGTCGGCGAGTTGCTCTCCGCGGGACGATTCCTGTATGTTGTCCTGGTAGGTTGTCCTGTGGGTTCTCCTGGACGGATGGGAAAGAGCAGGCGAGCGTACCAATGCCCTCGCCTTCTCCCTGGGGGGAAGGAAAACGTTCAGAATGAACGGTAAAGCATGGGTAGCACAAGAGGCAGCTGTCTCTCGGAAGATCGACAGTGCAAACGACTAGAGCAGCTGAGAAGTTGAAGAAAAAGAGATGATTTTTGCTAGACAAACTATACGGCGTCTTTGTTATCTTCTACTCTACCAAATGTCTTTCTAATAGGTTCTCGAGAGCGTAACACAAGATGCTATTGCATAGTTTCGAACGTGCAATGCCAATGTCAGTACTGTAGCAGGTGAACTTCGTTGGCCGACGGACTATGTTTGCTTCTTTGTTTAAGTTAGCATAGATGTGGCCGGACGCATGAGATTCAGCAGGATTCACCTTCTGGCTGCAACTTTCTGCAACCAGACGACTCGATAGAATTGGAGGGAATGAAAAAAAAGGAAATTCCCCTAAGAACAATATATGATAGGATGCCACCGAATAGCACCTGCAATTCAACGATTTGACTATATAATATTTTCATGGTGTACTTGACATTCGAGCGTTTTGGCAAATAAAACTACAAAAAGAACAAATTAACCTTTTCCGCGAATTAGGTAGAAGAGTGGCGATGAGTTACTTTCCTGGACGAATCCACGCGGCTGCTCTTCTGACTCCTCCCCGGACTTGTTGAGCTATTACCGATCGTTCCCAATCGCATGTTTATCCGTTAACTCCAAATGGTATGCCACAATTTCGCTTAACACGCCGTGATCTCCGTCACGAAGCCTTTAGCCACCTGCTGTCTGCTAGCGTCATCCGATGTACTTTCGTTGCTTTTGGGAACGGAGGCCATTTGTCCGTAAAAACAACATCGTCGGGTTGCTAGCCTTGGTATAATATTAAACGTAACAACAAAATCGTCGAACACTGTGGTGGATATCTTCATGGAGCTATAAAATTCGAAGCAGTACGGCTGGCGAGAACTGACCGGGTTCCGCCAGTATTTTGTGGTGCTTTAACCTAACTTGCTGTACATTCCAAGGGCTGAAGCTCCACCCCAACTTAACAATATTACTCAATTTAAGAAGCTAAGACGATTATTCTATTATACGCATAATGTTCGATTAGCTATGACAATTTGTCGCCTTTGTTTTTTGCTTTAATTCTGCGTTTTGTTGTTTGATTTGCTTGAGTTCGCTTCCGAATACTCATCCGCATGACGGTCGCAAAGATCCTCGTTAAATGATCCTGAGCAAAGTCATCAAAAGCTGAGACAATTCTTAGAAAAATACATTTTCTCAATCCCGCTTGTCCCGTTATGGTGCTCGACTGCGTTCCTCGTTTTCGCTTCGATCGCTGACGGTGCACATGGGTATGCGTCTGTCGGGACTCGACTCGACTCCAGGAGCCTGGCCGATTGAGGAGACAGTTTGTCGGTACGCACCGCACAGTTCGCCTGTGCCTGTTTTCTTCGTTTTTTCCTTTTCCCGCTCAATCCGAATCCGTCAGTCCTGCCATACTCCGTATGAGTGCCAAGTATCGAAAGTTCTTGGCCGAACGCGGCTAGGACCTTTCAGGAGCAGCGAGAACTGCGAAAGAGACAAGTCATTCGTACTGTGCAAACGAGCCGCCAGTGCTAGCATTTTCTCTGACGGCACCCGCTGCAAAAAGATATATTCCACGCCTCGGTAACCGTCCAGCATTGGCAAGCTGGCGAGAAGCGTACTTTCAGTTCAACTTCAGCGTCGTTCGATGGCTCATAGCAGTCCACATACTTTACGGGGTCCATCTATCCGCGCCACAAATCACCCAACCTGCCGCTGTAGTATATCTTGCTTTCGCCCTTTTTTTGCGTAGGCCCTCTTCCCAATTTCTCAGTCGTTCACTGTTTGCGTTCATTCCCTATGCCACGCTAGTGTATGTGGATGGTTCACCATCAATAGGCCGATGCCGAGTCGGCATCCTTACCGCTGGCTCGCTAGTGCTACCACTATGACTACTGCGACTAGCTATCCGCCGCGTTCCATAAGAAGATAGTCGAAGCCAACGCAGCAGCTCTGTGACTGAAGCAGCATCATGACTGGAACTGCCGCTCTCTCCCTCATCGTTTAGGCTCGTAGCTAGGTCCTTCTCGCTTGGCCGCTAGCCACCGATGAAACAGCTCATGCCGAACATGACACAGACATATCATGTTCTCCTTTCTGTCGGGTACGAAGAAGGAATATCCTGTTTTGCCTGTTTCACTCCCAGTCTTCCGCCCTCTCTCATGACCCAGCTTCTTGGCATCATTCATGTAAAGTAATTCATAGCTCCCGTCGTAGTCCATTCCGAAAACAGCTATTTCCTAGACATGTGCTCATAAAAATAGCCTCAGCGGCAACGGCCGAATCAATAGTAGCTTAAACAAACCTTCAGCATACGAGCGTACTCCCGGAACGAAAACTTCGGTCAGCTACTATATCGGCCAGCAAGCCTTCTTAGCTTTGTTTTGCCTTCGAGTCTTCAACCTTCGAGATCACGAGCAGTCATTGCAGCCTGTCCTATTTGCTTACTCCGCTGTATTCGCACGTTCTTTGCTTCTAACCTGTTTCTGACTATTGAAATCATTCCACTCTGTGGCACCGCAGAAGATTCCGCAGCGTACTCGTATTGCGTTCGCGTTCTTCACCAAAGCACGTTCTTTACCGTCCTCGTCTGTCTAGTGTTTCTCAAACTATCTTTTTCCTTTTCTCTCCCACTCTTGTTTCCAGCATAGCGTACATTGTCTAACGTTTTCGACAATGTACGTTATGCTGGATGAGCAGAAATCGACAAGCCGTTCGTTATGATGGAGCAAGCATTCACTTGGCCTCGTGGGTCTTACCACAAAGCAGTCTATAGGGTGGAAATGTGCGAGTAGAAAATGGATCTGTATTAGTTGAGAACCAGTGGCAGCAATAGTGATCTATATAGATAGAAATATTGGGGGGTAGGTAGTAGTAGTAGGTGTGAACTACCAGAACCACTAGTTATTTTTTTCGTGTTTTCAATTAAGGAGGTTTCCTAAGGATAGAGATACAGTATTGCTTAGCCAGCCTTTTTTGATAGCCGGCGCTTTTGACACACTTTCTCTATATATTCCTACTTATTGATCTACGTAACCTTTCCTTTAAAAAAACCAACCATGTAAAGAGATGTCATACCATATCGCGCTACAGCCATTTCGGATGGAAATTTTATATTCTATATGCGAAAGGTCATAAATTAAACATGCTAAATTAAAAAATACCACTGTGTATCAAACGCCGATTTTTGAACGTCGCATGAGCTCCAAGTATTCGTTCATGTCTTTGGCAGACACGGTTTTTCCTAATAACATGCGAATTCGTAGTCCTATCCGTCCCTGCAAGACGTATACTTTGATTTTGTCGTTTCTTTACGAGGACCCCAGACGCTGCAGACTGCTCAGCTTGAGGCGATAGAACTTACATGTCAGACTAAAAATGGTTCGCTCAAGCCTTCCGTTTGTTCAGCAATTAATGCTAATCGAACTAGCAGTCACGCCCCAACCCCTCGATCTCGCTATTATTTGCTCAGTTCACCTATTTCATTCGCATTTTGTTTCTAGCTCGAAAGCGACTAGCTTTGATCCACGCTTACCTCGTTAGCGGCAATTCTTGCCCCTTGTCCTTTGCCTATCCCTCAACTGCTTGATAATGTGGCCTCTTCTTTGGAGCTTTCTCTAAAGTCTGAAAAAAAAGGCTCACTGAGATGAGAAGGGCCGATAAGAGTAAACTGTAATTCGAGTAACATCATCTTCATAGCGGCTTCTCCGTCCTGAATTTTTCAAAACATAACAAAGGGGTTATGCTAACATTTATGAGTAGTCGCTCTACGCAGTTTGTGCCGTCGTCAAATCCCGGTTAAAGCCAGTTGGGACCAAACTCGTTTTCGCTGATGGCTTGACTTCATCTTGACGTCTTGATCATTTCATGTCAATAGATTGGGTTAACAGCCATACATTCTACCTCAACCGCTGTTAAGAAAAACTAATTCATTCCCGTCATAGCCGGTTCACAAATATGTAACAATTCAACTGCTTTTAAAAGACTACGAAGCAATTGCCTTCGCTGAGTAGGACCAGCCTGGAGTAATTGAAAAAATTCAGTCGACAAGTTTCGAACCGGCCTGAAGAAAACGAATCTATGTTGACCTTCAAAACTCGGTACCAATAAACTTGTTTCGAAGTTCAGAAGATAACTAGCTTATTGACACATTTTAGTTCGTCAAAAGAAGGAGCCCCGGGGCAAAACGCTGGCTACAATCTAGCCTATACGGCCGAACCGACAACCTCCTGCCAGTCGTAAGCGAGTAACTGATGTGTTTAAGAACTAAAAAAAGTATACAGATTCAACAGAGAACCCGACTACTTTGAAAATATGTAATCTCAGTAATTTTCTTCTTTCAAGTCGAATTAGATTTTAACATACTATTGTTATTTTATTGTGGCAAATCTTCAAAGCGGGTTATGAATTGAACGGGTGTGTCGGGCTGTTGTGTTCTGCTTAGGTTATAGCTTGAAATTTCAATTGAGTTACTGTTAAAGTCTTCGAGCTGTCCATATGTATGTAGGTTCTGTCTAAGGGGTTGAGGAATACACAAGAATCGAAAGGGGTCGAAGCTGGTGATCGCCGTACGGTTTGAAAAGTGGTGATGAATATACCTCGACCTCCGCTTCAGAAATTAGAACCCATTCAAGTATGTATCCAGTAAATTGCTGCGTAGATATTTAGTCAATGGAGAACTCCATAATTTTTCTAATAAATGATATAATTTTGAAATACATGCCATGAATCATTCGTAAAAACTCATAAAGCAGAGATAGTGACACTTGCCTGAAACATGCTATTGATTTCATCCGTCCGTGCCGGCTCGGATGAAATGTTACGTGTTGTTAGAAATACAAACGCTATGATGCAAGCATCTTATTTATGTTGGAAAAGAGATGCAAGTGGGTCCCTTTAGTGATGTACATATGCTTTTTTTTTTTTTACAAGAAGCGTTATCTTTGATAGTACTATTGAAGTAGTTGTTTTGTTATTCGCTGACTTATACTAAATGTTACATTAATGTAAATCAGCGAAAATTGTAGTGGAAATGGGCTAACGAAACTTATGTATTGTGATGCCGGACAGAACCAAGCGAGCTAACTTCTCGGATCGGGTGAAACGCCGCCTAGTAAAAATGGTAAGCTTTGTCCAAGTATCATCTCGTCTCAGAGAAACAGGCGTTCCCTGCCTCTTACTAGACTCTCCTTTCCTGCTGTATGCTTCTCGCTATACCTTCAATAAGCCACCCACTAAGCGTGGCTGGCTCGTGGCTTTCTCCTGAGTCAGGAGATGTCTGCTGCTTTAACTTCTAATTGCTGCATTCCTCTTCTATACCTCCCCAGGACGCCAGAGAACAGCCGGCCATGCGGCACCGCCTTTCCTCTCCGCTCATGGTCGACATCGAGTACCTCCTGGGAGGCGCTTCCTAACCTAGAAGGTGTAGCCATCTCAAAGGGCACATGCTAGACTAGCTCCACTCAGGTCTGCTTTGTACAGTATGTTCCGGCATGTAGGGTCGCTTTGTCGGGAGAGTTGCGTCTGCTTGCTGGTTTACCTCGCGTGCAGAAGATAGTGAAGCTTAGACAGAGAAAGAGGGTGTAATTTAATTTGGTTATTTCGTCCATTGTTCATAAGATCAATCGTTTCGGCAGACGCAACATATTATTTAATTGCACTGCATGGAAACATAAGATAGATGTCTGATTACGCTAAGTGTACTACATTTTTGTAACTGAGAGTCATGGTATTCATTTTGTAGAAAAAAAATAACTAATTAAAAAAAAAACAATATTTGTGAGATTTAGTCAGTTATAAAGTGAATTTAAAATTTTCTTTGTTTTAGTATGATAATTACTGGATCTGGGCTGTTCGTCTACTTGGTCCGTTTTAGCTAATAATGGAAGCCCAAACAGCCGAGTATACAGGTTGTGTTGGCCGTAGCAAAACATACAGAGCAGGTTGATGATTGTTCTTATAAAAGGGTTACCCGTTCATTTATCTATGCACACGGGGAGAATATCACACACTCTAACTTAGTTGCAGAAAAATTATTGTCGATTTTAGGAAAAAGCTGCTTTGTGCCGATCTATATATACTACGTCACGTCTAGACAATACATAGCATATACTGCATAATTACTATATAAAGTCTACTACTAGTAAGTACTGCCTTTAGTGTGGTGCGAGTAGACATTCCATGCTTGAGGTTCGCCTAGCGTCCTAGGTACTCAAGAAAGCATAAACAGTACATCGACAACAAGTACGAAAGTAGCAAATTGAAATTGACCTTCTTGTGCAGAATTAGCGGATTCATTTGCGAAGAAGTATTGGTAATATCGGCGCATGTTAACCAAGATACTTAACCGGCCAATCGGCCTATTGGCCATATATGCTAAAATTCGTGTAATAGGCAATGAGTAGTTTAATAGAGCATAGGTAAGTCAAACTGAGCAGGCCTCTTTCCTGTTCTCCAAAAAGTTCACTGTCAACAGGCGGTAGAAGACAGTGACCGCCATAATATAACAATGGTATGCTAAATAAGTCTGCAACAGCAAGATAATGCAACCGTGTTCATTGTGTCGTTTGACTTCTAAACTTGAAGCTTCTACGAACAAAATGAAAAACTTCTAGACTTGGAATGCAGCTTCTAATGGCGTTCGGCAAACGATGGAGAAGGTCCGCTTCGCGTTGGTGTTTCGTCTGCCCACGTTGTCGCCATGAAAACGCCGGATACTCAAAATGACAAGCTATTGAGAAAGGCCGACGATTATACTCCGAGGTTTTTAGGACCCGAATGACGAGTGCAGTCAGCTCTTTCAGTGGAGTTTGGCTGTAGAAGTTGTCCAAGCCTCGGAACCTCGCACCTGCAATTAGCCTCGCTGCCGAAATCTTATTTTTCGTCTCTCGTGAGTCAGATCGACGGCGCTGACTTCGTCTTGTGGTAGCGTCCCAGCTCTTGGCGGTAGGGCCGAACCTGAGTTAATGTGTTGCGCACGTAATTCTTAATGAGCCTGTTAGAAAGAATGAAGAAGGCAGGGCAAGGGCATAGCATAGAAGTGAGCAAGTCGAGCAAAACATCGAGGGTAACAGCCGAACAGCCGACAAGTACTACCACGACCAGCCCGGTCCCTGGGTTTTATCCCATGCATGTTCCGCTTTTCCAATGGAATGGAACCTACACACGAAAGAAAGAAGGAGAGATTCCCAGGGCAGGGGACAGCACTAATAGCTAAGGCTGCCAATGGCGGCAATGATAGTGCTCTTGCTTGTACTAGGAATGGCGTTGATTGCGGCAGGGTGATCCACCTAACAAGAGAAACGAGCAGAAAAAGGCACACAGGAGCGAAAGCACTAGGAAGTGTGTGTGTTCTGCGGGAACAGAGAAACAAAGCGTACAACCGAAGCCGAGGAGCGAGCAGGAGCGCACAGCCCAGTGAGGGAGCCACCGGCCGACTGGGCACGAATAATTGTAAAGGAATGACAGCGACACACACAAGTGCGGGCGGTTCGTACATACAGCTGGCATAGATACGCACTCTCAGGGCGGGCGGAAAGCATCTTGCCACACTGCTGAGCTAAAGATTTTTTAAGGCTTATCGAGCGCTATTGCCATATTAGATCTCGGGGGTAACAAAGCTCTCCACAACATAGCACGCTAACGTTATGATGAAAAAATGACAGACCTTAGCAGCTGAGTTGATGATACCATTCATAATCCTGGATACTTGCTTTTCTCTTTCAAGCAAGCGATCATTGTCGCAGTATATTCGTAGATTTGCGGCGACCGATGTACTAGTTGCCGGTTGTTTCGAACCTGACGTCACTGTTCAATGAGAATTAGGAAGCAGGACGGAGATGGCGACCGGCAGTAGAGAGCTAGTAAGAGGGTTATGTGTTTCACAACAACCCGCCGTTGTGGAGGACACCCCCTTCCATGCAGCCGCATAAAGACAGTCCTAAGTTTTCGAAGTGCCGCGTCCCTCTGTCTCCATGCTACACTCTGACTTGCTACACAGCCAGTGCGTTTTTTATGGACTCGACGTCGCAACAGTGAGAGCATGCGAAGCTAAGCAAACTGGTCAGGACATGAGAAGGCCGACCGACTCGAGCGCTCAAGTGCTTGAAGGACAAAAGCTAAGCCGAGGTACTAACGGGAACGAGAGGAAGGAGCTAGAAACGTTGTCAAAAACCATGAACGCTTAGCTTTGTCTGTACTCCATATATTTGGGTAATGGAAAGAGATAAAGGGAAAAAGGAGCTCATTTGACGTGAACGAGCGGGATGAACGACTCTCTTTTACAGCCTTTTTTCCTCGGTTCAACGAACGCTTTGTATGCAGCACACTCAGCTCAAGAAGCATATGCGTGTCCAGATGCCAATTAAAAGTAGCAAACGCCGCAGTGAGTATCGGCGTAGCATTTCCCGCGTGGTTCTCTACACCGACACACCGGCATCGCTGCTGGCGTAAGAGAAGCGCCATCTTTCCGACGTTGGTTGGAGGCGCAGGGCGCAGTTTACGAGCGATTGTAGCTGTACAATGCAGCCAGTTCCGTGTTGATGTCGCCTCTACCCGGGTCGCCATTACCGCTTCGTCGTGTTGAAAAGCGAACCTACATAAGCGCATTGCAGTCTCAACGAACAGCTGTACATTGACGACTTAGACACAGTACCGGCAACTGTTTGGGCCATTTCGGCCGTTTGAGAACGAAAAAAACAACGGGGGCGGGACAGTGGTTATTTCATCCGTGCTTGTATTTCCTACCACTAGACAAGACGAAGACGCGTCGTCTTTGTCGTTTTATTGTATTATCTCGCTAACTCAGCATCAGTTCAGTTTGCTAGTGTTACCTTGACAGTAGCCGGGAAAAAGATAGGGACTGATTGCGGATTATGAAGTCAGGCTTTGCCGGACTAGCTAACGCATTACAATGGCCTGCACCGTCATCGGCATCGGTTTGTATCGGGAGTGTCGTGCTATATTATTGCTCACCTCTACCCCTTTATTACGATAGCTACGTTCCCACGAAACTTGAGTTCTACGTACGCTGCAACGCCACTTGATAATACAACAACCTCCTCCCCGTCGCTGTCATCACAACTACCGCCAGATGTCGGACCTTGAGTCTCTTGGAACATGTGCCGTAAAAAAAGAAAGGCCTTCCTGTCGCCTGTAATTGCGCGTACCTGATGCGTGGACAGGTGGGCATAAATTGCGTTCACTAGGTGGTATATATTTGGATATCAGCCGCCATTGTTCAGCCGTACGCTGAGACAGCAAATGATGCAAGCGGCTCGAGAATAGGAACTAGTCGGAGCTAGGGGTGCTCATGAAGTTAGAATAAAATATCAGATCTAGCTGATAAAATGGATCGAATAACATTTTTCTTAGTTAGAAAAAATGACTAATTATAACAGGCAACTGTTATTGGAACGAAGGTAAAAAAAAATGTCCATCATAATAAATAAAATAAGAGAATACTTACTTTAAGTGTGCGTACTGATTCAAGTGAATCACGTAAAGAAAAATAAATGCTCAAGCACAACGCGCCGTCTATTGTACGTTGTAGTTGATGGCGAAGACAGCGTAATTCTATTTATAGCCGCGTTTGCACTTCAAAATTACCTATTGTTTGACAATACATAATATCTGTTACCTCCAGTACTGTCCTTCTTCATAACACTACCACATATGCCTGCTTTTCTATAGACTTGGATAATTTGCAAAAAAAGTTTACATCGTCCTTACGAAGAATCGCACTGCGTTGTTACTATGCTTAATTGACCTACCTATCACAGAATATCTATTTTACTTAATAAAATCCCTTGCGTTCGTTACAAACACCTGCCTCGCTAGATAGAATACCGTTTGTTATTGTTTAATTCGGTCTATCAAACGTTTTTCTATATAAGCAGAGTTAGTTATCAGACGGATCAGAAGCGCAGGAAGTGAGAGACATTTCCCTGAACTCTCGGCACCCGAACACCCTCGAGCTCAAACGATCCGATTCAGACGTACTCGAGTTTGTCGTCAACTCAATTACGCCGAGGCGCGATTGGGCGCTAAACTTAAAACCGTCATCCTCATTGCGATTTAGCCGGAAGGCAGCTTCTGCTGCTTTTGGTGCTACAATACCCGCACGACTGTTACAAGGTAGCACCTAGAGGCAAGACATTATATAACGTCGACAGCCCTCTGCACCGCTATCGGCGTTGTCGTCTTTTACTAAGGTACACTTTCTCTCAGCCACGCTAAACTAGCCGCCGAGAGTGTCGATCGACAACTCGACTTCACTACACCCCGTCTTCCTAGTTACACCCCAAAGGTGCCCAATTTAGATCGAGGATGCGATCGGATGGCCGGTCCGACTTATCGGAAAAGAAGCCTCTGTTCCCTGTACCACAGCGACAACATTGTAAGCAATCAAAGCTAGCCGATCTCAGACGCCCTTTTCTCTGCAGCACCGCCTTGCAGACATCCGAACGGCATCGGGCAAAACGGATTACTTTGTCCTAAGATGATAAGAAAATTATTCTCTTGATTACGATCAGTGTTTTCGCTTTCTGTAACGCCCAGTTCTGGAACGTAGCTTAGCCATATTCGCGCGATGAGTGCGGGCAATCTGGAGAGGACTATTTGAGCACTGCTATATATAGTCCGAATACGCCAGCGAGCAAAAAAGATTACGGCGTGTAGCTGTTTTTCTACCAATTACTTCTGCATATTAGTGTGTAGGTTACTCAGTCTATTCGGAAAAGTCGTATCTTCATTTAGGCTAGAACTTTATACCCGCCTAGAGTTTCGATTACTTCTGTTCCGAAGTTACACCCTCCTATTGATGTCGTCACCATTTTTCAATCTGAACTCTTTCATATTTCATACCTATATTCTTCATTAACGCCTGCTTCGTAACTGACGCACACTGTTCCTCGATACAACTATGGTTATTGTACCATATCTGTTTATCACCGGTGCATACGGCAACACATCACCTTACGTCAATATGGCAAAAGGACTACAATGGAAATGTTACCAGCTCCGTTGATCAATTGCTGTCATTAGTTCCATGGCTATTTGCACTGCAGTACAGTTACCACACATACTCTTACAAACTTATTGCTGAAATGACAACATTACCGTAGATCATTAATGCTAACCGTGATAATTTTATATTTCATCATTGTTTCGCGTGTGCAGTAGTGCTAGTGACGTGATTGCCTTCCGTTGATCATAGAGAAGTATTCTTGGGGTTGCTTGTATGACATGGCCCGTTTCAATTGAAGGCGAGACACGTACCCGCACGTACGCACATAGAAACAGAATGACAGATGAAAATAGGCCAAACGCCCTGCAATGACTCAATCCAGGCTTACAGGGCGCGTGATTTTTCTCACGCTGTAGCGATGCTACCTTCATGTTATCCGTACTGTTATGGCTGAAAGAATGACCTTCGAGTCCATCTTTGCAGGTGACGCCGATGCCGTCACTGCTGTTTAGTTCGCTCAACATTATTACTACTCGTTGTGGACGAACTCTATATACATCCCGCTATTTACGTGTGTCTATGTTTGCAATAGCATCCGCAGGATACTATACATATAACAGAAAGAGACACAGACGTTTGTTATACATATAATATGAAGAATTTCTTCCTTGTAACTTTCTCCAGCGAAATAACTTTCTGAGTTAGACACCTCACCTGACAGTGAGTTGCTATAAATAATGTTGAAAAGTCTATGACTTAGAGCAAGCGGTATGTATCGGCTCAAATCATTGAGCAAAAAATGATATTTCCATTATTGGACGTAACAAATTGACTGCCTAATTTTTTCTGCTAGGAGTAGATCCAACCTTCTTCATCGAACGCTATGAAGCGCTGGAGTGACCATTTTTTTTTTAAATAATATACCCACGAAGAAGCAAAACGTGCATTGCTAGAGTCAAGCGAGAACTTGCGGTTTGTCGAATGTTAAAAGGCCTTCACGCACGGATCAAACTTGTAGCAAATAGTACCCCTCTAGGTCATACGCTACGCAAGAATGGGTTGTGACGATCTGTAGGTAAGTATTCTATATAATAATAATAATAATAGTATAATTTGTATGGCAGAATACGTGCGACGTATTGTAAAATTGTGGACAGACGTAGGCTGTTGAGTCTGTAAACGATTTTAATTAAGTGAAGACGTATTTGTCATGTTTAGAAAACAGTCGTGAAGGACGATGAACATCGTTTGGCTAGCTGGGTATGCTTCTAACAGTATATCAGCCTCACCCCTGCTCAACGCTCAATAGCATCTCGACGCTTGAGAAGCGTCCAGCTATTATTTGAGTATTTCGGTATTATCAATCAGCGGTCGTCTTTCTCACTCTGTCCAATATACTAGAAATTATAGACACGATTCTAGATGTTTTTGCAGACTCAACAATTTCAAATCTCGTATTAGTCAACGTGGTGATGTATAACGTGTGAAGTATTTAGACCTCGTTCAAGCGGACTGTTGGCATGTAATTATCTATTAAGTTAGCTAATTCAAAACTAGTTTCAGCGTTATAGAGTGACCTGTAGGCTCGACATCGAGCGTGAGTACGACATCGAGCGTACTACGTCCTGCACAAGGCCGGCCGGCCTTGTGCAGGATGTAGTAAAGCAATGGCAGACTTCTAAACGTTTAGACTGATTTGAATTAATGCCTAATTGAAAATAGAGAAAACAAAGAACCATTGCTAAAGTAATTCTACTAGCTAGAAACGAGTACTTCAGTTATATTATTATCTATATATATATCGAATAAGTCAGCCTTCGAGTGTAAAATACAGACGGTAACACTAAATGATCTATATGATGATTTAAAAATCAACTGTATTCGTAGAATATTAAAGACGAATTGATGCCGCTAATTTACTTTTTACGGATGGCCGTTCGTTTGTTTGACGATGTAGAATAGATACGCCCATCTAATACAACAAGAACGGGATTTTAGCGATAGTTAGAGCTAGAAGCACGAGCGACAACAATACGCACTGCACGTTACACTAGTGCGTACTTGTTGCCCAACTGCAGTGCACATGCCTAATATGTTAGCGTACATGAACGCTTCCCATTTTTACATTATCTCAAGTAGTTTACCCTTGTCTGGGGTGATCAGAAGCCCACAAATGGGTTTCCGGCCCAAGGTGTAGGAAAGCAATCCGACGAGAGATTGAAATTTGTACCCGTCGAACCCGGTTTGCTTTCAAGAAACACCTCGAATAGGGAGTAGGATAACAATGTTAAAATGTAAGGCCTGAGCTTGTCCAGGCTGTCAATGGCGTCATATTGGCGGAAAAATAGAAGCAACATAAAGCGTTAGGTCTAATGTTGCGAGCAAGACGTACTTACGTTCGAGGACAGGCAGAAAGGCCATAACAGTAGGGTTTCTTTTGGACAAGCACGCACCTAACTCGTCCGATATGACTGTATTTAGCGGCGATCGATCAGGGTAATGCTTAAGTAAAGCTCCGTTCTGCATACAACTCCAATTGCTACTAACAAATTTCTGTTCCTATTTTCTTGCTTGCTTAGCTATTTAGCATCATTCTTTCTGAAGTCGATCCTAAGTTCCTTGTCGATTTGCTCTCTGTTATCACGTTCCACCACAAACACGACCGTTTCATTTGATACTGTTCGTTAGTTAACAGGTAACGTGGTAAAACACTAAGTATGGCTTACCACTCTTACCAAATATGATGTAACAACATACAAATTATAGCTACGCAGTCGGTAAATAGGAAGGGTCATTCGAAACTGCAGTCAGTCATGTAACAACGGCCGTATTATAGTCAAGTGGCAATTTTTCGCGATTGCTTTCTTATCAGTAGGCAAACATATACGCATGCACACACAGAGCAGATCTAAACGTTCCTATCGTGCTACCACCGTTTCTTTATTGTATAGCCGTATAACGACGCTATGTTTCGAACAAAAATAGCCAGGTGCACATGTTATAGCTATAGTTTATATTATTATTAGCGTCATTTTCTCCGGTTTGCCCCACCTACCCCCTCCCCGCGCCCGTAATGCGGTTAAAATAGCCAATTGAGTGCTTGTCAACGCCCCAAATACTTTATATCATTGTCATCATCATTCTAACTCGCCTATGACACTGTTCCGCGTGTTCCGTTGGCCGATATACGTCGTGACGGCGACGGACGCGACTCAAACGGTCTGCCTCCCTCTTTCTTGTATTAAAAAAAAATTTGCGTTGCGTCCAACGTCATTTCAATCATTGCCACCAAGTCTGACTAGATCAACACTTTAACTCCTGTTTGATTATGTACCTTAGTAGACTAAGAAATAGTCATCCAAAATCGCCTTCGATGTTTCCCTTGTCCTACGCAGCTAAAGCAAACCTGCCTTTTTTTTCGTCTGCCTTTATTCACATTTTTCTTCTTGGACGCTAACAATTTGTTGTGTTCATGATCTATCGTCTCCCAGCTAATCGTACTCGTTGTTACCATTTGGCCGAAGTGTACGTCCAGTTTCAACCAGTGTGTTCGGACCGAGAATGCATACGTTCGGCTGGCCTCCTGCGCGTTTGCCTGTCGTGGCCACTGTCCTGCTACAATGGTTATTTGTCGTTGCCCATTAGGATTAATCATTGAACATATTGCTCTTTCATTTGCGGTGTCCTACGAAGAAAACTGCAGAACAGGCTGGTCCTGGCTGCCTTTGCTGTCGTCGGTACCAGTAGCCGGTGTATTTTTTCGTCTATTTTTCGGCCGCTTTTTTTCTGTGGGAAGCCTTAAAAGAGAAAGGGAGCTTCTAGCAATTTTCCTACCCATCTCACTGTTCGTTTTATTCCGGCTTAAACAACGTGTGGGCATGCCCTTCTCGACTTTGTTTACGACAATTTTGCTACTGCTGTTGTTTTGTTTTATATTATAGCTGTTCATCGACCATGTCACCATGTGGCGGCGGTTTCGCGCGCGCGCACGCGTTAACACCACAAGCACAAACGCTTTGTCAGCGGTACGCGCACGACGATGACGACGGCGGTGGCGGCGATCGGGTTCACCCGACGGCTTCGTCGGCCGCAGAAATGAGATGGTCCTTTCTCCCGGTGATATCTTTCTAGTACCTGTTTTTCTTGCTTTTCATGCCATAACGTGCGCAGCGTAGTATGCGGCCTAGTGCCATTTCTGATTGTGATGCTGTTCTCACATTGTCGTAGTCACACAACAGTGTCCAGCGCTTCCTGATGCTACTGCTTTGCTAGATGCCGCTGTGGACAATGATAATATGAACGTCGTGGATGACGTTCTGTTATTGTGGTAGCCGTGACTATATGATTCTGTCACTCGGTGTTTTCTCAGATCTGCAATAAGTAGTACATATATACTTTGCCAGCTGGTAACGGCGAATACCAGCGCGTCCACTCGCGCGACTTAACGCAATCACCAGTACCAGACACATATATATATATATATATATATATATATATATATTATATCGCCTTTGCCAGCTGGCAAAGTAACAAGCGAGGCCGTTGCGTTGTGCGGCTACAGTAAGTGGTTACAGGTCGAAGCATCGGCGTCTTACAAAAATGATCATAATTACTATGATATGTTTATTATGTAATGATCGATCGACATTGCTTGATAAAGCCGGTCGTCATCATCAACGAGAGCAGTAGCAGCAGCAGCGGAAACAAGAGCTACCATACCATCATCATGACGTTGTCTATAGGTATCATAGAAGGCTGAGAAGGTACGTTCAAGTAAGTGTTCACACTGCTAAGCAGAAACAAGATGACTAAGAGAGAAGAAGTGAGCTAAATTAAAGGTATAAGTATCTATGTCTACTGTCTGTAGGATGGCAGATAACGCAAGGAACGATAGGCCTTAAGAGGTACGAAGTACCCATAAGTGGGCTCGAAAAGAGGCCTTTTTCCCGTTTTTTATTTTTTGATAAAGAACACATTAGAATGCGCTAAAGCGGTACTGAGCAGAATAAATGGACGTAGAGTCTATTAAGTCATAAAGAAAAGCTATGTGGACAGCCGAAACAACAGGAGTAACGTATGTATCGAAGCGTCCACTGAGCCGGTAGTTTGCTATTTATGCAATCACGGCGGCTAATTGCAACGCTGCGTTCTAGTACTAAAATTTGACTGGAACAGTATTGCCACAATGGGATTAATTAACATAATGGGCATTGGTAATGGGTCAGTACTTGGTACGTATACGGTTCGATCGTCATTAGGAAGAATACGATGTATAGACGAGGGGAGTACAGCAGCCTTTACCTAAAACTACGTACGGTCAACCGTTTTCAAAATTGTGAGGGTGTGTCCACTTGCGGGTGAAGTTAACAAAACATAAAGCGGATAACGTTCAGTGTGCTGGAAAATCAACGAAGCTTGAAGGAAAATGAAGGACGTATGCATATATAGGACAACGTCTATTAATGCTGTTTAACGTGCGCGGCCTTTAAAATAATTCGACGACACCTATATGCTAAGTCTGAGTAAGACCAATTTCTATAAAAATTATTATATAATAATAAACAGCTATAAAAAATCTTAAAAATTATTTTTGTAAATTGCGAGTAATTTTTTCGTGCGGATAATCTCCGCGCACGGTGATCCGATGATGGTCCCTATAATAATGGCTTATTGCTATCAAAGTACCGCGTGCTTCTGCTAAATGCATCAACAAGCTGAAACAGCCGATAATATATTATGAGCTCAACTTGTCAACAGAACAATACAACGGCCGGCCGGGGCGGACGAATACTGAAAAGCAAGGCGAAGGACAGCAGTAAGGCTCCATAAAACCTAGACCAGGCTCTCCAAAACAACATTGGAAAAAATTCGTTGCAGAGGTATATGTCTGTCTCAGAGCAGCTTTCCTTGAAACGCAAAGGAAAGACCTGGACAACTATTAGGCAGCCTCTTGCCTGTGAGACAATACCTATAGTAATATATAGCAATCATATAAACGCAGACGTAGCGGTAAATTTCGATTGACATGTATCACAAGTGGAATCTTGATACCATTAAGGAGAACCCTAGATAGGCCAATGTATGTCTGTATTTGTAGTGCGTTTTTTAAATACTGCGGGTTCGGTAGTTTGCGCTATCACAATTATGAAAACTTCCCTTCAAATCAAACCAGAAACAAACTTTCCCTAGCAAATCGGGATTGTGAGAATTGTTATTTCTCGGATGAATAGTACTGTCGAAGGATCGGCAATGTTTCATATGTGGAACAAAATGGCCTAAATGGATAGTCTGACTTTACTAACTAGAAGTAAACAACCATCTATCTATCTCAGCATTGTTAATTACACCGAAATGCTTTTCGTACGAAAAATCTAAGCTTGTGTCCTGTTTCACGTATGATTACCATGTACGATTTCAGCCTGTTGTCTCGCGAAAAAAAACTAACAATAGACCACTCATCTCAGGTTCGACTGTAACACCGCTTCACGGATAATTTCGAAAAGTTCCGATGAACCCCATTCTACTAAATGCTACGCGCCACAGTTGTAACAGGGAAAAGAAAATAATCTAGGAAATTTCACCAGTTATCCTGCTCATAGGTCGAGTATGTTGACACGTACAAACCAACAAGCATATACCAATTCAAGGCGATACGCTTCCCTTCCGAAAACCATCGGAGTCACTTCGTAATCTTCATCGATTTTAAAACCTCAGCGTTTTCTCCTAATGCTCTAGTGAACGTTTGACGAAGGTTACTCAGAAACAGTTTTCAAACGACCTTGACTATTTTGCAGGGTAGACAAATGGAGACCTTTGTTTTTCGCTACCTCATTACCTCCATTTCTATCGCTACGTCGTGTGAGGTAATGTTATGAATGCCAGCAGGTTAAATATATGAGATGATTTCGTGTACAGGGAGTAAATACGAATCTGCAAGTTGTCATCACTTAGGGTTTTTAGGAATTACGAACTTCGGTTCACGGCTAGCGATCTCTGAAGGATTATTTAATAGAAAATCATTCTAATTCTTAATAGAACATGTCGGCACAGAAAATAATCGGTCCACTGTCTACGTGTATATAACATCCGTCTTGGTAAGTCAGACATCAGAACTAAGCCAGTATAAGGAAAAGTCTTAAATTCAGATGCTGTAGATACGGAATCTACTTGTATACGGAATTCAGCGGTCGAGTACTTCGCGTTCTCGTCGTATCTGTATTTAGACGAATCAACTTGTTTCCTATCAAATGATCAAATAAGTCAAACGATGAACTTCACAATCGATTAAGTATCATTGCTTGTTCTGCTTAGTCACTGTCTCGTCGCATTACAAGGAGCCTCGTAAACTGTTTCTCTCATGTGGTCGAAAGCAGCAGACTGCAACGTTTTACCAGGCCATTCATAAGCTCCTTCGAGATGTATTTCATTGGCCGAGATTCTATTGTACAGCCCGTATGCATCTGTACAGCACGTGGACCCGCAAGATCTACTCAACGTGGTAGCGTCAGCTCTTTGACTAGGGCAGCGTCCTGTATAGCGAGACGAGAGATCAGCTTGGGCTATTCTCTGCAGCAGTGACTATAATAGTAAACAACAAGCACGACGTAGGCGTCCAGAAGCACGCGAAGGCAAACAATATCGTTCGCGCGCATGTTAAACACAGTTTTGAATAACAGATGGCACAAAATCATAACCTGCATATATATTATCCAGTTGCAGTTTACAAATAACGATTAATATTAGATAAAAATACCCATCTGTCTTGTATGTTGACGCAGTCGGTGTATACCTGCTGTTTAGTGAATGCTAGCATTACTCTATAAGTATGCTCCTATAGCTGATACGGAAAATCTCAGTGTGTAGGCTTTAGTAAGCCGCTCGTAGGGCTTTTCGAAGAATGGCGCTGATTGTTTTCGCCAATCCTATGGAACTGCTTTCCTCGATCGAAACGAGCCATTGTCACATTTGTGGTGCTTTTGAACATTGAAAAATCGTTTACCTCCTTGAATATAGAACCGAATTGCTGTGCCTAAAACCTACGATGATTTGCAACGCTTCTCGATGTGACCAAAGTTGAAAGCACTGTAATAGGTTTAGAAACATCTTTGCAGCGACATCCCTATCACGTTCGCGCCGAAAAATCTTATCGGACCAACAATTGTCCATCACTTTACGTACGCACGTTATCGTCCATACTTTTTTTAGTGCATCAGTACTCTTTGTACCACTGTGATTGATATAAGGTCTAGCCGACATTTCCTCGTCGTGCGCCAGTTAACAAATCTGATTTTACCCCTATTTGACGGGACGGATTTCTGCTAGCAGCAGCCGACGTTTGCCCAATTGACTGCTGACCTAACGTAGAAAGCGGGCCAGGCTCTTCACGAAAAATACGAGCACATACTAATTTTATTTATCATTCGAGCGGAAGATGTTACTTTTCTTTGATGTCGATAAGCAATGTACGAACGAGCACGATTTAGTGCCCCTCCAATAATAAATACGAATTAAGAAAACTATCAGTGCAACGGTGCAGTTACTGTTTGCATATATTGCAACTTTACCCCTGACCAGTTTCAGTATCGTGAATCGCTTAATTTTTAACTTAGGTCCATAACCTTTTACTGGACTGTAAAGGTGGCGTAGATTTGTTATGTGCATTTGTACATGTAGGCTAAACTCGAAAAAATTCGGAATCGATTTCTAACGTCCGTCCGGCCTTGAGTTATAGCCCGCGTTTTTCATATCTAGATTATTTTCGGTTTCGGCGGTAAAACTATGGTACCATAATCTCCATACTGGTCGGAACCGATCGTAGTCCTGACGAGGCAGACTGGTCCACATGGCTATTGCCAGCTGTTGTGCCAGCGGCCTGAACTGCTCTGCTGATGGCAGTAGGTGTCAAAAGTGACAGTTTTACATTCGGCAGGTACCCGATAGCGTGCGATAGTAACCGATGCCAGCGACCAATGAACGAACGAAAGCGCCCGACAATCGAACCAGCGAGGCTACAAGATGGCAGGCTGATTCTAGACTGTTGAGGAAAACAGTGGCATAGTTCATTTGACTGACTGAATGAACTTAAATGGCGACGACGCAACCTCCCCCTGACTCGTCATCGCAGCGGATCCAACGCAACACTGGACGTAGCAACCACGGCAGCGGCGGCAGCAGCAGCAGCAGCAGCAGCAGCAGCAAACAATAAGCTAGGCATATACGAAGAAGACAAATACTTATCTGCTAACTGCTACTATATAAGAGTCGGAGAAAGGTAGTGGGGGCGGCAACAGGAGCGGAACATGGGGCCAACAATGGCTGCAGCCGTTCTATGCAATGTAGCCAGACCAAATCGCTGGCTATCCGGGTCGACCAGTAGTGACAATGTGCTGATATTGTCGTTGTTGTTGTCGCTATCGCTGTCTGATTCAGGATGCGAAGAGGGGTTATGGAAGCGGAGTTGGACGCCAAAGATGGGATCACATCTACACCATCAGAAGTTTATAATGTCGATGTAAAAGGCAAGCCTAAGACTCACCCAGCTAAAGAGACGCGTTAACTTGCCCGTCATTTGTAAATAGAACCTAAGACTACTAAAGCTTATTGTAAACCGCCTGTCCGCGAACCGTACAGACGTACCAGTAGCCTATGATAACACCAACAGTTTCCTCGAGCCTGGATCAGAAATCCATCATGAGCAGGATCTGGCCTGTCGATCCGCCTGTGGCAGGTGCCGCAATTGTCGAATAGCTACGCGAATGGATCATGGAGCATGACAAGCGTCACAGGTAATGCAGGCAAATTCGATAAACACCTCGTGACAACGTTTGCCTTTGTTTGACTCGTCTTACTACCAGTGCCCAGCGTCTGTTTTAGCAAAGCCCACAACTGAGAAATGGGCGCCTCTGCGGGCATTAAACCGCTGTCAAAGATATCTCGTTCCGCTGGTCGTTTGTCGCCTGACTAGCTATAACTGAAGGACGTGATGTCCTGTCTAAGTTCTGATCATTCGCGCAGCTCAAGGACTCAACGGCTGCAACGAGATGTTAGTAGGAATGCAGGTAGTCGCGAGCAACGGTAGAAGCATCAAGCTCGCCCAGCAAATTCTGTCTTCTGACCAGTGACTAAAAGACCACAGGACTCACGCACCGGGCGCTCTCCATGAGGACTAACATTCGTCGTCGGTATCGTACACAAAAGTCTAGCAAACCGGAATAAGTACTCCGACATACGAGCACACTAAAATCACACGCGGATGGTTGATGAGACTTATAGCTCTATAGTTCGTGCCTATCTTGCCCGTGCTGGACGACGTAACATTTGTCGTCAAATAAATTCGGAAAAGATACAGTCGGAGCGATGGCATCGGCGAAGCCAGCTACCATTCGGGGTAGAGATGAGGAGAGAGAACGAGATGTGACAGCGTCGATCTAGATGTGTGCATAAGCGCCAAAGAAGTGCGGGTAATAAAATCGAGCGAACCTGCCGGATCCCTTAGAGCACCGCCGTCATCCAGTAGTAGCTGAAACTCTGAACATCAAAATTTGTATGGTTTACATCACCTTGTCTCTGACAATATCCACTCGCTAATAAAACGACTAAAAACGCAAAAAGTCAACCGAAAGATATATATATATATATATATATATATATATAGGTGTTTCGGTTTAAATGCTATCGAATGGATAATTGCAATAGTGAATAATTGCGTATGTATCGCAGCAAAAAGATCGAATCATTCAATGCTTTTATATAAGCCTGTGTATTTAACTTTAAAACTTTTGCATCTATGAATTCTAGAACGAACAACCTGTATTAGGCTTTAATTTTAAAGGACGACTGCTTGATCCCAGTTTACTCGTTGTCCTAACTAGGTTCTTAACTGTTCCGGGCGGTCTTATCGAAAGACCGCATTTTGTTATCCGACAAAAAAATGCTTTTTTAAGTTAAACTTCACTTTAACGCAAGTGACAATACACTTTTATATATATACATAACGTCAACATGTGTGTATTGCTTGCCATAGGCGTGCTAGTTATGCATGTGGTTGTTTTGACTTGGCTCTGCGTCATGGCGTCTTGATCTGGCCCCGTAGCAAAATTGGGAGGTGGCACAGAAGTACCGCCAGTATATACAGTAGCCAAGTAGTAGTCGAGTGTCGTGGGACCGTGCGGTTTTTGGCGGCAGGCCTATGGCGAAGTCGTATTAGACAGCCGATGTATGTCGGGATGTGGCTCAGCTTGATGGAGTACCCGCCACTATCTCAGTGGTAACCTCGTACCCCGGCGGTCAACTGTCTAGTGCTGTGGTCACCACTGTGTATATTATAAGCAATGATACTACCTTCTACATAGTCATTCTCTTTGCTTCCGGATGCCAAATAGCCAATAACCCTTCGTTGATACACATAACACTCAATACTAAAAACTCGAATCGTGCGCACGTATGCACCTGTGTGTGCCTAAAAATGTTATAGAGAAAGGCGCGCATGTCCAGACCCGTTTGAGCTTGCGACACTTTTCATATTACCCTTGTCTCGTTTTCACCCACGGCCGAAGTTCACGTGTACGCGTGAATTGACGAAAAGCATTTTTGAAGACCTTCGTCACCAGATTTCCGAACTTCGTTTTTTTCTTTAGTTTTTGAAATAAAAGCAGGCTTTTATTGGTTCAATAATATTAAGCTTGTGCGCGTACAATAGCCAGTCACTTATCCGGTTGCGACGGTTCGACGTAATGACAGACAAATGTGTACTTGAATGTAAAGCGCATTCGCGTAAGTTGTATGATAAGTAAAAATTTGCAAGTTACATTGAATTACATCAATCAGAAGCTAAGTTGGGTTTATTTTTCAGCTCATTCTGATGCTGCTAACCTTTGATGAACACTTATTTTTACTGCTGAAAGCATCTATTGGCTTTCTGAATGGACATTTCTAGTAACAAAGAAAACAGCCGTAGAGGCGGCCATTTGTAGGATTAGTTTTAGAAATCTCTTCTCAGGGTTGTCAGAAAAAACTTAAGTTTTCAAAGCTACATCAGATTTAGTGGTATCATGGCACCTAATTGTTGCGAAGACTGATACTGATAATAAAAGTGATGTTTCCGTGCCGTGATATGCATATGGATAGAGGGTTTGGATAATCGGCAATAGTGCACTTACTTCATTTCATTTCACGTGGAAAACGCTATTTTGCTTTAAAGATTATCATTAAGCGATTAGACAGAATCTACGCCGAGAGACTGAGGTAACTGGGATAAGTTTTCCGAAGATAAAGCCTGTAGCTATTTAGTCTCCGTTTGTTGTGGCTTCGTGGAGCGTGCGTTGCGGTTCAAATCCGAATTTAGAAATTGAAATCCCGAAAATAAGTTTCGACGAACACTATTCAAATAGATTGCTTATTTCTGTTTAATCTCCTTGTTATTTCGGCTGCCTTTTTCCTGGTGAAGGAAGTACTAGTGACTAATGCTTACGACGATACTTAGTTGTGGATCTTTTGTTGCTGAGAAAACCAGCTACGGTAGGCACAGTTCTGCGCAGGCGAGACGATCCAGTGAAGGAGCCTGCCAGATGTCAGGCCGAACCGGTAAATAAAGCGTCCAGGTGATCAGCTTTGAAAGCTGCCGAAATTATTTTTTGGCCGATCTAATAAATAGGTAAAATGCAATTAAACCATGGCTTTAAGAACACACTAAGGCTGATCGTGATGATGTTCTCTCTAGCTTATCGCACTTATTAAAAAAGGCGGAAATACCCCTTGTTCCTGATACGTTTAGCATCCACGGAGACGGTGACAACAAGGGGACTTCACTCTACATTTTTAGAAATTCTTCCGTGGCTGTTTAGAATTGAGACACGCTTATTCTAGCTGCTAGTTTGATAACGGCTTCATTACGATGCGTTAACCACTTTTACGGTACTGAACCTTTGGCGTTCGATCGTAATAGGCGTGCGCCAAGATATCAGCCAGTAAACATAGCATTTAAACGGGGTGCTGACTGACCTTCGACCAGCGGCTGCTGGATTAGTCGGGTGACCGTAGCTGCTCGGTATCAAATAAGAGCAGGGTGTTCAATGGAGTTGTTCTAAAATTTCCCATAGCCCAAAATCCACACAATTTATATAGCAGCATGTCTATCATAGATTTTTTTAAGGCAAACTTATAGCAGCAGCAGCTGCAGAAGCGATAACTGTTCGAAGTAATCGAGTGCTGGCCATTGCTGATGAGGAACTAAGTAAGTGAAGTTGAAGAATGGCGCACGATGAAAAAATTGAGAATAAGTTGGCAGGCGATACTTGAGTAGAAGCCCGGCTAATTCGGCTAAAATAGAACTCTATTCATTTATGGTTTGCTGTTCTAGCAACGGCAACACTGACACTGATCGTCGTTTGCTATTCGAGGCCACGACGGATCGGGTCGATTTTGCGGTCCGTTTTCCTCGCCGCTTTGAGTCGAATTGCAACTCGGTGTTTAAAATAGTCGCCGTCTTGCGCCGTAGCTGCCACTGTCTTCTGTCTACATTCGCCTGTTTATGAGTATCTTGTCTGTCTGTCTGTGACCTGTTATCGACGTCGAACGTCCAACGGGCGAACTTGGTTCATGTTACTGCTGCTGACGCTGATGCTGTCCCTTGTATATATCTCGTTGAATGCTACAACGACTTCGGCTGCGCAGCGGCAACGTCGTATGAGTCCACAGCAGCTCTAGATAGACACTCCCCACATAGAATCTTTCTTAACGGTTAAGCTTCACTTGGCCCGTTTTTAAACGTGCTAAGGCTTCGAAGCTTAGCCTCAGACACGTCGGGACAAAGGCACACATCACTCGATCACGCTGTTTGTTGCGGTTAATGCTCGCTGAGCTAAAAAAGGCTCGACTACTGCTGCTGTCGCTTATCCAAAGCTGTCAGTCCACAGGTGACTGCAAGCGAGCGTCTTCGTTTTCGTCTGATTCTAACGAAAATCAATATGAAGAACAACTGCTTTGAACGCCTAGACACCAACACATGGTCATCGTATGGCCGGTTCTTTGGCAGGGTGGGCCGAACGACAATGTCCTTACCACCGCATTGTCGTTTGCAGCAGTGATAAAGGATGTTCAGACCAAGCCGTTTTTGCCGTCGCCGATAGCTCAGCCACCTCTGGTGGTGACACCCCCGCTGCCGCCTTTCGCCGTTTACTGATGTCATGTGTCACCACAATTGATCGTTAGCCCCGACGCAGTGGGTACGGCTGTCACTTTATTGACCCGTTTTATGCATGTCGGCGCGCTTCGATTAAGCGTTCGTGAAACTGTATGTATGTGTGTACCTGCGAGTACGGAACGAACCGACTGTATCAATCCATTCTAACTAATGTTAACGTTAAATGCTGCATCTAGCCTTTACGAAGCACCTGGGAAAGAGCGAAGGCTGTAGACACAGCTAGAGTCAGGACTGGGCACGGATCATCTTATGATCTTACTAATAATGTACCTATCTAGGCTCGAGAGGTGCTATGCGAAACTAAGAGGAAAAGTGATGGGAGGAATAGCCGTATTCTTTTGGACATTACGAACGATAGATAGGCATAGCTAAAAATAGGAACAGGAATGAAGACAAAAGTTTAGCACCTAGAGAGCTATTGAGGCAGTTCATGGTAGCATGTGATCTATGGTTCAGCAACGAGCGTCAATCTATTCTGAACCGAACACAAATCGAACTATAAGCCAGCCAGCCAGCCAGCCCGCCGTCAACGATGTCGCGACACAAATCATCCGTCTCGCCGTTCATCAAACGGACCCACCCAGCCAACAAAACAACGGTACAGGTAGCGGTTTACACATTAGCTTAACTTGACACGGAGTTAGTACAAAAGGCCGATTTGACCTATCAGTGGTAGAGCTGTGGCAACACGCAACATTGTAGATTGGAAGTGACCCCGCTACCGTTCCGATATGGCAGGTTCTTACTCTTCATTGCCGCTGTGTTATTGACAAGGGATAAATCTTCGTATTGTTAATATGTAATCATCATATTAGGCATAGCAAACTCCAGTATCTCCTTAGCTAACAGTAGCAGTATGGTTAAGATGATGGCAGTTGCCCGGTGTGTCGGACTGGTTCTTGTTTAAAATCGGTGCAATAAACGTATGAGCAAGATAGGAACAGTGCGAAATCGTTTCGACAATTAAATGCGTCAACTGAATAGAAAGGAAGTGACCTACGATGAGGACTTTTTCTGTCCTAGCAGAACTTGTTTTGGCTGCAGGCAGTAGCGACACAGTAACTATCCTAACATTAGTTAAATATAGATATGGAAGTCGCTGTATAATAACAAGACGCTGTTATAGAACTGTTTCTTCGTCAGTAGTTGATGGCGTACAGATGGTTATTTCAGCTGTTATTAGAGTCGTCCATCATCGCTTCATATAGGGCAAAACGAAACAAAAATAGAATTACTTAGGGCAGTCGATTGCGATAAGTGCCCCGCTTCCTACGAACTAAGTCAAGTGTGTATAAAGCATCTTGTGCTTTTGTTGTGAAGCGTCAAGGAGAGCTAAACAAATTTTAAAGTTAAAGGCCTTCTACAACAAAACATGTACTGCAGTAGTCAAAATTTTACCAGTAAAAAGCGTTATTTAAATCTGATTTGAAAAACAACTGATTGTATCAAATTAATAACGTACAGCAGAAAGATTGAGTATATTTATTACTCTCGTCTGGATTAGTTAGGATCCTTTATTGCTTGCTTTCAATGTAGATTAGGCCTGCAGTGTCATCATACAGCGCCATAGGTGGCTGGCAAGTTACAGGTAGGAGCATTCTCGAAAATGGCCGTTTCTATAATAACCTTAAAGTTTATACTTACAAATATCTCTAATATAAAAGTAAACATTACAATTTCGTCAAAGATTTAGCAGCAGATGTAACTTGTTCAAAGATTAAAGTTAACGTAATCTCGACTTACCGAAAAATTCATTTTTAGTATAGAGAAAACTTCGATCTCGGCACAGTACGTACATACACACGCACGCACGCACGCCAACATGGTTGAATGTCAGCGGTAGCTGGCGATGAAAATGCAACAGAGCGGTCTTATTCCATTGGCTCTTTGCACTAGAACATAGGTGGAAGTTGGATCGGGTCATTGTTATTCTGGCCGTCTTTGTTTATTTCATCACAGTCATTCACACCAGGATTCTCTATGGTGATACGTGCTGCGTAATTGAAATGCACACTCTCAATTTTATAGTCGTAATTATGAAGACATCGAACAGTTATCTTCAACCACTTTAAAGATATATATATGTATATATATATTATGTTTATGACATGTTCATTTTTTTAATGGTTCGTCCAATCAAACCAATGTCAGGCTAATACTATACGCATCTGTCTGCACTTTACGAATCAGTCTGCCATAATGGCCCGCCGTGGTACCTCATTTTAGGCCGAGTTACGGCAATCAAAGCTTAACATATTTGCCTCATTAGCCAGTGAGATTTAGCTAGAAAGTAGTATGAGTCTGTACGTCGATTACGTTTACCTGAAGGATGCGTCGGCTTAATGGTGGAGTGAACGTTCGCGTCAAGTACCCTTGTACAGCCTAGGAATGGTCTATGGTAAAATTTATTGAAGTTAGAATACACAGGCGCGTGCTGTATTCTGCAGACAATAGTTGAAGCAATTCATAATTGGTTGTAACAGCCGAAAGTACGTAAGACCAAGACAAACCTGGACAAATACTTGGGAGCATACGTAAGCATATTAGCCCTAGCTTTACTATATAAACAGCGAACGCAGTAAACCGAGAAACGGTGAAAGCAGATGTTTCCATTCTACAGTTTCCCAGATAAGTTACGAGCCCTACATTGGAGCGTCGACATCTCCACAGTTTAGCTCGTAAGGCACGCAGCGTACTGACATGCGTTGCTAGATCGGTCACTGAAACCGTCACCCCTAGCTAGAAACGTGCCAGTGTTACGTTTCGCAGAGGCCAATTGTGCTGCGAATTTACGTCCTTGAAGAAATAAAGTCGTTATAAGATAAAATACTAAATGGGGATTTTTTAGGCCAAAGTATCACCTGAAATCTATTTATTTAGTGCTAATTAGCAATCAGTTGACGACTATTTAACTTGCTAACTTCGCTAACGTACGCATCAGCACCATGATCATGTGTGTTATATTACTAAAGATTAAGTCTCATATCTTAGGCTGAATTTAACAATGAAGATAATAAAACCCTGTGGAAAATTTTCTAAACAATCATAAACTCACTTACCATCACAGTAAGTTAATAGTTATAAACTTTTTATCTATCTATATGTTTATCTACCCGATGCGTATATAATTATTATTCAGGTAAGAGGATCTAAGAGCAACTTTAAATGGTCTATCTGACTAGCGAAACACTGCTATTAATCAGGTACACAAATTTTTGTTGAAAAGTTCCGGTGCAACTACCGAAAGAAATATTTACTAAAAAAAAAATGCTTTTATAGATGTCGCCATTACCATGGACGCATTCGTTATAACAACTTTGTTTATTAACTATGATTCCTAAGTAACTTGTTATTAACACTGTGAATTATATAAACGCCTAAACGTAACGTAACTTGAGATTTGGTATACGTAGTAGTTCTACGTTTTTTTTTGCTACATCGTGCTGAATAAAGGTGCTTCCCACCTTGAACTCGAACAACGCAGAAAAGACTTTACAAGGGCATGTTAGAAATCATTTCTGTACTTCTAAATATTGTATGAAGATTAGCTCACTGAAAATCTCATTGGTTAATATCCTGCCTGTACGCTATTGGTCACCTTATTTACCATGAACTTCTAATAACCGAAGTTCCCTTTTTACCTGAAAAGCGTTTCTCAAATTGAACAGTCGTCGAGAATACGAAGTAAGCTACACGCAGTTATTCGTAAAGGCTGCCACTGCGAAACTTTTGTCGAAAGTTTCGCAGTGGCAGGCCATACGCATGCCTATCATTTACGTTGATGCCCACGAGCGCTAAATAACTGCGATAAAGCTCAAATTCCGCGCCTCACATAAAGAGTCCGCAAGCGGAACAAATAACTCGTGAGTGGACGCTACGCTTATAATATACATAGAGGTGAGCACATCTATGCTAGCAAAACGCTTAGGTTCATCACTATCCTCAGTCGACCCCCTATCGAAAGTCGAATTATGTTCCTAGTCATTACAATTTGGGGTTTCTGCTTTGAGGCACCCCATTTGTGTCACGAAAATTGGCACAAACATTCAAAGGTGACAGCGTTCCGATAGGAACAAACAAGAATCTCGACGATTCTAACGAGTTCCAACGAAAGACTCTACATTTTTCGTTACTTCTCTTTGTATCAAATAATAAATTTTGCTTCATGCTTGTGCATAATTGTTGTTTCGTATTCTATGAATTTTACGGAATGGAAGTGAACGACCACAATGTCGTTCCTCTACATCGCATCGTATAAGGAATATTATTATAGCTTTTTTTTTATTTACACGAGTTGTACGGCGTGTGCCATTGACGGGACGTGAGGCAGCGACCTCTCGACCGTTTTAACTCGAAGCCTGACGATCTAGGCCGTCACGTCTTTTCGAGTTAAGTTTGTACAGAGCTTAGAAGCGCTCGTCAAACGTTGTCTTCTCAGGAAATCAGGGCAAAAATAGCGCTTGTCTGCTGTGTTGCGGTGGTTCGTTAAATACTTCGCAAAAGGTGTGTGAAGTGCGAAGAGCAACGGGCTAGTCAGGATACGCTTTACGACCTATCCTCTTTGCCACTTAATCCGTTGAAATGCTCTGTACTGATAATATGAGGTGATCAGTCTCACGTTATACTTACTGGAGCCCATGCTAAAAAATGGTGATCAAGGGAATCGTCACTGAGTAGCAGATATCAAACGTCGTTGGCTGCCTGGCTTCGGTGGAACGCTGATGCCGTGGGGCTCGTTGTTCTTGGTCGGTAGTGAAGACCAATAATGGCGCTACCGTACACTTCGTTCTACATATATACACCGAATAAGGGATCCGATAGGGATGGTGAATCGTGCTCACCGACGAGGCTAGACAATCGCTTGCTCTGCCAACGTTTGGTGGGAACTGTAGACAAAGACGGCGAGAAAATTAACACCGTCCTAGTGAACACCAATCAACGCTAGTGACAACTCCGCTGCTGGAAGACTTCGCTGGAGAAACAAAGCGTACATTTGGTCGTTTATAGATAGGACACGTTACGTAGGCGTAAGGTAACGTACCTATCAATGAAATAGGACTGTACTAACCTTTAACATCCATCATAGCAACAGGCGCGACAAAAACAGCTGCGTCAACAGATTCTTCATTTGAAGTAACGCTGTCCTAGTAGGAGAAATGCGGTGCGGGACAGCGTAATCGTAGTTGAACTAGAATGAGTAACACGAAAGTATGACAACGAAAAGAGGTTAACGGATACATCACTGATATCCGCTATTACTTATACTATGGAAATAGTGATGCTAGCCGGTGCTTGGTCCGCCCGCCTATACTGAACAATCAGCTATAACAATAATAATTGGTTCTTTTCGCCGCAAAAGCCGTTGTTAATGCTCTGGTGAGGTGGTATTTGTCTTTCGAGTAAATGTCGATAATTAAATATAATTATAGACAAGTGAAGCGACGAAAAAATAGCCCGGTAGGGTGAGAGAAGGAATATCAAAGAGCAGTAAAAATACAGTAGAATGACAAATATGTATGAGAGATGGTCGTATCAGAGTCGTACTCGCTGTCGATGTGTTCTTTGCATGGCATTATTTTTCACGGTTGCCATCAGAGGAGGGACATTGTCGCCCCATAGCAAAATGCAGACATCTCTTCACTTCGCTCTTTCTTTCGCCATCTGTCGCCGTTTCTCGATACGCCATCTCTGCGTCGTCGGCGTGTTACACGTCGATCACATAGGGAGGATGCAAGAAAAGGCGTGTGTAGCACAATTTTAGCGTCCGCTTTTGGTCCACGAAAACGAAGTACTGCCCAGTGCTTCGGTCCATCCGGCTGTACAATGGTAAACAAGTCGGAAAAACTGGCGTGCTTTTTTGTCGCAGACTATCAACACTGTAATTATTATTATTATTATTGTACATGTACAAATGTCAGTTACTTCATGAGTAGTAATCGCGGTTGCAGTAGCAACCGAGAGAGGAACGAGAACACTCGCTTATGTGCACAGCCTATTTGTCGCTTGGGTTGCCTCCAACTATCCGTTCAAGCACTTTACTCTGATGAAGGGCCGCGATGAGCTGGCGAACACCGCCCGAAGAAATATGTCTAGTTATTATTACATTGATTACCAAATGTCAGATGGTAGCGACACCGATGGCGACTTTCTTTTTGGCGTCGGCCGAACTGTAGCACCACCGGGGCAGCGACGAAGCGAAGACAAAACTGAATTTATAAATACATGTAGATAGATTGTAATACACCAACTAAGAACAGCGATAATGTCATATAGCCAATACGCCGTTTAGCGTATCGTATGAGCGTCTATGTGTGGGCAGACGATGAGCTCAGAGGAACTAGCGTGCTGTGATCCTGTTTCGTCATGATAAAAATACTACACTGGTAATTTTCCACTTTTTTTTTTACTTTAGCCATTGGACAACGATTGATCATTGCTTATTGCCATACAGACAGCTTGGCAACAAACAAGCAAATGACTATAAACATCTAACCATAGGTCTGTAAAATAAATTTCCAGCAGACAAATACACACACATACGCGGGCAACGTAGTTTAGAGATGTCTTTGAGACACCCGAATTGTGTCCCTTCTCGTCAGTTTTGTTCAAGGCACTGCACGGCGGCGCTTAGGATATAGGCTGCTCTCCAAATGCCGATTGCCCCCGGTGTAAGGAAGCCAACAGAGTCTTCTTACCTTGGTTGACCCGATTTCTCATCACGTCGACTATGTCAATTAACGCGCTGATGGAGCAAATCTCCCGTGCGTTCCTTTTTTCGTCCTCTCCTCTTCGTTCTCTCTAGGGAAACGTGGTGCTGTGATAAAGGCTGCGTAATTCTGCTCGTTATTCTCGCTTACACAGTAGAGCTGCGATACGACTTATGGTACGACTACAATATCAGCCGCGACAGTTACGCAGGTACTCAAGGAAGTAAACATCTTCATAGTTCACTCGGGAGTAAAACAAAGCGGATAAAAGATGTAACACAATAAGGATACTAGAGTTTTTATTTCAGTACTCGGAAAAGAGTTGGCGACGATCGTAACTGCAGCGGCTGCCGTTGGAAGACCCCACGATCGTCGCCTCTGTCGCTTTTGTGCATCGCATCGCGGCTCTGCCTAATCGTTTCCGCTAAGAGAACGACAGCAAATCTCGCTATTTGAGCGATTGAGGTAGATTATGTCGCGTCGTAGAAAGCGTAGCCGCCACGGACATATCTTTGTAGGTAGGCTACGTTGCTAAATAGTCACAGGAAGGCGGATACGTAGACGCACTGTTTAGTAGATTGCTACATGTGATATATTGCGGTCAATACGTTTTGCAAAGTAAAATGATTAGAGGAGAATTGGATGCAGGTGCTACAGATCGAAACGGCGTTCGCAGTGTCCCAAAGTTAGGCTTAGATTGTATGCTTGCTCCGTCTGTTGCCCGCTCGACTTTTTATGCAGGGGGTCGTCAAGGCCGAGTGTTGATTAGGTAGGCTTAGAACATACCTGGTCAGATAAGTTAGCCAACTGTAACAGTGATTCGGTCTTCGCATCGTGCGCGGCTTTGATAACGTACGCTTCGGCTGCAAACTAGATAAGTGCACACAGTTATTACTACGTTGGTAAACGTGCTCCGCAGAGACGTACTTTCGTTTGTGGTCACACTGCCGTGTACGGTGAATAGTCAAAGCGAGTCGGCGGAAAGGACAAAAAGGTTTCAACTACAGGGTAGATGATGAGGTTATCTATATTATATCTATTTATTATATCTATAGTATAATATCTATATTATAAACAAGCGACGAAAACCGCTAGCAAAGCCACCATCAAAAGCCCCCAGCATATAAGAGATCAGTAACGATGACTAAAGTGAGCGAAGTCAGCTACGCGGAGACGTCCTGATTTGAAAAGAAGTGCGCATTAAATATTTGCGTTCTCGCCAACGAAAATAATGAATACTAATTAAGCAGAGGATTCAATGTCAAACGAGTTACGGCTTGTGTGGACCGAGGCGCGACTCAGGCTATTGAGGAGAGCTCCATTTATTGAGTATGCAGCGAGCATCGTGGAGTTGGTTGAGTGGGTAACGATAAATCCATCTTTTAGATCTTATCAAGATTTTATCTCATTGAGTTAACCGCACTACATCGTGCGATCGAGATATCAGGCAGAAAGACAAATAAAGCCGTACGCAAACCGAACAGCATTTATCTCTAGCTACTGAGAGTCCAGTATTTGCATCACATGATCCATGCGTACAGAGCCCGAACAGGGTTGTGCTAAAATGGTTTCTCATTTTGATTAGATACTTTAAAGTACTAAGCCCAAAGCGCACAGAGTCAATGCATTTAGCATATCCAAACCTGACTACCCACCAGTCTCGACATGCCCTATCCGAAATCCAAAAACATATCCCCATTGCAGTGGATTAAAGCAAGTCAGCACGATATAGATACCTATTCATTGTAAATATCACGGCTGCAATAATGGCTCTCTCATTTATTAAATCTTGTTAATAGAAAAGAAGTATAAAAGTAAAATGAAACTTGACCCTCAGTTATCAGGAATCAGCATTTGCCGTTAACCAAATGCAGATGATCCGGATAGCGTAAAACAGATTTCATACATGTATTCCGAGTTAGGTTTTTCCTGATGTTTAAAATCTCTGAATATCTATTGTTATGTCCTACTGAAATCGCGCGGATCATGTGTTCAACGACGAAAACTAGGACGAAATCGGTTTATGTCGGATATTTATTATTTGATCGCCCGATGATGCTGAAGCTACCACATACATTGGATATGGTTTGGGCCCATGAGATGACAAGACGCGACCTGAGTTTAATCCGCGATACTTTCAAAGGAGTGTCAGGCGACTGAAGTTTGGCAACAGCCGGAACCATCGTTTTTCATTTCTAGTGATTACCGATTAGGTGTTTCTGCTTATTTTATCCAATCCGACTGACCTGATGATGCACCGATGCTTGACAGCGGACCTGGCCAGAACCATTGACCTCAGCAGCGTCATACATTCGTCCTTTGTTCCGGATGACGTGCGAGCTTTCAAAGACGGCACGCGGTAGGCGTTAGGAATTTAAAACAGAAATACTCTACTTAATTTCTTGTTTACAATCTTAATCGCCGTTGTAACAAACAGCGGCGGTGCGGTAAACAGCAATAGATCAGTCAGACCTGTAAGCTCACGGTGAGAGTGACTAGCGGAAACTGGACACATCCTTGTCCTCTTGGTTAGCGCTATAGGATCTTTAGGCGACCGGCTACAGACAGAAAGATCCCTCTCAACCGATTTCTTTATTAACCACAAGTCAGCTTGTGGCCTATATGGAGCATTGGTTCGGTCTAGTGCGGTATTTCATCTTCCTCTCTCATATATATAATTTTACAAATACATATAATTTTTACCTTATTTACTCTTCACATTGAGTTTGAGTATCTTTGCCCCTATTTAATTTTAAGCGATATTCGGGGCTTCCGAGGTACAGCGAAGCGTTGACTTCGTTGGGGAAGCAGACGACCAGGATAACAACAATGCTTCAACAAAAACAACAGCAGTGTCCCGGTAACCATTCGTTTATTTATGCATAGAGGCAGGGAAACACAAGGTTTTAAACCAGCCATTGTTAGCGGGTCGGCAGTAGTCGCTTGTGGCTTCTGTACCGTTGTGCTTATGTGCGTATTTTTCTTGTTGTTTTTCTGTTTAGATTATTTCTTCTTTACCTTGTTGAGACTGTGGCTCATACTTACGGATCCGGTGGGGCTTCTGTTCTTACTGCTGTACTGAGCAGTACGTTGTCTCATCATTTTCGCACGCCGCTTCAGCAGACAATGTACTTGAGTTTTTTTTGATGAGGTTGGCTTCTGCTCTTTATCTTCGCCTATTTCGATTTTTGTGCAGCGTTCAGCTCGGCGTGCGATGAGCCTTCCGTTGTCTGTTTAGTGTATGCCTAAACACATATGTGTGTGCGACTGGCTCGCCTGAGTCTAAATTTTCTTTTCATCCGCCTTCACAGTGGTTGTGGCGATCGCGTCGGCCTTTTCAGGGGCCGCACGCAGGTGATACCACCGCAGACCAAACAACATCTAGCAAAGCAAGAGCTATAGCTGCTACTCTCGAAAGGCTGCTGCTACGGCTCCCACATAAGATTAGGCGTCACCGGACGATGAAGACCTCTGTCTGCCCTGAAGCTCTAAAGAAAACGAAGCAAAAGGGGAAGATGAGAATACTAAGTCGGCACCGAAGCTGGTGGAGAAGGCGGACAAATGAATTGAAGGGTCACAGTGTGGCTGCGCCAAAATGATAGACCGAAAGAAAATTAAAGAGAATGAAAATGAAAAAGAAAGATAGAATGAAGAAGGTGTACAAAGGAGTGATGATATAGAATAGCATAAAAGAGCGAAACAGAGTGGGAAACAGCCAGAGAGAACAGAGCACTGAAAGAAATCGAAGTGTTTGATCGAAGTACCGGGTGACTCCGAACTGCTACTGTCTATCGAGTAGCGGCGCTCGTTGCGAGAAAAGCGGCACGAGAGCATCAGCGTTAGAGGAAATACATCTGCGCTGTCTTATGCGCTGGTAGTAGCAATACTGTTAGTAAGCGTGCAAGAGAAAACGGGAACTGGAGTCGACCTAGGCAAAAATGGCGAAGAGAGAAAACGAGCAGATGAAGTAACCATGCCACGTACATCTTCGCTTTTTCAAACATCAATCGGACTGAGGGCTTCGGGCAGACATGCGGGCGCGTTCATACGATCCGGTCTTTTCCGAAAGTATCTCACCCTGTGGCCGGTATTGCGGCCACGTGTGCTTTCTAAAAGGGGTGCATCGTCTTAACGAAAGTTTGCATAAAGGTAACACAGGCAAAGACACGACGCCCGATACTGTCATACGCGGTCAGATTCTTACGGCGACCCTTCGCTGTTTAAGCGATAGAGATGAGTGAAGGCAGCTGCAAACGTGAGAGCAGATAGACCAAACGTCGAAAGGGACGAAGCTCACTTTCTGCAAACTAATATATGAATGAAGATGGCATCCATATGGGTCTGTAAATGATAGAGTCAGGCATGTAGGTTCGGCGGAATAGCAAAAAGATATGCAGCACGACCTTATCTACGCGAGTCGCCAAAGACTAGTTTACTATCAATGTGTATTTGACATAGACTAGACGAAATGTGGTTAGTGCCGAAACGTGCTGCCAGCCAGAGATGTCTCAGACGTCTGATAACTTCAAGGTTGGTGATCCGATGACGTTAGATGGATCCGCGATAGATGCTTCGGCATTGAATCGGAACAGAGGCGGGTAATCGGTGCGCCAGCAAGCCGCAAAATAGCTATGCAGAAAGGCGTTCCACGGTATGCGAATGCCTGTTGCAGACAGATGAGAATTGGAGACCTATTTAAGAACGGCACAGGGTCGTTCCATGTCGATACGAGGCCGGCGAAAAGCCGAGTTGTGCCTGAGACACAAAAAATAGAACGAGGAACAGCGAATAGGCCCCACAATCATTTATCGATATAATCGTTTAAGGTAGTAGAAAAATTATCGAAATACAATCATTAGGTTGTTACAGCCGTTATCTAAGCCCAATTATACTATAGACTGCCATGTTTAACGCTGAATCCTATTCTATCGTACATCCCTACTACATATCCATACAATAAAGGTTAACTCAGCTCATTTGAATATATATAGAATCAGCCATGGATGGTTTTTACGTAGGGTGTAGTGCTTCTATTTGAAAAATGGAAAGAAGGTGCTCTCTACTCTCTAAACAGATATCGGGGGAGTAGTGATTCCTTAAGGATTTCTCTTTGGTCCCGTCTTCCTGCCCCAGTTTATCCGCTCGCAAGCAGACCGGTGTCAAACGATAGTCTATGTATTCTCAATGACCGAACCGAAAGACGACTGACAGAACGATATGGTCTCAAAACGTATACCCACTCTTGTTCGGGGATTATCCTCCATTCTACTTGCCTATTTAGTTGGCTATTTTGGGTGGGGTGCCTACCAATAACTTGAGATTCTTTGATGTCAGCCTTGCGTTTGGAGCTAAAAGTTTTTACAATTGCTGATACGTTCTACAGTCGATGGTTGCGTGTATTATGGCGTACACTTCTTTCTATTTTTTCATATGACGCCTTGCGGATTGTTAGTTAGTATATAGTTGAGCATAATCGGGAGTCACTGTCCTGTATGACCTCGACTAGGATTCTCACTAGCAGTGAGTAGGTAACTTGGAGTCTGCAGGATCCGCCGTTACGAATGACGGACCAACAAAGCTCATATGCTTCTGAAAAACAAAGTATCCAACTTCCGTAGATAGCATTCAATGCTAATGGCCAACTAACATGTCTTCTTCCGTTCTATATATTTACTTGACCGGACTCGGGTAAAACAGAGCGGAACGATCATTGTATTGGTTGAGTAGGATTGTTACATGATATAAATGTCATTATTTTATGAGTTTTTGTCGTGTGATTGCGTGCTGACGGTACTTTTTATTCGTCTGCATCTGACTTAGTCCATCTTAGAAATTTTTATTGACTTTAGTCACAATCTATTATATAGCAAGTAAGGATACTCGTCAATTATTTTTTATCGCGCACCCTTATTTAACTATTAGAATATGTACGCCATGAAATAATTTGTGGTTCTTATAACCCATGTACTACATAACTTACCCTTCATTTCTTATTTTGTACGGAACGAATCAAGATGGTCGGTGTTGCGTTCTTGCTTTCTATGCTGTGTCTGTCAAGACCGCCCTTGGCGACAGCACCAGATGAATAAAGCAGCGCATGCCTTAATTTGGTGATCGCGCCCACCATAGCCACCGAATATATATTACCACTTCTCGTTTATGCGTTGCCCACCCCACCCCACCCCACCAGACAACGCGTTTGTGTCAGCTTCTGTTCGGCAAGTCCCTTTGCCAGCCTTGATATTTTGAGAACAATAGCCCTTCTCTCTCTCTCTCTATGAGAATTAACGAGAAAGGACCTAGCAGCCGAGCAAAGTCAATGTGTTTGGTGGGCGGCCGTCGTCGACATTTCAAATGTTATTGCAAATCCAAAATTACATTGCTATAAAAAATCAAAGCGCACCAGAGTCCCATGCAGTTAAGCCTGCGCCACTTCGGGCTTCCTATATGGCTGCTCTCGTTCTCTGTCTTTTTCGGTAGTTCTTTCTTTTCCCATTGCCAAAGTTTGGCCTGCGTTTTCATCGTATCAGCCCTTTCAGTTCCGCTACTGTTGCATACTACAAAACGGTATCGAGAGAAGATACAGTAATATATGCATGAAGCGAGTCGTGGGGGATTAGGGCATTCGCAGTTGTTTTGTCTGGCCTGTTCCCTCCCTGGTGACGAAACAGTTGAAACAGTTCCCATTCTCCGTCGTCTACAAACCTCCTTCAGCCTTCCTTGCTCGTTTGTGCCTTGGCTAACGTCAGCATTGGGGGCCACAACGAAGAACCTTGCTTGCTCAGCTTTGCGGAGCTGGCTATTACAGCGGGCCTAGTAGCATAGTGTCGAGTGCACGATGTTCGCTCATTCAAGAAGTGGAGTACGTCTGTGTTCTTTAAATGAACGATAAACTGTGCTTGGTAGAGCGCGATAGTGTGGCGATCGAGGGACACAATGAATGAGGACAGCCGTCGCTGTAGAAGCTACGGATCTGTGACGACAGTGACTTTTGCCAAAGCGGTATAGGGAACGAGGGGGGAGTGGGGAGCCAATGGGCAAGGTGGGAGTTCGTATTGTTTCTCTGTCGCAGGCCAGTGAATCGGAGGCCAGGGATTTTCTTGCTGGCTCTACTTCTGAGTTGGGCACACGATGGTCGTATAGCGGGTGCGATGAGTCGACTAGTAAACGAACTATCTTCAAGCTTCAGTCTGCCCGTGCAGTTCGTGTGCGCGGTCATGTAGGGTTTCTCGGCACTAGAGGAACCGCCGCTGCCATGACCTCCCACTTACTTCTACCCTCGGCTACTATCACTGTCCCCCTATAGAGGCACTGCTTCTGCTGCCATCGCTGTCGCCATCATTGCTGCAGTAGACTAACTAGAGAGAAAGTCGAGAATTCAGTCATTAAAACTTATTCATTTGATCATTTAGTTACCGTTGCTACACCGTCTTTTCACGAACATTGCTCGGATTGCCCCGGCGTTCCTCTGGCTTCTCCTAGTGATAGAGGCAGATAAAACGGATCTTCCTTTTTGAGTCGCCTCCTTTTGTATCCATCGTACGAGACTGGCTGCTCCTTACCCGTCGCTATTCCCCCAGCTGCTAGATGCCACTGCTAATGTCCGTTTGCCGCTCATCGTTGTCCTCGCTTCCATTGCCTCCTTCGAGTTTTTTCCGCTGTTTAGCCCATAGTGATCTCTTCGCTTCGCACTAATTCATCCATTCATCCCTTTGCTCATTGAGTTTGGAATGCAAAGGTGAACTCAGACAACCCAGCTCAATGTTTCTTTCCTTCACAGCCACCGCTCTTGCCGTTGCTGGTATTTATTTCAGTAGCGCGGTACTATCGTTGCTATTTCTGCTGGCATCAATACTGCATCAGTGTCACTTACGACTAATACTGAGGCCCCGAGACTCTAGGAAAGTTCACTGGACGAATATTCCCTGACTACCTTCCTGGCTGAAAAACAGGCCGCAGGCATATCACCTTGCAAGCATGTGATCCCTCGATTTAGAACCGCGTGATCAGCTTCAGGGTGTCCAAATGAAGGTACGCAAGGGTTATGCAAAACGTATGTCCGGGCAAGTGCAGCAAAAGAAGTTATGCAGTTCAGTCATTACTGGTGTGTCGCGTAATCGTAGGTGGCGCTATAGTTACCCGGCCTCCCGTGGCCCTGGTAAATTCTTACCTGCACCCACTCCTGCTACTGGCTGATGAATATTGAACTAATCTGTAGCTAACTAACATTGTTCCAACTGCAACTGGGGGGGGGGCACTAGAGGAAACCCACATGAAGTGCAAGGGGAGAAAGAACGTCTAGGAAAACAGTGCAAGAGGTTGAAGACAAACAGAAAAAACCGAAGAGAGAGAGATAAGTAGGCAATGGAACCCAGGACTTGACTACAGCACGGGGTTACTGAGCAGCTGTAGAAAAGCACTACATACCTAAATGTTTCGAGTTTTACATCCGGCACCGTCACTAAGCATTCCATCAGATAAGCACTACATACCTAGTGGGCAACAACCGTACTAGAAGGGCTTTTGTCATTTGCAGAGCATTCGATATGTATTCCTATAGCTTCTGCTGCATTAGGCCATTGCTGTTTTTTGAAATAGTTGCCCCTGTCCTATTCACGTTCAATGTGCCCTTGCATGCCAAATAGCACGAAGTAGTTCAAATCGTTAACCTTGCTTGAAAATAGCAAAGGTTACCTGATAATTGAAGTTAAATTTTACAACTAAATGAATCTCATTCGTAATTTTGACTTCTAAAGAGGCTCAACTTATGCACGACTATGACTTAAACTTAAATCTAACTGCCTTTGATCGAAGCGACTTTACCAGGAAACGTATGTAGGTGATGTAGATGTTGTTATCTATGACCGTAGTGCGGATCAGACGAACAGAGCATGAAATCTGAAATCCAAATGGCCCTAAACAAGTTTACTTTTCGCTATCGTATTGCACTGTCTACCTACGCGAAGTCGTAATGATGACATGCACGGTTCAATGAAAAATTCATTTCCACTATGGATTTAATTCCGTAATAGAGACAACGACTACGATCTTACGTTGTGAGCGCGTGTTGAATCATATTCCTTTGAATATTGCATGATAACTTCCTACATGGGCCTGATGTCAAATGAGTTGGTTTGATTTTCTAAGTGATGGTAAATAAGAAAGCATTTCTGAATAAATCAAGTATCATCGTTGTCGTTGCCTTCACCTGCCCGTCACGAATGATCTGAGATAGCAGCATTATTCATACAGCCTCGTATGACTATAAGGACATCAACGTAAACGAATACACATACATACTTATTCGATCGAAGTTGACGACGCAGGGTCACGTTCTAGACAACATAGCCTTCAGAAATACTCACGCGAGAGATACTATTAAGCAAAGCATGTCTCGAGATGTGAAGAGATGAAAAGACATTGAAGTTCCCCAAAGACAGAAGCTGTGCCTATTACATCGTTAGGCCGTTAGTAGTACTTAAGCTAATGCTGCTAAGGTACTGCTTGTCGATTAAACGTTGCTCCTTATTAAAAAAAAACTACGTTTACAGAAACTTAACAGCCATGCACAGCAGACAGAGTAGTACGCTTTGAACAATCTAGCTCTACTAATTTTAAACACTACAACACATGTTTATGTGCTTTGGTGGCTAAGATCAACTCGTATGTTCGAGGCAACAAAAAGCCACTATTTGCTCGTAACTTTATTTAGTTTTTTTGAAAAACGAACTTTTTGACTGTGGATTGCTACTTGACCTTACCAGTGTTTGATGCTTACTAAGGATACGGAATCCTATCTGTGAGTGTTGGCTGGAAGTAACTGAGACTCGTACATTTTCAGTGGTTAAAGAACAACCGATGTTGCCTCGCTCTTACCCACTGTTATAGACCTGTAGCATTATCAATATATATATGCACGTACAAATTGTATAAGTAAAATGCCCTGAAGAACCTAGCAACGAACGGCTTCTAGACCGAAATGGGCAACGTGGGTTAAGTTTGGCCGTGGTGTATCTATCCTTAGCAGCAAATAGGCTAGTTGCTATGCATATGTGGGTGCTTCCGCGTAATAACAATGCTTCTCCGGGCGTCATTCGACGAATCACGGAAATCTGTAACAATTAAGGTATAATATTATTGATAAGGATACTGCGAATCTGAAACGCGGTTTCGGTGAATTTACAAGCTAGAATTCTTTATTATTTAGTACGCATTACGCAAAAAATCGTATATTGAGGTCTCTATTTGTTGACTATTTATAAATTCTCTCGGAAGCTATTCTTCAATAGGTATTGTTGTGGGCTTGTTATATATAATACACCTCGGATTAATTGCGTTTGCTTAATACAGACACCTTTTTAAAACTGACTCAGACTAGAACGTTTACGGCGCATCTGCACGTTACAGATCAACTTATGTGGTATTCTATACGATTTACAGTCTAATGTATGCTAACATCTAAAAGGAGTTCAAGTATCTTGAATACTGTTTTTTACATCATTTTTTTTACGGAAGCTCCCAAACGGAAGAGATTCGGTCGCGGCCAAACCTCGAAAATCGTTTAAAGTGTATTATTCATATAAAAACCTTGCATTTGCTTATATTTTAATAACTAACATTGGTGTACCAAATAAATGAGATTTTTACATACTTTAATAAAATCCCTAACATTTGTGATTTACGATTGGCTGACAATAGGAGGGAAAGAGACTTAATTTCAGAGAAGGAAAGTCGGGGGGATAAAAGTTTCCAGAAGAGTAAAATACCGAAGTACCATAGAGAATATATCTGATAATTGAGATTCGAAATATTTGGAAGGACGGCATGTTTCAGGCAATCAAAAAGTGAAATTCAGATTCTAGAATCTGTTGAGTTGAAAAGGTTGGATCTTGATGAAGAAATCGGTAACAAATATTGGGGGTTACTAACGTGCTTGATGTTGACTACGCAGTGGGGGCCGGCAGAGTTCAATCAAAAATTCCTTGGTCTTCTCGGAAACGCGTCTTCAGCACGATACTACCGCGTACTTCATTTACAGATCATTAAAATTCACAGTTACTGTTTACAAATTCCTTTTTTCTTTTATTAAAGAGCCTCCGAATTCGATATAACTAATTTTATTCTTTCACTGGATCTTTCGACAATACCAATCAATCTTACACGCCTCGCATATTCATGCGGACGCATACATGGTCCTGTGTGATTTGACACAGGAAGTTAATCGAGTATTGACGCGGGAGTGGTGAAAGGTCGTGGGATGAGGTCGCACACCTTAACCTTAAACACTTTCGCTATTTTCGCATGCCCTTTAGCCAGCCTCGTACGTCGCGGCAGACATCGCTCATTGTCAATGCCCAAAAACATTACGACGTGTATTTTGAACACGCGAATACGCCCGCCGTAGAACATGGCATCAAGCATAAGCACGAGGACCCGGAAAGCGTGTTTCCCGTATCATTCCTGTACCGACGGTGATAGCTGCGGCGCCACAGTTCTACTGACTAGCTCGACTCTGTTCGATACCATGCCGCTCACTTGGATTTTTATCTCGTGCGAGTACCCGTCCACTGCCTGCGTTGGTACACCACACTGAACAGACCATCACGGTAATATGTACCCACTCAGGCCTACAGTCGGCTTTGCGCGTCATCGCAGGCAAACTGGCACACTGTGTCTATGAAAGCAAAGGAAGGCGGCGTTTCTCAATCGCGCACTTTAGTGATACTAGCGGAATTGAGGAGAGGAAAAAACAAGAGGGAAAGTAAAAGGAGTTTTGGCGTCACCCCCAGGCAAAGCCATTCCGACCCTCATATGATCCTCTGCGTTTGCTACCACTGGCAAGTAGAAGAGAAATAGTTCTCTGCAACTATAGCAAAAGAGTGAGAAAACAGCGGGTCCTGATTCGTGTTCTGTATGGTCACATAGAACGAAGGACGACAGCATCAAGCGACTAGCAAAGTTAGGAGTAGCATGGGCTGTGTAACTGGTTCTCGTGTGTGGCGGTGAACGCGGTTATTTTTTGGAATTTCGCGGGCTCATTGTGGCAGAAGTTGAGTTTCGTTAAGTTGGCCTAGCCTTTGTTATGAGTCGCTTGTGTTGTTGTTGTTACTAACATAGCAACTTGCCACTCGGTTGGGAACAGGGGAAGAAGTGACTCTTTCATACCGCCAGCTCCCTCTATCTCCTATTTTCTCGCATTTTGGCATGCACGCTCATTTGCGTTCTCCTGGTCACAAGTTATGAGGAAGTTTGAAGTTCGCATAGAGGCAGCAGTTAGTTTCGTGCCTGCTTCCGCTGCTGCTGTTGTTATACTCACGATCACGCATAATGCGTTTGATCCGGATCTAGTGTAGTGCTCCTCAAGGGGCGCGGGCCCTCCTTTACTACGTTCTTTCTGATGTCATCCAGTGTAAGGTCTCCAATACGCTCCATGTTCACCAGTGCTGGCGAGCTTGGTATCGGGTGCGGGTGCGTCAAGCGAGAAATATAGCAAGAATTAGATTATGGTAAAAATGCAAGAGAACGGATCAGAGGTTGCCTAGGCTTATTGCTAAATTCAAAGCAGAATGGAGAGTCTAAAACTTGCTTCTTTTCTCTGTTCTATTGCATCCAATCGTCAGTATCAAAAAAATAGACGACTGAGAACCCAGCCTCAACGATATCTTCGCTCAAATATAGTTTTTTTCTGAGGAACTTATGCTTCGGTACCACAAGCAGCAACGACTGTACGAGAACAATAGTCTTTGTTTGAGTTTTTGTCATGGAGCAATTTTCAGTAGGGCATAGAAAAACGTTAAAATCTATATAACCAAGCTAAGATTTAAGTATATTGTTGCTATAAACTGCATTACATGTATATAAACTGGCAAAGACGTTCATCCGCTATATTGTCATTGTTAGTCAAGCTCACAAATAATTACGACTCATCTACTCTACGGCTCTAAACATAACGGTGACCCTGTATGCGTTAACCCAAGTCGAGGGTTGACCTCTTTCACAAGCATGTTGTTATCACACACAAGACTCTAGGTAACACCGTTTTCATGGAGCCAAAAACACTATTAGCAGAACTGATTGCGCGTAAGCGAAGCTTTTTTTTGACATTTATTTTTTTTTCAATTTTATTTATTATCCAAAAAAATATGCATTTAAACGTGCTTTCAGTCTAGCCTTGGCGCCTTGGTTTAGCGTTGCACATCTGTGATGATAAGCAACAACTACTTCAAGGAAAAACACTTTTTTTTTCTGTAGTAAGAAGGTATCTAGAATATTTGCGTTTTCCAAGCATGTAACCTATATACCCAAACGATTATAATGATTTGAGAGTGTTTCGCAAAATAAAAGATAGACCAGTTTCTTATACATTGCTTAAGAACTTTAGATTTCAAATGAAGCTCAATTATCTGTGTATGCCCGGAGCGTTTGAGGGATGACAGAGGATGTGGCTTATGCTTAAGCTGCTTGTGAATCAATATACTACTGATAGAGGCGACTCTAATGGACAGCTTTGTTCAATGTAACTGGCACTCGCTTCGATCACGGCGTCTTCCCGGCGTAAACCACCCATATGTCCGTATCAAAGCGTTACTGTTCTTATCTTTTATATTTTCTTAATTGCGTCCCATGCGCAATAACACAATGCATTTAAATCTGGGCTGTAGCCCATATATTTGTTTCACAACATATCCACATGCTCAGCCAGCCAGCCAGCCAGCCAGCGCTACATGACGCTATCAGCGGGTGTACCGCTCTGCTGAAGTACGTATGTTTTACTATTCGATGCAACAAAAGCTGTATGGTTTCGTCATGATTTATAAAGTATTCAAATTGACTTATTTGGTAACAGACGCGTTTGATTAAAGGATATATACGACGACATCACTAAATGCGTTACTCCGAACGTAAGCATTGCCTTAAAAATTACTTCTACTCAAAATCGTTATAGACTCTGGATCGCGGGAAAGTCAACGGGTGCTGCTGCTGCAATCGATCATTGCATCGGCGATGGGTATTTTTGATTTTCGACAACGAATTGGAAACGGCCCGCTGTTGTCCGCCTAAAAGAACTCAGAAGCAAATGGGGATTTTTGCTTAAATTTGAGGATGTACTATTTTTCGTTGGGGGGTTTTTACGAACGATTCAACTCATGCACCGTATACAACATCTCATTTGAATTTAGGATCATCTAAAGCTCGCCTTTACAGCCTTCTAATTAGTTATGAAATCTTTAAAGCGGGTTTTCTATGTTGTTTTTTTCCGTTCTGGTAAGGCAGTCGCGCACTCAGGCTGTAATAAAGTCTCTAATCTTGGTAGAGGCTTATTCGCCGCTAAGCCATTCGATAATAACTGATCTTAGCTCAAAGGTCGAAAACAAACTCTCGCTTCCACTATGATGCGTTCAGGTTTCTCACTTAGAAGGAGCAGCCCTCGTTAGGGTACCAAATGAATAAGTACTCGTTACGAAAGATATGAGATAAAATTGTTTCACTTTTATTTCGAACATCCCGTACGTATATAGTTTGCTTAGAAGATTTAAGCTTCACCATGTGCAGGGTTTATGCATCAGTTTCAGCTTCCCAAAGAGCTATTGCAGTTATGAATCTAATGCTATTTTGTCATCTAGTCAAAATTTCCAAAAATAACCTATTTTAGCAAAATTCCACTTTAAAATTCTATAATGTCTTCCGGATTCTTTCTATGCCATTTCCTTCTTCGTGCTGTTATGCACTCGACGCTCGTAGGTTAGACGACGACGATGACGATGAGTTGATATCGTGCTGTCGTTGCTAATCTGTCACTGACTCATTCTCTCCGCTGATGCCTCAGGGTACCACTTCAACCAGTAGCGGCTCTTACGTGGGGCTGCGCTTCAGCATTGCAACTGCTTGACCTCGGACGCTGTCGTTTTCATCCTTTCTCAGCCGTCGCCTACTTCCGAACCTGGTACATCCACAAAATCTTCTCATAGCTTGGTCGTTTTCACCTCCTTTTTGCTATTGTCCCTTCTTTTCGGGTGGGTCATCTGTGCCGGATGGGGAGAAGGGAACAAGCGTGGCCGTTTGACTCACTTGGTTCAAACTCAAAGCCGCCCCAGAGGTTGAAAACTCTCATTAGTGGAGATTTTCTCAAGAAAAATAGAGACATCAAAGAAAAAGGATGAACCCCAAGAAACGTACTCTCGAAAAAAAGACTAGGAGAAGACGACGCTAGCGACAGCTGCATTGGCTATGCTCCTTCAGTGGAGCGGGAGGAGCACCTTTGAAGACGACGCTCAGGACAACGAACCAATGATGTTCAGGGCATCGACGTTCGAACACCGAGAGAGAGCTAAAAGCAGGTAAAGCCTAAGTAGTTGTCGTTGCTTCCGCTGCTGGTATTTCTACAGCTGCTCCCGGAACCAAACGAAGGCCTTTCGTTCGCCGAGGAGAGATCACAATTCTAGAAAGGCAAGTTATATCGGCGCCAGCGGCGGTACCGACAGCAGGAAGAACTAAGATTCTAGTAGTAGCAGGTATAGGACAAACAGAAGAAAACGAGAAACCGGCAGACCGTAGGACCAGGCACAAGGATTACACACAGGTGCTTCGTGGAGAACAGCCGCTGTAGCTGTATAGTACTCAAGCAGAGGCAGCTGGCTGCAGTAGAGCTATTAAATACGGTTATATAGGGCTAGATAGCTGGCCATGTGACTGTTTGTGTGAGCAGCACCCAAGCACACGATGGAGCACACACAGACATGAGCACGGCATAAAGGTACCAGGTTCGTCTGTATGAGTGCCCGAACTTCAGAGGAAGAGGAGCTAACGAGAGAGAGAGAGAAGGAGAGTTTTCGAGAGCAAACGGCGAGAAATAATAAATTGACTATTAGAGTCTATTTTACTAAAATGATGAAAGACTGCAGCCAGGAAAACAGGAAAGCTGCTTGTCGAGAGAGAAGTAGCATTGTCTGAAGAAGGCCTGGCGTTCTTCAGAAAGACGGTTTTTGGCGTACTCATTCGACATGCTACTTGTGCCATTAACAAAAGGTCCACTAAAGCACTCAAAGGAAAAAGAAACGATAGCGGCCGCTACCTGTTGCTGCTGCCGCTGCTTTTGCAGCTGGTGAAATGACACTCGTGTATTGGGGTTCGATCTCCTGTTTTTGTGTGCACATTTTTTCGGAGTTTCTTATTGGCTCCGTTTTAGTAGAAAATGCCTATGGCAAGCATACGCTCGTTGGAGCGGATCTCCTTTGCCTGCTTGGGCCCACTGGGGCTCGGAAAATGTGCGGTCATTGTTAGTTTTGTTGAGAGTGTCTAAAATTGGTAATCTCAAGTTAAGCTGAGGACACAAGAATAGTTGGTGGATTATGGAGGAAAGAAGTTAGCTAATCTCTCTCGTGTAGTAGCCGAGCAATAGATATCGCGGATTAGGGGAACTCCGGATTCTGATTGATTTAGGGGATCAAGAAAACTCGTTTGCTCAGCTTTTAGCTTAGAGGTCAAAGGCTCATAATTAACAGAACACAAACGAAGACGGTCCGACAAAGGCTTAGCTTTATTCCGGGTTGTCATTTGACAGTATGCAAGGCTGCATTCGCGTTCTTTTATCTAAGACCTTTCATGTTTACTCGCATGTAGACAGACAATGTTGTTGCAAAGATACTTTGTTTGACAATTATAATAATAGGCAATTCCATTTTATTCTCGTGTTTATCAATGCGTTAGTTGACTGCTGGCAGTGCATTTAAACAGTCTATTGATCTTTCGTTTTAGATTCCAGCTTGGTAAAATCCATAGGCAACGATTTCCAAGTCCTTTACCGCGAGACGATCTTGTGCGCTAACGATGCGCGCCACTATTACAAAACATGAAGCACTTCGTGTTTATTGCCAGAGGTCGGCGACGAGCAGAGTAAAAAAATGACCAGCCTTATTATATATTGTAGAGGCAGACGGCTTGGTGCTCACGATGTCGCCTTTCCATCATTGTTTCGCTTCGTAAATAAATGATCATAATATATCCATTATGATAGCGATATCCGAATTAGGTGGCTGTGAAAACCTCTATACAATTAATATAGAGTGCAAAAATGCAAGACGACAACATTAATTAGAGCTCGTTCTATTTAGCCATTAGTAATTTGGTTAATCGCACTTAGCTAAATCAAGCATTTGCTCGCTTGGCTATGAATACATTGTATTTCTGTACCCCAGGGTCGTGCTATTGTTCCTTCGACTATACTGTGAGGTTTCTGCTATTCATTGGTCGAAATGCCCATTCGAAGTAATGCAATTCTTGATCTCGGAAGGGCATTCATTAGATGCATGTCCATGCCTTCAAAGTAATCATGCCGTGGAAAAAACTCAAGCATCCCCTTGAAACGGTTTTAGCTTCCGTCTGTTTCGATTACGATCATCGATTGTTAGATGAATGTAGCGAGGTGTCTCGAAGTGGCCTTATCGGGTTTATATGCGCCTCAGTTGACTCGTCGTTGCTGTCATGGAAAGCGATGCAATTTCAGCTTTGCTTCGAAGTGTAGGCAGGAATATGGAACAGTTTTCCAGCCCAGCTTACGGTTAACTTCCTGCTGATATCAAACAGACGTTCGTAAGTTGAAGACGGATCCCGCTGTCAAACAGACGGGCATACGGACACATACAGCGATAAAAGATTAACTGGAAAATCTAGCGGATATCTATGTACGAACGTATTTATTTTGCCTGTTATGCTTGCAGAACGCCTATAATGCGTTAGAATAATCCTCACACTTTATGCTTAGTATAATACGTTATCCTGCTACTGTGTGTTGGGCACTTGGAATGTTGGACTGCACGATGTAAGCGTAAATTGGGCCTTTACATATATTTCAGTCTTTCTAACAGTGGGAGTATGTCCCCAAAGCATATAGGTCTATTGGACGTCGGTTGGCAGACGGCTGATTCTCTGAGTGTTCGTACTTTAAATGTTTTTGAATGCAGACACGCCATAATTTAGATCTAAATTGTCTGCTCATTGATGCGCATCGTCTCCGGCGGATCAACAAAAACAGACAACGGCTTTCGCACGTTGCATAGATGATATTTCCTTGCGTTAGACCATTCTAAATAGAAATATTATAAGTGTAGTAGCAATGGTTATGTAGCTATTCGTCCCCGTAATTCTGCTATGGTAAAGTTTACGCCTGTTGAACCTAAAAACACGTGGTGGTCTAGGTTACAAACCCGCCGTAAATATTCTTTGTTGCATGCTGGCAGCCACCAGTCTGAAATAATGCTGAAATTATTATTTTTTATTTACGTATTTATCTAAGATATCGTTATGCTAGTGCGGCTGCATGTGTATATTTCATTAGTTTTACTGAAGATGAGCCATTTATACAGCGGTGATACGAAGATTAAGGCAAGAGAGCAAATCGCAAGAGCACTTATTTATGATTTATAAACGAACCCTTGGAGTATGCAAGATGGATCGGATTTACACTTTCGACCCATGTGGATCTATACAGATGGAGCTGCTAGTCCTCGAAAGATCTCAGTGCCAAAGAAGAACACCAATCTCCATCGACAAAGCAAATATTGAAGCCCCCTTAGCTGTTCATAGAGTATTTTCTCAGAAAGTTCTGCCGGAGTTTCTGCACTTACTCTCAAAGATGTTTAACTTAATATCTGTGGTTATCGACTACCGTCAGCTACTTTTTCCCTCCCTCTGCGCATTAATGTAGGTATCTTAAGCAACAGATCTATGGCAAGTACATAAACAGCAAAAGGTAGAACAGATTTAAAATATGAGCACATTATTGGACGGGGCATGACCATCAATATGGAATATCTGTTGGGCAAACAGACGGAAATCCGGAGAAGGTGTCACGTTGTGCCCATGGATTTTGTCGTAGCCGCTGAATAGACTTTGCGACTTTGGCGCCGACCAAGCTCGCCCTGTCCTCTCACATCCGCAATGGTATTGGCCTGTGGACCAATTTGGCGAAGAATACCTAGGTAGTGAACTCACTTGTAACGGGTCGAACATAAAATTTATCGATGCATATGAAGCGACAGAATATTTGCTTGCTATGATGATATACATAAGCACATTTGTTTGAGATAAGATGATATAAGTTGTTCTGTATATATTTGGAAGGACATGATACGAGTTCGATTTGGAATTATAACGACGGCTAGCTTGAGTCTTGCTAGGCTGAACTTCTTGAGGACCTTGGAGTATTTCTTATTTGATAACCGCGTAACTTCATACATTTCATAAACGCAATGCGGATGTTTACTGATTTATCGCATTTCTTATCCTGCTTTTGCCTCATTACTCTTGAACCCATTTGTATTTTATTATGACTAGACTTACGGCCAATACACTCTGATTGTTTAGGACACTAAACCAACAAAGTCTACCGTAGGTGGCCGTATCTACTGTAGACTTACCTTTATCTGTAATTAGTTACTTCATGATTCTATAAGAGCAAAGGCCGTTTGCTAAACCCAGTGCCGAAAAAGTCTGTCTTTAGATACGTGACAACTATACTCAAAGCATAGACCCTAGTAAAATATTGTTGCTTCGAAGATCAGCCCATCTGTTACCTGATCCAGTCCTGCGTAGCAGGCACCGTACGTATCAAATCATGCGTGGTGTGAAGATGCATTGTATGTTTCTCTCCATACAACGCGAGAGGTGCCAGCTGAGGATAACCCAACCCAGCTAGCTACGAAACACGATGGTCCTTTACTGGTACGCCTTATTCGGCCCAGGTCGCCCATACCCGCCATTCAGTGAACTGTGGCGAATCTTCCTGTAACATAATTCCCGATTTGAATCAGGACCATACTAGCATCAGGACATGAACTAATGACGATGCTTCTAAATGATTACTGGTGGAGTGCATTCGATTTATCGAGAGGTCCCGAGAAGGCCATACTGGCGCGATATGCCTTCGGTGGTGTTGAGCGCCTGAAGCGGTTCCTTTACCGGTGCGCGCCACCGCCTATGTATGGCTTTGTATCTTATCGTCGAAGCGTGCTGTTCACAGCACGGCGACGCGCTGGGGCCAAGATGTACAAGTCAAACAAAAGTCCTATGGGCAGGCAAGCAGTTTTTCAAACACATACAAAACTGCCCCGCTAGATTATGCTTGGCGCCACATTTACTTCGACATGGCGTGGACATTTTGTTGAAAAGTCTATATAGTCGCCTTCTGATTTCTGTTAGCGACAGTTCAGACAGCGACATGCTCTGCTTCTCGGTACAAAAAGAAAAGGCTCCTAAGGAGCGAAACGTCATACCTGATTAGAAATGCTTTTAACACTTCCTATGTGGGATACTAGCAGGAATACACAGATTGCCTAGTATTTGCCTGCTAATCTTAGGGATACGTTGTGGCCTAGGTTCGAACCCGCTCATAGATATGTTCGTTTCGTGGTGAGAGCCAACTGCCTAAAGGAATGTTTAACAGCAATATCGGATGTAAAACTTGAAAGACAGGGAGTGTCGATGCCCTGCTTTCTCAGCTAGGCTATCTAGGTTAAGTTTAGGTCCTATTAATTTTTTTTTGTTGGCATTTGAAATATAAGTCCATGTCGTAGAAAGGTGAATATTTTTTCTTTATTTATTTGATCAGTTTTCATTGCAACGATTTTATTATTACTCTTATTACCTGCTTTAGCTGAAACTGCTACAGTGTGCGCATAGATATATATCCTATATTTGATCTAGTCTATAAATATATATAAATAAATAACAAGACCGAATAATGCGTTTGTTGCATATATAATCTACATCCCCGCTTTCGTTTGACTTTGAATGACTGAGCCCCACATTTCTCTTGTATTTCTCAGCAAAATGTTGGTTACTTTTTTGCAGTAAGTTCTTTGTTCTCATATAAAACTATCCAAACGATCACATTGCCAATGATAGACGTAGATTTCAATATTATTATTTACGATACGTATGTGTATCATGCGCCAATTTGAATTTTTTGCTAAAATGAAGGATAGAGCAACTGTTGCAATAACGTTAGCCGTTCGTTAAACACACAGGAGAATTATTGTGTGTCAAACACTTATAGCACAGCACTGCCACGCACTTCACACTATCGATGAAAAAGGATGACTATTAAGGTGGCACTCCATCTACACCAGGTAAGAATGCAGTATCCGCGAGCGTGTGACGGCGTTAGTCTTTATCTGTTTCTCAGTCGATAGGTAGACCTGGCAGGAAACAGGACCTCACCTGTGTAGCCCCCATATGTCTTTTCTTAACGGCGTTAAAACACCGCCTGACGTTTGTGGGTCACAAGCGAAACACCTGAGGCCTAATGGCTTGACTATCGACCCCTTGCGTTGTAAAATATTCTAGCCTTGCGTTACACACATAGACATAACGAGTAACCAGGTGAAAAAGTGTCGTCGTAACATATGAACCTGTTACTGCCTTCGCCTGAGCCTGATGGTGTAGGCAGCCGGCCAGACAAAATCTGATGCTACGTAAGTGTTCTTCTAGCAGTATTATTGGATGCCAGTTTTCGAACTTGTCACATCCTATGTTATCTCCAATATGTGTTGCAGCCAGCCAGTGCAAACAACCTTCTACACTACATATATATATATATATATATATTAGATAACACGGTAAATGTGATGTTCCACATGCCCTTACATATTCTATCTGTATATCGTACTGTCGGATTGCTAATCTGCATTGTGGGAAGGCGTAGCTGTTAATTTCGTAGCCCGTTCCACTATCGCTTGTTCGATCACCATTGTATCATCATCACTAACAAACATACAAAAACGTAACGGTAATAGGCTCAGCTTAAGGCAGGAGAAGCGGAACTATTAAGTGAATAACTTTGTTTTATACCATAATTTCTACTGAAGTAACTTTATCAGCATACATACATACATACATAGATGGTATGTTACAACTCGGCTATACTTTCCATGTGTAAACAAGGAGGTACTCATATATACACAGGAGCATGCTAAAAATCAAATACGAACAATGGAATGCACTTACTACTGCTATATACATATAGCCATACAATGTAGTTTTCGTAGGCAACGAGTTAACAAACGATCGAATTTGCAGGTGAGTGGGGTAAAGACCAGTCGAATAGGTGGTTCGCATCTAGGGACGGAGAAATGGAATGTCATGTGTGGTGTGCGATGGCTAGAATCGTTCCTGCGAAGGGGGCAGACCATGGCTCCCAGCATTATGGCTGCGTCGAGGCCATCTCGAGCATAGGGTGTTGCAGAGAGGTTCCATTGACTGGCAGTATCCTAGGAAGCAGGCCACCCTGCGTCCTGCCACCGCCGCTGCCCCACTGCAGCCATATTCTAATCCGTTGCGCAGCATTCTTACCGTCCCACTCACTACGACCGCTGCCATTAGCATGGTCAGCACCCTCTCCATCCCCAGTTGAAAACAATGCCGCTAGATAGTAGCACCGGTGCTAGCCTCATTTCCGGACGCATATCCGGTAACACCGACGGCTGTGGCTGCAACTGCCTTTGACATTGCGGCGAAAACGCACTGCCGCAGGTGTCGGCAACCGCCTAACAGTTTGCTGTAGAAGCTAGAAACTGCATACTAGACGCTGAACGGCAAGCTCGCGTTCGGCGTTTGACTCCATGTCGCGAATAGTCGGCTGCATTACCGAGCATGCGCCGCGAAACATCGGAGGGTCACTGGGTACTCGTATTATTGGCGTGTTGAAAGGAAGGCCAACTGCAGCTTCATTCGTACTAACTCTAGGGGAGTTCCCTCTTCCTGTTATAGAAATACGTAGCATTGACACGCAGGCTTGCGCAAATCGTGCAGGGAGGGATCGTGGGTTCGGTGGGCAATGAACAATTTGGGGATTATATGTACAATACGTACGTGTAGAGAATCGCAGGGGCGTATATTTGAGGTGCTTTGGGGATCCTGAAAGAGTTTAGCTAGACGTAGTTGATGACCTTGACGTTTCGGTGTACGACCCAGGATATGCATAATGAGAAGAGGTTAGGTTTGGCTAGCCCTAGAGTAACGGACCAACTTGATAATTGTGGGGGCATCAACGCCGGTGCAGGTATGATGATTCGATAATTGAATACTGCGACCGGGGAATAATGCGTGAGGCGTATACTGTTTCAATAGCAAGACACGACTGATGTCGATAGATCGGATTGGTGCTTAACGCGTTTCAGAGTATGATCCGGCGAATTATTTGCTACTATTTAAAAAGTAATTAAGTCGCAATAACATTACAACGAGGTTGAAATTATACCATGCGTTATCTTTTACTACCTACCAGGACTATTATAGCAGAGAATTAGCAAACAACGCCTAACGCCTATTATAGGATAACAAAGTGATTCATGGTGAAGTTTGGGTAGATTGGGACGGTGTCGTTCGGCCACATGCAAAACAAGCCGGTACGCCCGGTCGAGCTACTTGACAACAACAAATAAAGTATTAAACATCAATAGCTAACATGAGGAATAGGAGAGATTACATTCTTGCGATAACATCGTACCTTGCTCTTTAGTTTCGAAATACTGTAACAGCTGCTGATTATGTTTCGTGGCCTCAGCACCTGTTGACGACAGTTGAGATTAATATGAACGTAAAATCCGTCCAGACGACCCAGTAAAGAATAGATAGAATAGTTGTAAATAATTAGCCCTGTCCAAGTGAACACCTATTACTTTACGGCCCGAGTTCGTACTGTATTCATCTGTGTTTACGGGTCAGGACAAAGGTTGGCCATTGGCCATTGGCTGTGTCAATAGCTAGTCTTTTTCTGACTAGCCTTCAGTTTCTTTTTGTTAGTATTTGATCAAGTGCCGCTCAAGCCTCGATGGTTTCCTACCACTATACAAAGCTAGTACGTCATACTACACGTAGGTGAAGAAGCTGCCAATGGTCACAGAAGATTACTGGCCATTGAAGATCGTTTCCGTTATTACTATTGTATTATTGATAAGCCGGTAATCTCTACTAATTAGACGTGAATATGTTCTAGGTTGATACAAGCCTTTACGTATTGTAGTACCACGCATACACATCCACGACCCTTGATCAGTATCGTTGCGGATTCGTGTTATTATCACTTTGTGAGGGCGGGCGGCGAGCTGCACCCGCCTGTTGGCCTATTTCTAAGTATGCGTATAGCACACAAGATATGTTGTTAAATAAACGTTTCGCTCAGTATACAGCTACTATTGTACCACAGTGCTACTGTGAACAATCGTGCACTGTATCGGTGGTAAGGCAATACAATTTGTCAACAATAAGGTAACACAAAGCCCTGTTAGGGAGGATGGATTGACAACTTAAACAACTGTACAGCAACGGAAGCGTCGCATAGAAAATATGTTATTTACTGGTAAATCTCTCTGAATTATTGAGACGCTGGCCTGAACCGAAACATATAAGCAGGTTCTAACCTATGTTTAGGTTAACGTCAATAGCCATCACCGTTGAGTTATGAATGTACCTAGTTATACCTGTTAGCTGCACTAAAACATTCGGGTTCGGTTTGAAAATATTAGTGTTGCATTTGATATCGTTTTCAATTAGCCCACACCTCTTAGTAATGTAAAGGCTTCTCTAGCGTTTTGCCCCACGTAGTTCTCCACCGAATGGTACGCCTAAGTGGTTACACTCATATTCGAGCTAATGGACAAAAGGAAGTACGGTTCAAATATCGCTACTATTTCAAGTTGTTTAACTTTACTGATAACGAAATGCGCTATTAGGATTCACGATGCAGTATAAAACATGAGTTAGCAATGGAAGGCTAACGGAAAACTGTGCATAGCTATATCTACAGCGAGCTGTCTTCTATTGAACGAAGTCACAGTATGCAGTACTCACCATGCAAGTATGACCGTCCGTAATTTCATTTATCATCGATGTATAATCATTTGCCTACCGTCTTCTATACCTGCAACTTCTAGCCCAGTAGTGCCGTCGGCCACAAGTGCCTTCCGCGTCGACGCCAAAGTGTAGTGTACATAGACGCTTATGCCTCTGTCGCTGTTCGCCATGACCCGCTAGAGAGTGTTTTCTTCTTTGTTTGCGCGCGTTGACGCATCCACTTTCTTTATCAGTGGTTCAGGCCGTGTCGCGTTACAAACACCGTTTTAGGTAGAAGAAACTAGGCCTATTCTTCGACAATCCAATGGCTCTACGGACCACCTGCCCGGCTCGCTGTTAGTGTTGCTGTTGCATTTATACATTGTAGCAGATGCTGCTATTGCAAATCAGGGAGATTGTCAGATTTTTCCGTGGATTAGAACGTGCGCAAAGCTCCAAACGCAGAAAGGCTGAAAGAGGATGAAGATGCAAAACGTAGATAGTAGTCCTACAGCCTGCACTGTGTACAGCCTGTTAGGCTTACAGTGCTGCCTTGATTCGTCATTTCCTGCTGCATGTAGGTACACAGAATGAACTCGTCTTAGTTCAGCGATCGAAAAGACCTCGCACGGGATTTTGACTGCGTCAACGGCGAGAGTTATTGTAAAGCAGTTAATGATAGAGAATAAAGCTCCTATCTGTGCACGACTGATAGTACAGCAGATACTATTGAACAATACTTTAAGCGACTGACAGGAACAGTAATAAGAAATAGAGGTACAGCATTAGGAATGGGCTAGTCAAAGTAGACGTTCCCGCGCGCGGTCCTCTAACACCTCTTTGATTGATCAGTTTCTTTTTGCCTAGCGCGTTTGTATCTACTGAAGTGCACGGCTCTGTCTAGCGTGTAAATCTCACGTTCCTAGGGTGCACGAACAGATGCCATCTGTGTGTATTAAACGGACTGAATTATTGGCCTATGGAAAGGCAAGCATTACCTCACGCATTGTTCAGGCTCAGACAGTTTGTAACATAACAAAAGTAGATGATATCAATAATTTCTCAATCATCAATCATGAAACCAATCATTAAATTAAGTTTGCCATTTTTATAGCAAGCTAAATATATTCATATCCATGATGACAATTGTTTGTTCAATGGACATAGCGGTGTGATAGTGAACTCGATTAAAGTTAACACATCAACCCGCATAATACTGCAAATTCACTTCGTGTAAAGCAATCGTTAGATTTCTGTTGAGGAATGACGGCCCTACACGTTCAAAGATTGCGAGATGGCAACCGTCTAAGAAGCCAAATGTCTACGTAACTCTATTGGTTAAATGGCGAGATGTAACTTTTCTAGACGTGTCTAGTTTGCAATAGGCGGTGGGCCAAAACTAAGGAAAAATACAAAGTAGTCTCACACTGACTTACGTCCATCCAATCTGACGAGACAGACAACGGTGGAATTTAGAATAGCCGTTTTCAATTTCCTCATTGTCATCCACTAGAGGTAGCCGGTCCTCGAACTTAAATCCGGACGATCGGAGAATTCTTTGATCCGTACCTGCATTTCATCTACTTCAGTGGGCAAATTGTTAGGCAAGACGACACTCGATGCCAGCGAGAACGAACAAAATAAGAAGACCGAATTTACTGTTCCCATTGATTTTGCAGACGTCGCTGTTTACTATGCATTATTTAACGGTGCCTTACGCGCACTATGACCGCCACGTATGGAGTTCGTCCATATCGTATCTACTAGTTCTAGGACCTACAGTCGACAGCGTATTGAGCACTGCATAGCCAGGCAACTCATAGAGTCACTGCGCAAAGCATGCGGAGAGAGACAAGGGAAAGAGGTGCGAACTTGTGATCTCACGCTTGCTTCTCTCCTTCGATCAAGACTAGCAAAAGCTTTCGTTTGTCGAAAGAGCACCGAGTAAGTTTGGGTAGGTGTTCAAAATAGTAGAACACGAAGGACAGATGACGAGAAAGTACCCGCAAACGTCGCTTTCTCTGTTATAAACTCCACGAGTCGCTAAGCTCTCTGCTCCCGTTGAGCGTGGAGGAGGGTTGCTATATTCTCTCTTGTTCTTTCACGCTTTCACCCCCCTTCTACCCCCCGACTCGACATCATCCTTCTTGATCGCAAGGTCCACAGACGGTTACAGAGCCGCACACTCATAAACGCACACAACTTCGCCGACAACGTTTCCCCCTTACCCTCTGCCACGACCAGAATTGTCCTCGCAAGAGGTCGTAGCGGCTAGCGTATATAATGAACTACAACGCTTGCCTAGATAAGGTGGTTTAGCGTTCCTCACTATTTCACCAGTTGTGGTTCCCTGATCCTGTTTTGTTGCCGTCGGGTTCCACCAGTGCCATAGCGGCTAGGGACAGTCCTTCAGCTGCCGAAGCCTTATAGTACCACAGCTGGTAGAAGTACAAGCGATAGTAGCGTTTATGTGGTAGCTTAGTGTTAACGACACATGAGAGGACGGTGTAAGGGGATGGGCGGTGAGAGGCGGTGCGAGAACAGTGGATGAGCTCTGAGGGACAGTTGACATGGAGGGCAGAAGTTATAGCATGGCCTGAATGCTTGGCCCCTTTGCTCCATTCATTGCCGTCGTTACTCTGGACGCTTCGGAGCTCCATCGTTCACAGTTGTTAACGCTGGCTGGATATGACAAAAGAGAAACCTCCCTTCGTGGCTTACTGGGTCACTTAGTGAATTTCTTCAATGGCTAACGCAGCACTTTACCCTCCGGATGCACGGCCTAGCCAGCGTTCAAGGATTTACCACCACGACCGGCTACCACTGCGGAACCACGTTACAGCCACGGCACGAAGTAGTAACAACGTGTAGTGCAGCGCGGCATCTACAGACGGTCATGCACATACTGGTCCGATGGTTGGCAATGAACGACTTCGGTTTCGTTCTGCGTGGCGTCGTTGATTGTTCATAGAAATGCTTCCGGTTTTAATTTCCCACTTCCGGGTGAACGATTCTAAAGCGGCTTTTGACACAGGCACGCATAGCTTCCTTGACCTATTCGCCGTAATGAAGGCATTGTTTTGTTACTGCCACGGTGGCTTCCGCTTTTCCATAGGAGCCGCAATACCAGCAACAGTGTCGGTAACGTGAATAATAATTGCCAGTCCACCAGTTTACATGGGGATCTAGAAGTAACTAAGTAAGCTTATAGGATATAATAAATTATAATGTAAACATTTTTCATCCACTTAAGTTAGAGCAGCAAGAGGAAACTGACGAGTTCTAGACTATAATCAGCAGTTGTCTATCTATTACAATGGTAAATAATTGCGTGTGTTACGATATCAGATCGCCCTATAGGTAAGCGAAGAATTAGGAAAAACTTGAATCTATATCATCATTATATTATTTAACGTTAGTGATATTATTATTGCTACTGAGTTGAAAGGCACAAAACAGCAATCGAAAATTTCCTACCAGTTCCTATCATTTGGTTATAGGCGGGACGCCAAGTCCGATTGTAGCCCCCAATCCCTCGGGGTTCTCGTCAACTCGGGTCTAATCCCAGCTAAATTGTTTGCCTTGGCTAGATTATTTATGCAGAAGGCCTCGTCTTAGAGGTCGCCAAAACTCCGGCCGTGGTTTACTGTAAGAGTTCAACAGCGACGCGAATAAATAGGTCCACAGTGGCGAACTCCTGATCCTTTTAGTGGGCGGCACAGCCCTTGTTAGTTTAATCATGGTTCGGGAAAATACAGCCAGGGATAAAGTTGGTGAACAAATTGGTAGAAATTGACGCGTTTACCCAATTCATAATAGTACACTTTCTACCTTGACTATTACAGATTTCAGCATAATAGTTTTAACGTTTTCGATTTTCTGTTGGAAACATTGGGCAGGTTTGCGAAAACAAACCAATATCGGATGCAGTAGAAAATTAAAGTTACTTGTATTGAAGTCTACATGGATAGCTCTTTTTTCAATAGGCAGCGATCACTGTGCTTACACATGGATGAATAGCAATGGTTTGAACTGCGGTAGTCATCACTACTCACTTAGAGTGATTTAATTGGAGCTCATAGCAACAATTTGAAATATATGTCCTTTTTAGTTTTCTATATCAGTTCGGTTCAAGTTAAGCTGTATGCCGATGGCTCATTAGGTAAGGTTCACGACGCAAAGTGTGCACCCGCAGCAGCAAGTAGGTGTACTGGTTTGTACACATCGCCAGAATTCTACGCTTCAAAGGCAACCGGTAACTGACTGGTGCTGCGACCGACAGGGCAGTTTATGTTAAAAGGGGCCAGGACGCGTGGTTGCCCTTCCAATATTGGGCCGAGCGCTTTTTATACGATCGCGACACTGTAACAGCAACTATTATTCAGCGGCAACTCGTCCCTGCTGCCTCTGTTGCTTAGATCATCCACTGCGGCTGCACCAGCCCGCACCCCTACTCGCCCCCTACACCCCACCTCTGGCCTTTATTTCTGATTAATTCTAATAGTATCACTAAAGGCGCTCATAATTAAGATAAAGAGTACAACACACACGGAACTGAAGCGCGATGTCTTCTTGCTGTCCCTCGCCGTTGATGTTGTCGACGTGCTGATGGATGATTAGTGGTGTTGCGTTACCTCACAGGAAGAAAGGATGAACTTGCGGAAGAGGGTCAACCTGCCATCTACGAATACTGGTTTGTGGGTCCGTTACCTACAGACCCATATGCAAGCATGTATATACCCGAGTAATATTGGAGTTTCACGTGATAGTTAACGTAATGTATACGTAACGTTGTTGGCCATGCGTGTCTGTGTGCGTAATATCCTGATGTCTGTTGATGTCACGCCTGCCAGTTCATTTTGCTTAGGCTAAGGATAGTAGACGATCAACATGACAAACACTCTATGTCGAGTGGGCTCAGGATTTTACGATAGATTGCCTTAGTCTTTGCTAGCGTTCATGATATTATCGTATGCAGGGTAGGGTGAGAATGATTTCTCGCAAAATGACTATTGAATATGTCGAGAAATCAAAAATGGAACACCTCAGCCATTTGAAAGAAACATTCAAGTTTAATAATAACAGTGATCATAGTATAAGTATTAATAATAAGTCACTTATTAGCACTATTTTGATTATGGATCTTTGATTACTTTTACCGCAGTGCTGTTTCCGTTTGGTGTTGTCTTCTTAATTACATTTTGAACAGAAGACAGTTAAACGATTTTCCTATGCCGCTACAACTTTCAAGTTCGGTCGGCGGCAAACTATAGAAATATAGGAAAAAACGTGGTTATTGGTACTTTGTTTCGGAACAGAAACCGTTTGAAACCGATGAAGAAATTCTCGGAGCTGATTTATTACAGGCGAAAACCATAGCCAAAATGGATTTCGCGTCAATGCCTGTCTCGAAGAGTCAGATTCTCTCAACGGACTTGGAAAAAAGATGTTAAATAAAAATTTCGGATACTTACATCGACCAACTGGACAGAAATATTTGGTAATTTCCAACAACTCTGTCAATGAATGCATTTTTAAGGAAGGATCAGTTCCAGAGCTCGTGCAAAGCTACGAGGTAACGCTGACGTACTTCAATTGTATCTTATTATTGGAGAGCATGCTTAATAGGTGACTACTTCTCTATGTATATATATTTTTTAGCCTGTCGATACACGAAATGAATACGAAAAAAACCTTATGGCCTCCGTTCTCTTTCCGTAAGAATATGGCTTCTCTCTTTTTCTTGGGTTTCTCGTCCTTATTACTTCCGCTGCTGAGAGGAACCCAACACGTTCGTACTCCGTTTCATCCTCACCACATAAGTCTCTATTGCATCCTCCAAGCGAACCCGTGTTGCGTGCGTCGCAGTAGCGTCTAGCTTGGCGCCTTGTATCGAAAACGGTAGTAGGTCTATTCAAATGGCTGATATTGATTGGCATAATGGGTCCGTATGTCACAGTCGCCCTCTATTTGATGGGAACGCCTACTGTAATCCTTCTTTCACATCACTTTCTAGTGCACTTCTTCGAAGCAGCCAGCGTTTGACAACTGTTGCTACTGCTGCTGCATTTTAGCTCCTGCCACCGCTCGCCATTGGCCGTCCCCGTCGTCGTACTTTTATCTGCCCTGGCCGCATTAGCCCCTTACGGGTATGCTTGTTTGCCGTAGTGCATTCCCTATCCACTTCTGCTTATGCTTGTTCACCTCCACTTAATGCGCTTAGTGGTCTTCTGTCGTCTGTCATTTACTCTTTGATACGACCTCCTCATCTTCTTGTTCCTTTGTAGGGCGGAACTTCAGAGTGTTTACGTAGGGCCTGGAAACTCGGGGATCCCATCGCAACAGTATTGAAGTCTACCAGGTTTCCTGTCGTACCCTTTATTGTTTCCTACCTGGTCGTTATCCTTGAATGGGCGTAGTTGTCGCTTCTCCTAGATCGGTCCTTGAGTGGCTTGACTTTTTAACTCTGTCTGTTTATCTAATCTTTCTTTTTCATCTTTGGCTTATTTTCTGCTACTCAGTACTCTATTCCCCTAGGCTAATGGCTAGCTGTTCAACGACGAAGACATTCTTATTGTCATTGCCGTTGCACGTGTTTCTGTTCGTGTGTGCGCCTATGTATATGCACGAGCTGTTTAATTGAGCACAACTGCACAGAGCTCTATTTCGTGACATGACGTGTGTTTTGTTGCGACATAACGGACGTACCGGCAGCTTAGCGTATACAACCGCCTGTCGAACCCGGTCACGCTTAGGCACAGGGACTTTATCGGCAGAAACAGCAAAACCCGATGCAATGAAAGTGACGTCCACGATTCCTTGCTAGAGGCATGAGGATGATACTGTCAAGAGAGAGAAAACTTATTCTGACAATAGCTGGTTTATGCTTTTTCTATGCCTTGGAGACGCAAAAATAGGTACCCCTCTCAACGAATGTAGCCATTTCCTGACAGCATGTACAACGTGACAAAATATTTGACAGTGGATGATGACGAACATACACCGAAAGACCCAACATTGACAGTGCTCTTACGTATCTAATGTGACAAGTCTCTACCTTATCCTATGGATATTTGGACATTGTTATCAGTTTTCTCTTGAGCTCGGGGGGTTAATTATACCGTTTATCTGCATACCTGATGCTGCAGTGGTAAGGTGTTTGCCTACCAAGTTAGAAATATGTTAGGGGTCCAAGTTCTGTGCCGAGAAAGTGGATATACTTCGACCTTTGGAGAAAAACTTGAAGGAGATGGAAAAAGGGCGCAAAAAGCCGCAATATCTTCCCTTCCAATCACATTGCGTTAACACTACCCCTGCAAGTCTTTGAAACGATGCTCCGGAGTGCTATCGAGCGCGTCGCAAAACAAAGCTACCACGTTACTTCCTATTCTACTAATTCTTCTAAGAGGGCGAAATCACAAACTCATTAAAAATAATCCTCTCTGTATTTCGTCCTTATACAGTCACCAGTATTTGCGACCCCCTTCCTTTGTTCCTGCATTCCGCTAATTTCAATACTCCGAGGGCGGCCACACTTGGAAGTCTCACGGTTGATGCGAAGACGCCAAACTCAGTAAGATCTGTGGCTTTCGACGTCCAGCGACACCCAACCTGTTTCTCTCTGGAAATTCAGATCTCGATTCTTCCTTCAACTTTTCAGGTGTCTCTTCTTTAGGATGAATTCGCAGAAGCTCTCTCCCACGGACACTTCATTCAAAATGATAGCCGTGGCTCTAACATGGGAAGTGCTTAGGCCCAATCTACAAACGTGGCAGGTTTTAGACCACGCCTGCAACACCGAAGACGCCTGGCCGTCATGTCGTTCAGCGTCAGCCTACACTTCGGTCCCACTGAGCAGCCGTCTTTAAGCTTCATTAAATATAATCTGCTAATTATGATGTACCGCTTGATTTCAGCGCTGCCACAGACGACGATGGCCTAGGGGCTAGACAATACGACTAGCACAAACAAAGTGAGAGAGGCGGACGAGACAGCCACAGAATGGCAATGTACACAGTCATGTACTCTGCATTAGAGACTTTTCTGTCCAGTGCACGCTCGCGCGCTTTTTTTCACACCGCATTCGCAACTTTTTGCTCGAAGGTAAACGCTCGATCAATTCAAAAGAACGTTCTAGATGCAAATCAGTAATATGACTTTGAGACACGTAGAAAAGCTGTAGCATTTTGTTAGTCCTAATTCTCATGGCCGTTTTATTGAAAATAGTAAAGATAATCACAGCAGAGCATCGCTCGGGTGTATGGTCTGGTTCAGCTCTATCATAATATCTTATTATACGCAGCTAAATACATATATCTACAGTGACCCCGTGGTAATAATGAATTCATTTTCTCTCTACACAGAACCTCGTTTCCATGCGAAAGAAAGCATGTCGTTAAATACGGGTTACAGGCATAACTTTATGCTAGGCATCAGTTATTAAATAGGAAAAAGTACACACATGTACAGCATTAAACAGTCAAATGTATAGCTGCTACTTTTCATTGCTAAATGGAGAATATCCGAGTATTATTAGATAAAACAGAGCGGCTTAGAGCAATAGAGACTGGCCTGCCTTGCCGAAACACGATGGCTTCATAGTGGATGGCACGTGGCACACAGTCAGGATTTCTACTGGCTTGTTGAACGCCTTACGCACATTGTGCAGATGACTCCAGTAGTAGAAGCAGCCGTTAGTTTAAAAGTTTGGCCCATTTTCGGGGCAGTTCATTTTGATTACTGACTGAAAAGCGGGAAGTCGCCGTGTAAGTTGTTACAGTACGATTCCTAACTTCCATATCCAGCTCGGATCTCGCCTCCCCACACATCGTGCATCTAATGCTGCTGCTGTATATACTGTACCATTACACCTACATTGTGCACGACGATAGCAACTTCAACTACGATTGTCTCTGTAATTCAAAAAGTAATCGCCGTGCCTCCTGCAACACCGTCAACACAGGCGTTACTAGAATCATTTATATATGCGTATATATAATGCTCGTTATAGCGTGTAGCTTTACTGTACAAGCTGCGCGTACACAAAGACTAGCAGTGAACTTTTGAAATAGGCTACCAATGCAGTATATCGCTGGGACAGCGTGGTCCAACAGTGGGTTGAACATCTCGAAAAAGAGAAGGCGTGCATTGAAATTGGGCTTGGGCAGCTAATTTGAGTACGCTAATCAACCAGCCTTTACGAAGGTGCTATCGCATCGCCGATACCATAAACATACTACCCCTGCACTTCTTCCCCTTCCGCTTTCCCACTATTCGTCCTCTTATCCATCTCCACGCCCGACTATGCTCCAACAACGATCATTGCAACAAGACATGTGTATAATCCCAGCCGTACAATAAAATACCGGCAAAAGCGATACTGGTTGACGTCGAAGCCGATGTTGCAGAACTGCATAACTGTTTCTCAGCTTCTCCCAGCACGTCCCTTTTATTTACGTGTTCACTAGCCACGAATTTAAACCGCATTATTATATACTGTTGGTCGCCATGCCGCTTTTCTAGGCGACGGCCTGCACAAGACGCGGCTATTTGTCGTTTCTGCTAGATCATTGCTTAACGACAGTGCATCGGAAACGCCCGTTCTTCTCGAAACAGTAGCGCCCTTCGACTACAGCAAGCTGTAAACCCCCCGCGGAAACTGGACACGTAAGCAAAGTAAATGCTGCTACTCTCCTCCATTAATTGTACGTTAACCACGAACAGACCAACGACGACAAAGTCGATGATGACATGACAAATGTTGCTTGGGTTACTGTTGTCCTACTGGCAGCTACGTCAATGACAGCGGCTCTTCCTGCGTTCGAATGATCTACTCCCAGGGTCGACTCAGGTTTTTTTGCCGCATTCTGTTTGTGCGTCAATACCTGCGCTGGTGCTGCGCTAACGGCATACGAACGTCAACATCAAAGTGAACACCGAAGCACGGCAAAGTAGGCACTGACACATTCTCTCATTAGATGGTTGCACAAAAAACATAAATGGAGCCACCATGAAAACTGCCACTGGCAATACGAAGCCTCGTCACTTCTTGACTGATTGCAGTCCCCTCTTCCTTAGCCTGCAATGCTATCTGGAAATTGACTATGCGTATTACGCTAGTGATGCAGGTTCGTCGTCGTCGTTGCTATTAGGCATTTTTTGTTCGCCGACAGGCCCGTAGACAAACGATGAGAAGACAGATCCACGCACACTTAGTGACTTGCACATACTATATATATATATGTATATATATATATATATATATATACATATATATATATATATATATATATACTGCTACGGATCCGGATGTGAGCAAACTCACGGCTTTTAGTAATCAGGATTTGCCTACCAACAGCCTATCGTCTATCAGCCACTATTCGCGGCCGCTGAACACTGTTCAGCTTTGCCAAGGCTTTGTAGACATGAGTCTACGAGTATATGCGTAAGCTTCGTTGCGGTGGATGATGGCAACGAAGACGGTTCATAACCACAGCTACTGCGGCGACTTCCGAGACTGTTACGACAAGCAAACGTATGAAGATCTCTGATATAAACGCGTGTGTGCGTGTATATTTACATGCGTAGAGGTACGGCTTGCCTGGCCCGCTAGCCTAGGAGCGCCTTATATAGATGAGTACACAGACAAAGCGAAGTGACTCGATATGCGCCATAAGAGAACCACATCAGGAGGTTTGCAAGGGGCCTGGGACATCAAGGGGTATCGTAGCGGTGGCAGGAGCAATGTGTAGGGTATAGGCTATGTGCAGTGTTGGATAAACGGGGCGTCCCGACCGCGTAAGGATGTGGTATCTGCCACTTGCTTCGTTGCCTATAACGTCCAGCAGCGGAGCTTGCTTGCTTTGGTAGAAGATCCAAGGGACACTATAGCTAAGGAAAGGCCAGCGAACCAGTAGCAGTAGTAGCAGCAGCGAACGATATCACCGCTATCTGTGCAAGGGAGATGGTTAAAGGAATGGGCCAGCGAGAGAAAACTGCGCCAGTGGGTGCGGGTTAGGGTGGGTCGGGTCGGTCTAAGTCTTGTGGTGTCGTCTGTTGGGTTCAGGCAGCAGTAGTAGTTCCCCTTGGGTGTCGGAAAAAGCCTCCGGTCAAGGGGAGTAGATGGGAGTTGGCAGTAGCAGCCGCTGGGTTTGCGCTACGGAAAGAGGATCTTAGTTAAACTGCGGAAGTCTATCGAACGATCGGGCTGACGATGAAGAGCTACCGAAATTGGACCTGCTGTCCTCGCCGAGCCTAGACCCAATCCCTTCCTCTGCCCCCGCCAGTCGCGCTCCCACGTCTGGCCTAAGCTGAACCAGCTCGTCGCCCAAAGTAGTAATAGTGGCGGCAGAGGTAGTAGGAGGTTGGTCCAGGCGGAAATAGGAGAAATCTAATCGGACGAACGGGCAAGCGAGCGGGCCAACTAGGCCTTGCAGCCTGCAGCAAGCTCAAGATGAAGACGAAAAAACTCGACGTCCTAACGTGATGTCAAACGGGGTCGGATTAGGAGCTGTACGAAGAGGGTCTACTGACAACCGCTCGCCCATAGGATACGGCGATGCAACCAGAAGAAGACATTAGTGAGCGAAGAGCTTTTTTGGCAAAGAAAGGAAAGGCCACCATCGGCTCTTTGTCGGATGCATTAGAAGATTTGTGTATTACCGCTGTAACACAGGGCTGTTGTATTATCTGTGGAACAGATGCATGCGCATATGTGAGCAAAGGTTGAAAATAGCTTGGAACAGAGCAATAGATATGTAGAAATTCCTCAGATACCTTCGTTAATGAGGTAAGCTCTTCACGAAGCGTAATCCTTTAAGCGCTAATTTCGCGATATATTCGGATATGCCTACGTTATCTCCGGAATATAGCCCATATTTGATGAAAACGGTTTGGGTGTAGTTGCGGGAAGCTGCGAGAGTGGCATTCACTTATAATGTTATCGGCTGTCTCGACAATCGCAATCAGTTACGACAGATGGTACAAAGACGTGATGCCTCTATGTTTCGAGTTTTACGCCTGGTATCGCCATTAGGTATTCTATCAGACGGCTGGCTTCCAGAACGAAACCAAGTCTGTCTAAGCCCGGGCTTTAACCCAGACCGCAACGTGTCCCTAAGATTAGCAAGCAAATACGCTGTCCACTAAATTATCACGAAGACAAGATGTGATGCCATATCGTTTGTAAACGTTCTGTATATCCGATAAAGGGGTAGAACTTGTGAAAGAATTCCTTGATTAGAAATCACAGTAGCGTTGTATAGGGTTAAGCAAGGTGCGCCAAAGATGAACGTTTCATCCAGATCATTTAGCCGAAATCAGTTGAGAATTAGTGCATCCTCTCGGATTCTCGTTATCGTCAACATAGCCTATTTAGGTTTGTTCAAAATTGGTCGATTTCAAATATATCGGTGGGAGGAAGACTTAGCAAGACATCTTCTGGCTAATTAAGTAGTATTGAGCAGTTCTATACGGCTAATAACGAAGGTCTGTCTCTCTTATAAAAACGGCTCGCAGGACTGGGAGTTGTTTTTCAAGAAGTTGATCAGCTTCTATTCCCGGCCGATGCATTAAGTATTCTCTCGTAGGCCTAAGAGAAGAGACAGAATTTTTATGCCTTTATATCGATAATGCCTTGTCGTAGTAGAGTAAAAATAGAACGTATTGATTTTATTGTCTGGAACATTAGGTAAAGTTTTTTTTGAACGTATGTTAAAGTAGAACTCTAGTGTTAGTGGCGGAATAGATAGCATAGCTGCTTTTCAAGCGACTCACCCAAGATAGATTTCCAGCCGACGCGGCCCATTTATTTACCCAGACGTCCAGAGAAATACAAAGTCAGTGGCAAAAAAAGTTGCTATAAACTATTATATGAAAGAATCGATTGCATGAGGTAAGTAATAATACTCCCCCAAATGATAATTCTTATAGTTTTTGTACGCCACATTTCATTATCGTCAACGCACACGTCTTTCACGATACAGGGAAACTATACAGCAGCGACTCATTTCTAATAAATTTGCGTTAGGGAACAATTTCCGACAACATCTCTATGTCGGTTTCTTGTATGGAACTTGCATAGACAGTACACAAACTTGTCCAATTTAGAAGTACGCGTTTCGACTACCTACTGCCATTGGCAGATGCGTACCCTCGGCGCATTGATTGCCCATTGAATCCATCAACTTGTGATTCATATATATTAAGCGCGAACCTTTTAAATATATACTATTTGAACGTTTGATCTTTGATTCATTCATACACCTTAGTGTACTAGTCTGAAGCAAAACAATAATCAATAAGACCTTAGATCCAGTTCGAGGGATGCCATTACTCACAGGTCCTAGAAAACTCTGAGAGGTATTAGCTAAAAGAATAGCGCTCTAACATATGTATCTGCTCGTTGTTTCGATTTTATCTAACATCAGTATCCATTCCTATTTTGTAACCCTTCGTCCAGTGATCAGTACTATCAAACCATGGACCACTGTAAGACTATGTATTTGCATTCTTAGTCGCTAACGAAGGCGATATGGCGTATAAATTCCGCTGTCTGTGGTACGCATTACACGTGTGAAACACCGAAGCCGAACCGATGGGAAACCGAAAGCCGTGAGGCTTAAAACTCGTCTGCAATTGTGGGTTTCGATCGCTTAAATGGGCATGAGAGCCCCCGTCACTGTGGATCATCAGTAGGGGTCATGGCGGCTTCCTCCACTTGAATGAAGCCCTATGGCAGAAGGAATCGAATGCGGAGGACGTCCTAGTATCTTAGTTCTCTTTAGAAGGCAACTGTTGAGTTCTCGAACTCCTCTTTGCCCGTCCCTTTGATGGTTCTAATACGGCCTCTTGGCCTGTTGAAGTTGTATGTCGTTTCGTCCGTTTCCGACGAAGAATACGTTGTATCGCCGTTCTTCCGAATTTCATTATCCTTACCGATATCTCTTTCTCTCTTTTCCACTCCTTCCTTTTGTCTGTCCTTTTTTACATGCTTTTTCAACTACTCATGGCCCCCAATAGAGCAGCTGACACGGCGTTCTTAGACCTATCGGGTCCGCCCGTCCCCGCCAACCTGTTTCGTTCTCTCGCCCCACACGAGCTGTTCCTACCGGACTTCTTGCACTGGTCTTCCAAAGCAAGCAGCAGGTTCGGAGCGAACAACTCAATATCATTTAATTGCAAGCTTAATATAGGAGGAGAAAACAGGACAAAGAAAAACGTCGTTTTTCGGCGCTAACCAGCTATTTAGCTATCTAACTGTCGTGACGGCGGCGTAGCTATATCTTGCCTCTGCGCATAATATAACTGGAATTGTTAAGTTTATTTTTTCTTGTATTTCACGCATATTGAACATTATTGAAAGCAACAGGTCACACTACTACTTATCTAAGCAATGAAAGATCTATTTGTATCTCGTTCAGGGCAAAGGATGTTGATAAGTATTGGACAAGTCTTTACAGAACGTTCCCTATGTTTGCGGCGTCTAGGGATTCTTTATATGCATCATTACTGTTTTGTTCTTATTCGGGCTATTACTTCGTCGTTGTTTAGTTAAATTTAAATCGCTTACCCCTCCTAGCATAACATCTGTACACAGCCATACGTTCGTACTCTGCATTTTAGCAATAGATAGAATCACTTTTGTGGCATTGGCGACTACAGGATAAATTCAGAAGTGATCGTTTATTTATGTAAGTGAATACTTACGAATCATAGCTTAGTCTATTAACGCTACTGATAGTACTATTAGTAAGCCTACCTGCTATTCCGTGCCGAGGGAACGCGTGTGGCGTACATTAACAGATATATGTATGTACGGCTGTATGTAGTGACTGCATCCTACTCGGACGGAGTGTGAAACTGAGTGTGTTAAATTTTTGTGTGTATCTGTATGCTGTTAACTGTCGCGTCGCAGCACCCAGGCAACTATTCTCCTGTTATTACTCGGCAACACATTAAACCTAACTTAGGCAAAAAGTAATGCTACTTCATCTAAGTCTCCTGCCGTTCCTGCTGTGCCCTTCCAAGCGGATTCATGATTACCAGCTAGCAAACAACGATGAGTCCCTTTTGCCATCTTCAGTCCCTTGCGTATATGCTACCTCTTAAAAGGTTCAAGATCCCTTCCTTCTTCCTGCCAAACTAACTCGCAGAGTACTGCTTCTAGCATTCCGTGTCTCCCGCTTACCATGTACCTCCTGAAACTGCTGAACATACTGACAATGCTACCAAGCCTACTGACGAGAAGGATTCTGTGTCAGTATTGATCGCTGCCGTCTAGCAGTGGCCGACGGGTAACCAAAGAGAAGCTGGTTACTATGCAACTGTACTCGTATGCGTCGTAGCTGCAGCAGCCGTAGTTAGAGAGTGGCGGGCCGCTGTCCTTCTCTCTGTGTGACAGAAGCCGCAGTGGGTGACACAGTTGTGGCGGAACGCTAGCACTAGGTATGTTGCAGCTGTAGAAAGCTCTTCGGAGAAGTAGCCGAGATGAGGAGCACAAAAGACCGCATGGGACTGCGTCGGACGCGAAGAGTTCTTATCATCAGACAGAGAAAGCCGCTTGTGATTAATGGGATATTTGTTGTTCGTGCTGTTACCGTCTTTGTGGCTGTAGACATCGTCACTGCAATGGTATCTGTAGTCGTATGATACGATATTGTCATTATCGTCTGTGTTCGTGGACGGCGTGCATAAGATAAGAATCACAGCCTTATACTAGTGCTACTTCGGCCGCTGGTCTCACGTCAACGTTAGCCAACGCATCACCGTTATGATAAAGATACGAGAAGAATATATATCAGCGCAAACACGTCAAAAAGACGAGGTAGGATATGAAGAAAAGAGGGAGAACGGCAAAGAGATAGTGAGAAAACAAAAGGCCAACGAGCTTAGTAAAAGTCTTCGAGAGTCGGCCAACATACCCCAGTGCTACGCGTAGTTGCCTACTATGTGTGTACTTATGTAATACTTGATACCCGCTTATTGTCTATGGTGTTCTGTTATCCTGCTTTAATTTATTTTAACACCTAGTGGGTATTCACCCTCTTTAACATCATGCTATAATAGGGTCAGGTACGTGGTCGTAGAGCTACGTGAAGCGGTAAGCGAAGTCAAACGAGGACGTTCTTGAACAACAGTTGTTGGAACAGCGTTCCACAGTGAGAAATGGAAGTCGCTTGGGTTATTAGCGGATTAAATCTATGTCTTCATGTTCTATTTGGACAAGAACATGTATGACGTTTGTAACGCTCGCTTGACAAACAGAGGCTTTCTGCAATGCGGCACACTTACAAGAACTAACTAAAAATGCTACATTTATTTGTCAGTATGGTGATGATTTCTTCGGATGACTCTGTGTTCCCTAATCGACTTATGGTAACCGTAATTTACCTTATATATTCTACGAATACTTACTTCAGATGAGACACTTTCATTTATCAGTTGTAAATGGTAGGCAAATCTATCAGTTCGATAATGTTTTGTGATGAACGAATAGGCACATACAAATAGTGACATTTTGCCCCACAGCGCTTCACTCCCACTAGCGTTTTTCCTTGCCTTTTTTCAACTTAGCTATCGCCAGCCCTTTCGTTACCATCGTAACGTTTTGCATCGAAACTATCTGATAGAGTCACATCAATGCCAGCCACGGCCTCGTCTGCCCACTGTAAGTACATTGCACTCAACGCTATATCGTACTTCATCCCTCACCCATGTTTGGTCTATCACATTCATCTGCGCAACAGCCGTATTTGAGCCCATTTATGTCACTGCCGGCTCGGCTGACGCGCAATAGCAGGTCTGCCCTGTTACCCCGCGCGTTTTCGAACGAACCCAGAGCCTCCCATCAGCGCTTACCCACCCAATGCTCGCTGTAGCCCTTCCAAAGGGAGAATCCGCTAATTTGTCCCCTATTGCGAACTGCCCTTCAGAGGTGAACAAACTGCGAGAGAAGCTGGTAGTCTTTGAACTATCTTGAATAACTCATTGCCGCTGTAGTCGAAGTTTCACGAACCCCGCTTGCCCCACCTGTATCGCCTCCTCGTCTATGCAGAACCTTCAGAGATCTACATAAAGGTCTGCGTTGGTGTGTGTACGATTGCCACTGGGCTTTGATGATTAATTCCACCGTCGGGAGTGGTGCAAGGGGAAGTTGGGTGTGGTGCGGCAACTATGCGTTATTCACGCGAAGGCGGTTTCGAGATGGAAGCCGGCCCGATATAACGGAAAGGGGCTTTGCCACTTTAATCTCATCTTCTCCCAAGGACAATGAGTAGACGGCGGAAAGAGTGCTCCACGAGCGGCGGGGGTAGAAGCGAGCAAGGTGATGAAATGGGGATGACGCCTGAATCCAACGGTGGTCGCGGCGCTGCCATCATTACTGCGTAGGTCGAGCTGGCAGCCGTTATAGGCCTGTTTGTCCTACTACGCGGTTCTACTGAGCCAGCCGGCTGCCTGGCCCCAGTATACGAACTAGGAGCAGTTAGCACCACATCCATTTGTATTCGGCATCTGGCGCTCAACACCTTCCGCATTCTATTAGCGAACACCGCGCAAGCGATGAATGGCAAGTGGCTGCTCGCAACTGGCTTTCCTGGCAATTTTCAGTACTCACAATGCCCCACTTCAAACTTCTCTAGGCATGAGCGTTTCACCGACGTATTCGTCGAATACGTCGTACAGCCGAAAGCTGTTGTATTGAAACCCAGCTGAGTGAAAGGTACAAGCTGTGATGCTACTTGGATGCACATAAGTACAGGCAGATATTCATATTCTTTCGTACGCACAAATGCATAGGCACAAGCAGATTATACGCACCCTTAGCATTAAATTCTGTTTACACTCGTTCTGAATTAAAACTTATGGGATAGCTACTACATTCAAAGAAGTCACAGACAGAGCCGAACCAAAGATAAGGCCGCTACTCAACGAATTTCTAAAATGATATGAGACAGGCGTAAGCGTTTGTAGACGGAGCCGACAACAGCAACAGTAGCAATGTACAGACTGAAAGAACTTGTGCGTGACTGTTTCTCCGTGCAGCAAGAGGCCTTCAGAATGTCTCGTGCAGATTGCGCATTCTAAAACATTCAATTGTTTATATAAGCCTTCATAGGCTTAAGGGCAGAGGACGAGTAACCGCAGTTGAAGGTGCTAGGAGGAACCCCTAATGTTTCTACTACTTTAGGTCGAGGTAGGTATTTTGAGAGACGAAATGGTTCGATCTAGATATTGCATAGATCGTATCATATCTAGCAATGGAAAATTCGTCGAGAGCTTGAGTCCATCGAACAAAAGGCTATAGCGAAATTTTTCGCTGTTTTTGCTTGTAGCCAGTTTTATCGGCTTTCTCGGATGTTTGAGGTGCGTAAATTCTCCCTAGCTGAAAGATAGAGTGAGGTGAGGGCACGTGAAACGATGAATCACAATTAAAAGCTAATTTGGCCGCTACGGACGACCTTCTGGACAGATCATTACGAATGTTGACGGAAGATCGCCTTGAAAGATATTATCGTCACGGACGCCACCATGCCTAAAGTTCCTAGGTGATGCTAATATTTGTGAAGTGATGACTGGGTCAATAGTAACTGGGACTATTTGTTGACAAGCAAATACGGACTGGTAGCCAACGAAAGCTGAATCTAGTTAGTTTGAATGGCTCAAGCTCATACGTCATACGGCTATTATCGCCTGAACACACATCAATGCGAAAAACGGGTCCTTTTGTAATCTCAGTGGAATCAAGGGACGTAGCATCAGAATTAACGTTGCCCAATGAATATGGACGTGCTTGTCCGAAAGTGACGCAATGGCCGCGTCTACTACAACCTGTAAATGAATAAAAAATGCAAACTGGATACTACATCATTTCTGTCGCTACTATTTGATTAAAAGCGATGACCTACTTTTGCTTTTAAAACTTCCACCAACGAAGAAAGTTCACTTACAGCAAACGTGCATTACTGCCGTACGGTCGGTACCCACAAAATATCCGAACACCTTTTTCCCTAAGCCTTTCAGCTTTTTCATTTGGACACAGATGAAATAGTCAGACTCGCCACCGTACATACCCGCACAAACAGCACAGAGCAAGTTAGTACACGTAGACCCAGCTTCATCATACCCAGCTTTTTTCAAAATCCCTGCAGTCGATTTCTGCTCCCTCGCGCGATCACCCTCGTCTGACAATCTTTCGACTACCGTCCATTCCGGTTACCGCCGCGTTTCCGTCGAAGCTAAACCCTTCTGTCTCTTTAACCTCAAATCGGGCTCGAACGTCAGTCACCCGCTCTGCAATACCTAACCCCCTTCCAGTTGAACCGTTCTTCAACTGTGATGGCGTCCATTCAGTCCTTCAGCCGCTGCGTTCCCAGCGGCAGCCGTCATATCCTCGCTTAAGAGCAGCAGTACAGTGTAACGAAGATTGCCCCACTGGCTACATCCGCTGCCGTCGATGTCACCATCGTAGTCGCAGCGGACGTCATTCGCACCCACTTCCGCATCCTCTTTCGTTTTTTTGGCATCATGCTCTTCCGGTCCTCATCTTCCTTACTTTCACTGTATATGTACCTCTCTTGTTTTCTTTTTCTCTATCCGTTTCTTTTTTTTTCTCACTGTTTTAAATTATTTTTATTTTATAGTATTATACTGCGTGATTTTACTTTGCTTTCAGAGAACAGGGTCCTGTTGTCCTAAAAGTGTTGTCGCTTCGCGCAGGCTCTGCGTTTAATTTTTGCGCGTGGTACTGCGGCTGCGTCAATAAAGTCTAGACCGCTTCGGCTGCCAATACCGACGGCTGTGGACCTAGAAAAATGGAAGCAGCAACCGAATCCTATGTTGTTTTGCTTCGTCGTATACTGGCCACCGAGAAGAACCTTCGTGGCATTAGGTTGTCCGTCGATCACCGCACTTAAAGGTCGTTTGTGAAACGTAAGTCTCCACTGAGAATTCTTACAGGTCTACTGCAACTGAAGTGTTACGCGCAACGAGTCCAGTTATATCGGTCGGTCTAATCAGGGTCGATTCAGCTCCTTCAGCGACGAGTGGGGCTGTTCGCACGGACTACCACTCGAAAGCAGTCGACGACTTTGATCGAGCTGCCAGTATGCGCCGCATTGCATACGTTCGTTACATCGGGCCGAGTTGGGCAGCTGGCCTTGCCATTTAACGTTTCGACTCAACACCTTCCTGAAATCCCCTTTTTGAAATGTGGGCGCCTGGTAGGCGTTTACGTTCCCCGTCTGCTGTAGTATTTCATAATGCCATAGAGCCATGGCCAAACTCTGAAGTAAGCGCAACGGTTGTCAGCTTTCCACTATGCCGTGACCACTTGGCCCTTTCAACCGCCACCGGTGAGGCCGTTCAGGTGTGGCCACCTTAGCAAAGTGGCCTAACGCGTGCTGACCAATCCAGTCCTGGGTGCATACGTTGCCTTCTGCCGTGTACCAAGCTGTAAACATAACCTACCGTTCACTGTGCTCGCCGAGTTTCGACTTCTCAGAAAATTTGTATAGCCGGATATTGTCGAAATACTGCGAGCTAGCTGATCCCCTACAAACGACTTGGGGAACCCTAAGTGCTGCCTTCTGGCCAAAGCAGAACGAAGACTGCGTCTGTCTTATAATAGGACGGAACTAAAAGACACATATGTGAATCCTATAACTGAGTTGAAGGTTTACCACAGATTTAACACACTGCTGAACATCTGAAGGACTAGATAGGTCGCAAACGTAGACAATTTCATTTCACGCACAACTACTCTGTTCGGGTAAAAATTTGGTATATTAATGAGCTTGCCTAGGTAATCGTCAAGTATCGGCCTACGGACCGCTTTTAGCTAAGACTTTTACCCATCTATGCAGCTGAAAAGGGATTCATTTCCAAGGAAGTTTATCGCTTTTCAATGCGGGTAACTCAAAGTACGGTACTTTACGTGGTGTGTTTCTCCTTCCAGACCTCATTACTCCATTATCGGATTCTCTGTGTTACATTTGTAACCTCAGGTACATCTGAATCGAAATGAACAAAAATATTGTTCCCTTATCGTCATAATTTAGTTATTATTATCACTTAGTAGAAATAAATGCATTAAGACGCGTGTAAGGACCAGGGAAATTTTCATAGCCTATAATATTTATGGCTAGAACATTTTAATGAGCCAGCGACGAAGATCAACTCCTCACAACTCGTATGTCCTTCACGGGTAAATATTTGAGTCGGCTATTTTATCTTTAGATCACTACTAATTTGACTTCGTGGACAACGTGAAACATCCAGATCGAAGTACTGATCTTCACGAAGTCAACCGGCTAGGCCGCAGCGTCAACTGACAGCCGATATTCTCTAAGCTAAAAGGTTCCCGACAAAACATAGATCATTTGGCTGAACAGCACAGAAGAAGGTCAAACATTTACCGACGGAGTGCCGATCTTGACCGAAATCGACCTTTGCGCTGTATCTTCCAGTTGCCTTATCTAATAATTAACTTTTCGATTTACTCTTTGAATCGGTCAGCTTCTCGGTTAGCAGTCACAAAATACGTCATCACGAATAGACTCGCAGGGAATAGAAGAGGATGGAATGGCCAGATCGCACAGAGCACTGAGGCCGAAGGCGATGAGGAAGCCGTTAGACCGGAATCCTTCTCTCCGATGTCGCAGGACAACAAAGTGGCCAGGGACGGCTAGATATGATAACAAGTAGCAAATATGAATTAGAATAGTATTCATCGTTCGAATAATGGTAGTATTATACGGTCGTGGCATGGGAAGTAGGCCTTCGTTGCCTAAACACTACCCCGCTCTATTCGAGCAGCGTCGGCAACCAGAATTATCTATCGACTGCGGACGATGCCCACGGATATACGCACGTACTATCCATTGTAATGCGCAGAACGCGAGCTTTTCGCTTTTCAGATGATATTGTTGTGTCTATCGATTTAGAAGATTAGATTAACGACCCATGCTACGAGTATATATAATAATACATGCTCTGTTTTAGGTTGTAGCGCATAGAGCAACGGGGGCGCTGACGTCGTCTACTGCTGCTGATGAATATTGCACAGACTTTTCCATTGCGGCTGACCACAGAACAGTTGACACTGCTTCTTTATAATATGGTTGCGAACAACTAGAATACTTTCCATACTGCGGCCCAATTGCACCGGCGGCAATTTGTTCTATACATATTTATATATCTACATATATATAAAGAGCGAAGCACAGTACTTTATAGCTGCAGACATGTACCATCTGCAACGATCTCCGTAGTGTAGGCGATTGTGCGCTAGTCAAAAAGCCGCCACAAAGAAGAGAAGCAAGCGAACGCAAGAACGATAGCCATAAGGATCGCCGCCACCCAACGCGTATCGGTTCCGCTAGCCGATAATCGTCCAGCCTTCCCTCAGATCGGATTATGGAGTTCAAGAATTCAACTGTATTCTTTCGAGCGAGTTCTTTATGAGACCGATCAAACCTTGCGGTCTGGCCTGCGCATTGTGCCTTCTCCGAGCAGAGTGTCCTTACGGGGCCGCGGCATCGCGGTCTTGCGCCTATGTAGTGGTCGTCATTGGCTTTAAAGGCGATGTTTGCCGCAAAGTGCCACAGAAAGCCAGTGCATGTAAATCTGTGTGAAGCCACTGCGTGCATACAAAGAGCGGTAACTGACAGATATATGGGACTAAATCGGTAGGCGTTTGTCTCTGTTATCACAAGCCTATGCCGATCGCACGTGAGGGCGAACGAGCCAGCAAGAACACCAGCTGAAAAGCCGCCGATCAAGGTGGCAGGGGCGTTACAGACCAGCGTGCGGAGTATTGCTACAGAATGATATAGGGATCAACCTGGCGTCGTCCCTAAAGTTCGTGACGCTTTTCCAGATAATGCTCACATGAGCAGCTGGGCGCGCTAAAAGATGCCCTATATATTATTATAAATAGAGTCTAGTCTGGGACGATGCCCGAACAATAAAAACAGAAACCTTTTCCAAGCGCAGCGTTTAAATACGATAAGAAAAAATATGCACGACTTCGTAAATGTTTTCCTAATAGCCATAATCGACCTACTAATCAATAACACAGACACGAACAGTGACGCTATAATTAGTGGTAGTGGGCTACAATTCGGGACGAGTGTTCTGACGACGTCGTTTCAAAAACGTCAACAGTCATTGCTTCCCCACAAACTGTGTGACCAATATGCCTTTAAACAACAAAAAAGATGATCTCAGCAACCTATATGCGTATTTCATTTATTAACTGTGTGAATCACTGTGATAGTAAAGATCGTTATTGTTACTTTGTTATTTTTTAATTACTGTTACTTTGCAAATATCCGAATTATAGGGTAAGATTACTTGCAGATCTATTTCGTAAACCCATTAAACTTTATCCAGCATCTGTCATACTTCCTGTGGTAGATTTATATTAAAACAGGTATTATTGATGACTCTGCTTCAAGCCTAGACAGCACAATATTGTTATCATTCCACTTGACGCGATAATAAGCAGTGATTACTGGCTGGCAACGATATGTATGGCTCTTGCGAAACCTCGATGGGGTCTGTTCATTTAGTGAACTTTAAAAGCTTTTTTCAACCTAGCCTCCTTATCCTATCTCATATACGAGGTAAGGGCCCACTATGTCGAATTTCGTCGCTCCGCTGCGCACGGCCTGGTAGCAATCAGCAACTGGACATTTCCGCTCTTACATCAAATGGTAATATAACCACTAGTGCTAGTGTTACCCTATGACTACTTCTCCTGATTTCAGTCGGCATAAACGAGGCTGAGATCTAGGCCCCCTGATAACCGTTCCTTATGTTCGTTCTACCAGCTATTTCGTGCCGACACCCAGATTGTGTGGGCGTACACAGCATGTGGGCATGACAAAAACAGGAGAAACTATTCTGCCCCGAGAACTAGGTTGAACTCGACTGCTATCGAATTTGGAGGAAACAGCTATACTAATTGTATACGACGGAACGTACCGTGCCGTCTGCTATGCCAAATCTGAGATTTGCATAATTTACTTCTGACAGATAAAAACGAAATGATAGATTGCCATCGTAAGCTGGCTAAGATAACAGTACAATACCATATGCATTACTGTTGGAAAGCGAAAGGGCCCATTTTGGCGCTGACCTTATATAGCTCAAAGATTAGGTATCGGGTGGCGTCAAGCAAACATATCCGGATTGTTTATATTTTTTAATTGTTTGAAGGTTTGTCATAACATATCTGCGAAATCTGTAAGTGTAGTAGTGTTTAGTATTATGATTAAATTGAGCATTTTCTGGAAGAGCTGATTCTTTGGTTTGACGAGAAATCCAAACATTCGCCATTTCCATCGCTCTGTGTTTATTGAGTCGGGTATTCGCAATTTGTGCTCATTGCTATCGTCACCTCAGCGCGCGGATAAAGTACAATCTAATTAGATACGCATATATAGTAGCTACAATGGGGTACCTTTATACATTCTGCTTCTACACTTCCAGTCGAGGGTTTTGCTTACTATTTAATCGTTACAAAAGCCGTTGAGATACGTTTGAGTTGCCTGGCCTCAGGACGAAATAACGCGTTACATACAACTTCGAGCAGCATTTTTTCTGTTAACACATTGGCGTTAATTATGGGACCCTCACGGTAGTAAACGTTAGCGATTTTAATCAGTTGGCAGTACACGTTGGTGACCAGTCGGAGCCGCTCCTACAAAGGGAAATCACTAAGACGAAGGCCCAGACGGAAAACGAAAATGTAAAAAAGAAAGCCAGTTTTCATTTTTCTCCACCCCATCTTTTCCCCTGATTTTTCATGTTATATGCGCCATTTTTTGCTGCCTGGTGAGGACCACGACTCCGCTCTGGCGAAGAACAGCTTCTATTTGCGCGATTATTGTCTGTCGTGGAAACGCTTGCTGACGGCTGTTCTTTTGGCCGCATCGGGTCTACTCCGTTGATGGTTCGGCACTCGTTGTGCCGGCGTCTGCCAGCCTTTGCTACGATCACCGCTTACGATGGGTGACGAAAGTACGAGAAATGATCGGGGTCCGAATGAGCGCGATGAACAACGCCGCTTTTCAACGCCGCTCAATTGGTTCTATGCGGCTGTTGCTACCGAAACTGTTGATTGAGTTAGTGGCTCAACGGAGGCGCCGGTCGAGTTCACGAGTGGTGAGAACCGAACTCAGCAGCGACTCGACTCACCGGCATCTTGTGTTCGTGTCTGGCGGAGCTTTTTTCCTCGCTCTTTTCATTTTCGCATCATGTCGACCAACCTCTGTTGCTCCGCGACGACCTCTGCGATAGGTAGGACGTCGCATTGTGCGCTGCGTATTCTGCTGCAAGTTTCTCTCACCGGCCGAAGCTTTTTTTCGTTATTCTCTCTCTCTCTCTCTCTCTCTCTCTGCCTGTCTCACTCTTTTATGGGGCACTCTTCTGCACGCTCGATGTCGTCTCCCTCATTTCTGTGGTCTGTTGCCAGCAAAAAGATATACAATCGACTACCCGGTATAGTAAAGTACAATGAAATTCAAGCGACAACAAGCAGCAATAATACCTATCTATTATAGGATAAGTGATTACAAAAGGAAGATGACCCCCCTGAATCGACTAGGCAGGCGAACTGGCCGATCGTCGGTCGGGCCTGAACCACCGCAGCTAAGCGAGTGTGACAATGCAGACAACATGAGGTGGTCAACAAGAACGCGGATGAGCCCAAACGGTCGGTTGTGCCTCTCGTCGAATGATCGTGTACTACTGCAACGACAAGGCTACTACAGCCGACAGTATTGAATCTTGTTTTTGGTGTTCGTACCGTTGTTGTTGTTTATTGTTTGCTTCGTGTGCAGTCTTCGTTTGCCTATTGTCGTTCACATCTATGCGTGTACAACGTACGTATGCAGAGAGGAAGCGCTTGCTAGAAAAAAGAATGTGGGGGACGATATGGTCGTGGATGACCATGATGTGCCATACTACATATATGTGCACATACGCACTGGACGGTTATGAGTACTGATCAATTTTGAAGGCGGTTCGAGTTCTAAAGGTATACCTAGGTCGTGTTTCAAGCCAACTATTATAAGAAAGACGGCATCAATGGTCGGAGCGAGGCGCTTCTCTACCATATTTAAAGTGAAAGTGCATATAAAGCTGCAAAGGATACTGTACGACAGGTCTTTTTCTAACCTTTAAAATTCGATGTGTGTATGATTTTTTTGTTACGTACCAGAGGTCCGATATTCAGATTTATACATGCGTCTGTGCCACATAGCCAGCTAGTTCGGAATGTGACGAAAATACACCTCTGCTGATTGGAGCATGTAGTTGAACTACTACATGATAATTTGTAGATCTTGCAATAACATCAATTATGAGCTAATTGCCTACCGGCTGTCGGCACATATCCAAATACTATAGATCCCAATGAAATAGCTAGAAATAGGGAAGTACTAATAAGATGACCATCAAATCAGCCTCGTACATACCAAATTAACGCTAATCAAAAGCTACCTTAAATACCCGCTTGCGTAAGTGCTGTGTTTCTACTCAGCGAGTTGTCGTTATCATTCTTGTCTCACGATCTTCTCCAGCTTTCGACAGTAACAAGAGTTTTTTTTTTTACTTGTCAAAACCCACGTCCGCTTAGTTACGCTGTTCGCCTGCATAATTTGCTCGGCGCTCAGACCAGAACCTCAGTAGGAACTTCACGATTGGTTAGGACGGTCAACACCAATGGATTAGGCCCTTTATCGAAACCAAAATCGCCATAGTACCCACTTCGTCTATTGCCACCGAATCATCGTAATTATGAACAGTAGCAAAGGATGAAAAGTGAGCAAAATTACAAAAACAATAATCAAATACGACCAATCCAACATCTAGCTGTTACTGGTGCCATAGGCAGAGTTCGTTGGAGGGCTCACATTAATTAGCATAACATGCCTCACTTCAACCCCCATCCGGGTGCCGCTTTATCCCCATTCGAAGGCGGTATTCGCTCTGATGTTATTGTTTGTGTATTTATGATTGTTTGCCTTTGCTAAGTAGGGAGCTGTGGAGTTTGCCCTCGCCCCCCTCCCCAGTCGATGTGTCGTTAGCAGCCAGCCGGCTGTTAGTTGATTGTTGTTACTGTTAAAACGCACAAGAGATTTTTATAATAACTGTATGCAAAGACAGCGGAAGTGTGCATAGCAGGGCATACGAACGGCTTAGCTTCTGACTAGGTATTACCTATAATGTACGTTAGACGGCGGAATAGACAATGAATGTATGCCTGTTGGATGAGCCAGTCGAAAGATTTATCAGACTTTATCTGTTCTAGCACCGCAGCGATCAACTTAGCGTTCATGAACAGCTTATACCGCCCAAACTATCTTGAATGTCCGTCTTTAGTAAGCGAGAATAAAGAAGTTATGCCCTTAGAAACACCTGTTACGATGTTACAATATATCAACTCTTTAGCGGGGCATTGGAAATGCGCCTTTTGAGTATCATATAGTTTAAGTAGCTTAACTATTCTAGTATAGCCCTGAAAGCGTCGATAAGAATGGCTTAAAATCGATGGGGAAAATTAAGTGAGTTAACAACGTATACACTTATACGTCATAGATGACCGTGGGCTGTAACAACTTATTTATGAGTATTTCTTATATAACTATATTTTATATTATGGACTATAATTTGCGTTTAAAAAAAGCAGCGTCAGATACGAAACCGGTCGCATAAGTGTCGCTGGGAATCCGGTACGGACAATTATTTCGCTCAATACGTTTGTGTCAGCTCCGGCATGGAACCAATCCAGGGGATCACGTCATCCGTAGCTAGATTCGGCCTGACACCGATAAATGAGACATAGTAAAGCACGTTAAGATTGGCAGGCGAAGGCACCCAAGTTAGCAATAAGCCTGAACACTGACAAGTACGGTAAGAACATTTTAAACTCACTCTAAAGGAGGCTCACTTCCCTTTAAAGGAACCCAGAAAACATCAGGTTTTCCACTGTAGAGATTTCGTTAGATTCGACAAAATACGAGCAAACACAATGTGTCTTTTCTTCCTATTTAGCGTAGATCTTTTCGCTTCGTCGTCGTAATACGACGTTGACGGCAAGAAACCCCATCGATCGATATTACGTCAGCTGACCATTGCAATCAACGACCAGCTTCTTGCAACAGCTACAAAATAATCTCAGATAGTAGTCAAAGGCACTAGACAAGTGTTGGGGGAGTTAATGATCATGAAAACTTGATATCATCACTTGACATAGCGGTTTTCGTTAAATTGCCATAGATAAAGCTTTGGTTATGCGACAATATCGGCTAAACATATGAAGGCTTTTGTATGAATGTCGAAATTAATTTTTTTTTCAAAATTATAATCGAAAATATAATTAGCTTACGGATAATTATAGCCAGATAGTTCTTTTGTTTTCAACGACAGCTCAAGGTTCCTAGCTGCCATAATATTAAAGATCAAATGCTGCATTAAGCGAAGACAGTGTCTAACTCGAGGGGATCAGCTGTAACTATTAAATACGACTGTATAGTCCACCACCGATACCAGGCGAACACACGTGTGATGTAAGTCGAAAAGGTCTTGAAGACTAGAAAAAGTATTTATATTGGGAGGTACACCTGTCAATGGCTTGCGAACCTTAGTTATAACCAGCCACAGCCCAGGGATGTTTGTTCGGGGTATCTAAATTCATTTGTAGTCTTTGAAAGGTTAGTGAACTTTGCCTTTAGAGAGCTGTTCATTGACGGATTAACATTTAAAGATGTCTGAGCTTTGTGTCAAGTGTTATTAGGATTGCTGTTAGAGGCTCTAGTAAACTTGGCACGCGACGAACTTCCAAATTGTCCACATCTAGGTAACTGTCAACTATAAAGGCTGTTGTTTGTTTAAGTGAGACGTAGTTGGACTGAATATGTGTAGTGGGGTGTTGGATTCAAACTCACCGAATTCTCACAGCGTAATCTCTACTAAACGCACTCGGTAGGTTACACGCCTTTTGAACAACGGCAGTCTTCTATGATTCAGATGTATCAGACGAGTATAGTCTCCACAGTCGTATAATTCCACCATTCAGTCCTTGGATAGCCTTGACATGGTCTTCCATAGTGGCCCTACTAGTCCTTGATCTTCTTCTTTTTCAACTGGTGCTATGTCATAAGTGAAGAATAAAATTAAAGGTCTAACCATTCTGCCTGATCGAAATCCGAAACAGCCAAACAGACGAGGTGCCACTAACATCCAGAAAAGTCGTGTCTCAAACACGAGCATGAGCAGTATTTATATATATCGTTCAAGACTCGTACCTGTTCCCTAGTTGTATTATTTTTGATATCTTCCAGGTGCAAAATTTATTTGCTTTATTTAACAAGGCGCGACTTTTGTCATCTCTTTTTTTTTTCGATTATACCGTTGTGAAATCATTGCAGGGGTCATCGTTCAGCTTAACCAGATTCAAACAGTTGTTATAGGAGGCGTTGCTCGCTACTTCAGCTGTTCGCCCGCCCTATTGTCAATGTCTTATTATAACCTACAGATGAATTTCTCATTGAAAATTCGGATGGCGGAAGGACGTCGAGTGAAATTGCGTTGACAGCCAGCAGGGAAGAAGCGCCTTCTTACAGTAAATACTCTGAAACGAGGAAATAGAGCTTCAGCGGCAACATGCAAATACAGCGACCCAACGTAAAGAGTTTATTTTAATCGTGTCAACAATCATACAAGGTAGTGACAATATCAATGTGTACATAGAATGATGACCCTCAATAGACGTTTGCTCTTCTCGACCGTTATCTAGAGGCCGTCGTCTGCTTTCGTCATTTCACTTGGCCACGACGTAATGCTCAGGTTTGGTGTTCGCCTCTATCTGCCTCAGCTATCTGCTGGAGCCACGGAGTGTCTCAGAGGAAGTCATGGTGATGGTGGCATTTTTGTTTCGCAGTTGCCCAATGTTCACTACCGCTACGGCTGCTGGCGTTGCTGTTTATCTCAATCTGTTTGTTGGTTTAGCCAAGCACGAAACAAAAGGAAGTCCTCGCGTGTGGTCCCAAAGTGGCTGGCAGTAGGTTGCGCGCAAGCATCGGCTAGCTCCCTGCTATTGTCTAGCTTCTTCAAGTTGTATTCGTTTAGTCCTTCGCTCCTCAGTCAGTTCTTCTGTTGATGAAGCGTGATCTGCGATCGGTCACCAACAACTGAGGCTTCCAACTATTAAGTCGCTCCCCCCAAAGTTCCTATCGTCAAACTGGCCAAGCAATACTGACGAATCAAAGAAAAACACAATTCGGAGAGAAAAAAAACTATCAAGGCTGCGTTTTTGCCTATATCTTTTCATCTCATAGTTCATCTAGTTAGCGTTATCTTGGCAGCCGTATCTCGTACGCTGAAACGATCCTGTAGCGGCCTGTTTCATCAGTCTGTTTTCGTTGCTACTGTATATGCACGCAATCGGCAACCGATAAATCTCGTAGGGCAGCGATGCATCAAACAGTTACAAAGAAAAGTAGCTACATTTGTAGATAAGTGAAATACTTACGCCACCTTACCCATTCCATCCACAGAATAGTCGCAGAAAAAGCAACAAGATAGTCGACGCCCGACGACCTAGGCTATAAACGGTAAGAAAAATTTTGCTCAATCCGAGTGTCTCTAACTCAATGGAGCGTCACTGAGATCTTATGCGGAAAAAGTCATGGCTACAATATGTGTATCAGGTGTATGACGAATAAACACAACGTTAGTAGAAAAAATAGCACTAAAAAACGATTATTAAAAATATATTCAATTTATTTTAGTCTATATGCAAGGTTTTTGGTTGCGGTTTATATTAAGGCGCGTAGGCTTTAGGCCAAGCTTCACCAAAATGAAAAAATCGACTCCTTCTAGATCAAGGACAAATATAAAGTTCATTAATCTTCTTCTTGCCGTAAGTACTAAATAATACAAACTGGTCTTCGGGTTTTTATCTTGGCGAACGAAGCAGCGTCTATTAAAATTGAATTAGGGTTTTTTTTTTTTTTTACCAAAAAGCTCTTCTTATATTTTTAGCTAACTTCCTAAAGGCTGCGAATTTTTTCGATCCAGATTTTAGGACACAACGCAGATTCAGGAAACATACACAACTTAAAATCGAATAAAAAAATAACGGAAGCATTTTATCAAATCTAAAATTGTAGAATGAATCAATCAGCGTGGTGAGGCGTGATCGGTAAACAAAGTAGCGTTAGTTGCCATTTCCACAGAGTGTGTCCATTAACATTTAGTCACCTGGTCTTATCTCTAGTGGCGCTATTATGGCGGCTATTGTTCGAACTCGACATCCAAGATTCGTACCATTAGATTAACATACTGTACCAGATATCTCTGTCATATAATATGTTATTGCAATATATATAGAAATATGTGCGGTAATAATGGAACTCTAGCGAAACTGTTAACCACTCATTCAATTAACTCCATCCATTGGTCGATGGTAACAGCGTTCCGAGTGCAACTGTAAAATCGACACTAACGGCAACACATACATTCTTCGTGATATTATCTACTAAGCTATTGTACTGTTACAATCCGATCTACGCTATTCCACACGCCCTTCTTCAGGCCGTTTCCCTGCGTTTTCTGTCTTCCAGAAACCGCGCATAGTCTTCAGTGGCGTACCTTTTCTCTGCTCGCTCTAGTCGGTAGTCAGTAACTTGTGGTAGTGATGATGCCGGTGATAGTATCGCCAACAACGGTATTTCTCCACGCGCACAGTGATACCTTGTGACACTGACACTTTCTAGGATTGAAAACAGATACCCACACTATCACCAGCGACCCCAAGCGGTTGTTCGTCTACGGTGTTGCTAGAAGCGTTTTCCATCTGCTTTATATGGATATATATACATACATACACGCACGACCATTGCTTGTATGTATACAGTTGTAGCGATTCAACAATCCTGTTCGATGTGAGCGTGCAGCATGCGCATTCTTAACGCTGGCGGCCGTGCCAATGGCGATGACGACCGGCGAGCTGTTGTGTTCGTATGTAGAGAAAATACGAATGCGTACGCGAAGCCAATGGACCGCAGCCGAAAAAGGTATCAGATAGAGCAGCCGTGAAGGATAGAGAATTAGAGCACGAGGTTTTAGGAGAAAGACGTCATTTTCCGTTACTGTTCGGTCTCTAAGTGACGCGCCACCTTCCGCCGTTCGCCGCTTCGCGTTCTCAATGGAGTTTTTATGTTCTGTAAAGCCGAATACGCGCGTCGCAGCCTGCATCAGCTTTTTTGGTGGTTTTAGTTGTTGTTGTCACTGTTTCTCTACGGTTTTGTTGGCGTCGCGCCGCGAAGAAGTGAGTGTAAAAACAGCAGTATCTCCTGTTCGGTGTTCTTTTTGGATGCGCTCCATATTGAAGACGCTAAAGCGAGGAACGATATCTTCCGGAGCAAAGAAGAGGCAGAAAGGGTGCAGATGGCGCGAAGAAGGCTTCGGCCACCAACGGGCCTTATAAGCGGCCGAGCAGACGGCAAAACAAATAGGGATAACATGTCAGTGCTGTAGTTTACGGGACTGATGCCAGAACAGAGTTGTGAATATATGAAATGCCATCATCGTCTGTTCCCTTTGCTTAAATGTGTTTTATTCTATTTGACCTCTTGTTGTGCCACTGCAAAATGGGTCCCCATACGGTCTATGCGAAGAACAAGGCCTGCGGGACTATAACAGATCAAATCAATATAAGGATGAATATAAGCTTTTTCAATTAGCCCGCTGGTTGATATGCGTAGATATTCGATAATAAATTGTGAATTTTGTCGTCGCACGGAACTTGAAAGTTTCAATGTACGATATAGAAAATAATATAGAACTTCGGTGATACACGAACACAGTTTATGACTGATCAAAGCTGTTGCAGGTTTTACATGTGTATAAACACACACGCATACATGTACATGTCGGTATAAAAATCACAAGGGTACCAGGTGATAAAAAAACATCCCAAGATAGATGAAATTGAGCGCTGTCGTGATTTTTGCAGGTTTTTATTATCGAATTGACTGATTTGAAAAAGAAAACATGAAATTTGTGCAGCAAATAAATGTACTTTGGCAATTACTGCGAATTCGATGTAGTTCTTGCCATATACGGAAACCAGAAATTGGACGGGTTGTTCAATCAACCGTCAAACCAAAGAACGTACATCCATTGGATTTAACGATCTTGACACGTGATTTGCTAGAGTACCAGATACACCGAGGCATGTAAAGTATCGACTTTTATTTTGAAAAGCGAGTCGGAGATTAGGCAATCCTTTCGTGCTTATTATTATTATATTATAATAACGCATATTAGTCCGTTGCTTTTTGAAAGTAAAATTTACCTAGGGCAGAACTTTGCCACGAACCTTTTCATAGCGAAAAAAAAAAGTTCACGACGCTAGCGACGATCGATTTTTCATGCAAGTTATATAGATATATAGACCACAATGATATCAAAATAGATTCGTTGCTAAATCTTGTAAATGTTTCAGGGGGGATGGTTGGATGTTTAAACTCAATGCAACACCCAACGGGCCGTTCATTGGTAAACGAGTAATACATTTTAAAAAAAATCCTCAAGACCTAAAAGAGCTATTGCACGTGCGGAGCACTAGTACGAGGTCTGTTTGACACGTTAGCTCGTAGAACAATCGAGGATTTGATTGCTTTTTGTATGTCTTATTCTTATAGTGATTATGTCGAACTAATAATTGGTATGAGGTTACAACAACGAAAACCTATTTCTTCGTTTCTAAGCGTTGGTAACATTGTTCCTGTAATCGCTAATGTCTCAACAGGAAGATTGTTTGTATTTACTAAACGATAGGTCAATTGTCAACGTCAGCCATCGTAACATACTTGAGCTATCTTGCCCTCACTTGCGCTCTTCCATAAAGGCGAACGTCAAAATAGCTACCCCACACTGAAGTGTCATCGTTGTTATCGGAATCCTGCAAATCGTCCAAGAAGCACATAGTTCCATTTTGATGTGACGCACTATTTCAATTTTTAAAATACTATATCATATACCCGTATTTACATACGAGTGAGTCTAAACATACAAGCTGACATAATGTAGCCGTTGTGCGACTACTTGCAGAAACACTAGACGCGTTTATCCTATGAAAACGTACAAATCGACGTAAAAATCATGGCGGACAACCATCCATAACTTTGAATGTTTTCGAACAAAATCGAAACGTGCCATCGATCGCCGGCGTCAGCGACTGATAACATTGTCATCGGGCTCGCTAGCGCGTACACGATGAAAAAAAGACAAAACAGAGAAACAGTAATAGTTATAGCATGGTCACCGCGAGTCCAGGATCGAGTCAAGGTGCATCAACATAGGCGAAGCTTTACCGGTCAACGGACTGATTCGTGATCGATGGAGTATGCCAGCTATTGACTGATAGCTCCGTTTAACTCGTTCGTCATGGAAGCGGTTAGTTTTCGGTGTCATCCACTCGCAGCTCCGAGCTAACTTAGTCTAAGTGTTTTTCTTCCGCTCGATTCTTTACCGTATCTTTGCTACCCGCCATATATTACGACTGTAGGTGTCGTGGATGTTCCCCAGTTATACAGTGCTGGATTCGAACCAGCCGCCAGCACAGAATCAAGGCAAAAGCAGACCGAGCTTCCGATTAGCCGATGTATATTACCAAATAGGCCTACTGCGGCGTGGACAAACCGGGGAGGGGGGGAGTAGGGGTGAGAGGGGCTGGGGCTTTTTCGATTGCGAGTTAGCGGCAACGTTTACGACGTTAACGCCATTATGTATATTGGCGTGTAGTGCTGCTGCTAAGCGTAACTTCTTTTTGTACCTGACAAGTATTTGACGTTTAAATTGGTAGGCAGAAAATGCGAACGTGTTAAATATTGTGATGCATTTAAGAGGGAAGAGGGATAAGGGCAGTAAGAGAAAAATATGATGCATTGTCGTTCTTCCGCTAGAGAAATGGTTTGTGCCGGTTAGTGGGCCGGCCAACCAGAGACGTACATGTCACTTCATTGAAGTAACACGCGTCGGAATACATTCGTGTACGATATACTACTAATGGTATCAACGGCAGCGCCAGCGGCGAAAGCAGCAGCAGGGAGGTTCCCAAAAGCCTGCGACGTTTGAAGCCACACATTGATGCTTTTTATGTTTATGGCAGAGATCTGACTTAAATGGTACAGTCTTTTTGTTTTTTGAAGAAAATGCCTCTCACATTGAGGATGCGTGCCTGAAGGAAACTCTTCGTAATGTGTTAGTTGCGCAAGGCGATGCTGGTGGTTGTTAATGTAGCATGTATTTTGCAAGTAGACAAAAGTGTACAATCGTAAAAGAAACAACGATATCGGAAATGTCTTGAAACGTTTAGTCGATATTTTCTTCTCTTCCGGTTAACGTAAATCAGTCATCGTACGCAGCGCACAATGTTATTGTAAATTGGCCATTTCGACTTTGTTACCCTGAAACGAAGATCTATACAGCCTTATACTCACTCATGCATGTTAGTTACGACGAAATTGCTCATGTCTGAATAGAGCTAGATCGGTGAGATCAACAAACATTAACCGAAAAATAACATTGTTATGAACGCTAATTCGTATTCCCAGGAGTTGAGTGCTACTTATTAAGAAGTCTCATGCGAGTACAAGACCACTACATATGGTTCACGAAAGCAGAGGAATTATTTCCAATTTGCTCAAATGGAAGAGTCTATTTTTGAACTTCCCATTCGCAAAACATTAGGTTTGGTAGAACAATTCATGCGAGCCAGGCACAAGGTACAAAAAGGGAAGCTTCCTTGGCCTAAAGAAGAAAACAGAAGACATTCTCTCCTATACCAATCCGGAATCCCTAATGGATAATATATCCACCCGACTGTTAGATGTCGGAATCCAAGAACAAGGCTCTTGTGTAGTAGATTCTGTGCCCAACTCTTTTTATTTTGTAATCGGGCCTATTAAAGGCATACGAATGTATAAAAACGAGAAGAAGCACATCGAACGAGACTTCGTATATAAAGCTGATTTCGATAAACTTACGAGGCAGCATTACATCCGATTTGAACATGGTTTACTGGTGGATAAATCATTCCATCCTGACGGATCCGCTTGGCCCGTACCAAGAAGCTACAGAAATTTTCCTCGAAACGGTCAGTTCCCGTTAAAATTAAACCATTACATTTTCAGATACATTATATCGATCGGCTTTGCTTTTTTCTCATTAAATTGCCAATTCGAATTAACTATGACATTAAGTCCTCTTGTTTATTCAGCATATTTGTAGCTTTAAGTTAAGTTAGCCTGCTGTCTCACAGAGGTCAAATTCGTTTAGACTACGGCCTCAAACCCACTGAAAATTCTATTAAATGATCCAGTATTTCGTATTTGGCGCTCAGACCTCTGTTCGGAAAAAAATCCAATGATTAAAGTCAATATTGTCTCTTAACAATAACGTCGTCGTCGTCGTCGTATCGGTCGAAACATTTACGGCATAACGAGCCATAATTGTACTTTCTGCAGTAGCAACAGGAAATCAAATTGAATAACAATTTCGTGCAAACCGTGCAAACGCTTTTCACACAGATCTGGGTTTACCGTACGATTGGGCAGAATAGAAATATCTATTTCCCCTATTGACTTTATTCCCTACAATATCTATTACAGGCCCTCGTCCTTCTAGCAAAGGTCTTATTATAGACATTTGATCGCAATACAGTAACGTTTATAAGTAATTATATGCATATACATAGCTCAGACTGGAATTGTAGTTCGTAGGAATTTGAAAGCTGTTTGTTACAAACACACATTTACATTGAAGTCGTTTCTTCTTCGTCATATTTGTCACATGTTCATAAAACGAACAGCCATTACAGGCACTTGTACATACATCTAGGCTTAGGCAATTGAGTTCCTGACCGAATGATTTTCAAATGATCGTCAGTTGAAGGTGCACGCGTTACGATGGTACGTCCTTGAATGCGATATAACAGTTTTTACGAAACACGGATTCTCTATTTGTCAATAATAGGTACGGTGACGTTAGGAGTAGGGCCATGTTTCATTCAAAAATCCTACGGAAATATCTGCTACTAAGTGAAGCTGCTTCGTAGCGTTACATTGTTGTATACGCTTTCTACGTAAACATTGTAGCCCTTGATAATTTTTACTTAATACGCCTTTAAATCATTTATCCCTATAGTAAAGCTCGTCTTGTTGACGATCCTTAGCGGTCCTACGCTGACCTGCTAATGCTGATAATCAAGACGACTTAATTTATTATTTATTATATTTCCGTCGCTGATGAGAGGCTATACTACAAATGCTCACATTGTAGGAATTGTGATAATTGACATTGTTGAAATCGGCTGTCGATAGACTGGTTCTTTACTGCTGTTCCTGTTTGCTGCCTTCTAACATCAACTTGTTTCCCCATCAAATATCGATCTATTTTATTACAGAAACGTAGCCGACAATTTCATCGAGCTAGTTAACCAAAGTGTCCCATTGGAGTGATAACCGACTGTCAACGACTTATTTATCTTACTATCGTTGGTGTTCTTTTCTTATGGACAGTGTTGACAGAAACTGTCTACTGTATTTTTGATTCATTTATTTTATGGTGCTTGTTAAATCCAGAGTGCAAACACGTTTCTTACGTCTGAGAGGCTCACGTTTTATTCCGCTCGGGGCAGTCGACAGGCGAACGCGGATCGATTGCTCCATATTCTTATTCGCTGATAGTCCGTTGAAGTTCGCTGAGCGGCAGTGCTGTGTAAGCTGTATTTGAATATTTTTCAGGGAAATGAAGTTTTTTCAGGGAAAGGAAACCCTTCGCTGTGATTCGAAGCTCGGACACAAAAAAAAACTCTGGAAAATTCAATGCGTTTTGATGATTCGGAAAATAAAAACACGTTCTGTAGGTGCCTTTTGTAATGGCCCCTGCTATATGCCGGTTAAATAGGACATCAACATCAGCAAATACAGTCACGCTTGATGCAGATAAGCTACCAAACATCTGATCATTTGGTTGCTTTATTTACGTACCAAATAAAAGCCTCATAATATGACGACTAGATTACTACTTGGGCTCGCCATTCCTAATCATGATATTCTTCTTGTATTTAATAAGACTAGCGCTATTTATCTCCTTCATTTTATCGCACACATGTCGTAACAGATGTCGACATAAATATACTATTAATACAATAATTACATAGTACGGGTCTGGACATGATAAGCTTCAATCTCTCGTTGCCTTCGACTACGTTTGATTTCCATAGAATTTTTTTGTTCGATATTTTAATGGCTTCCCCCCTGTCTCTGTCTGTGCCCATCTGCCCCCTGAGGGCTAGTGCGAACTAAAGGCCTTTTATTCCCTCATTTCGTTCTTGCTATTCGCAACCAGTTCCTTAACAATGAAATAATTCTAATTGAAAGCGTTCTTTCCTAACATTAAATGCGATGAGCGCAGTCGATAGCAGGCACGATGCTCTTGCAGCGCGACTAGTGAAGCTAATCAGAGTAAGAAGCAAAGCTGTGCTTGTCAATTTTTTCGTGATCGGGTCAGTACTCATAAAGGGGCTCGCGGAATCAGACGTACTATTGCCGGGTAGAGCCTGAACGGAAGACATGTGTCTCATTTACGCCTGACAAAGCCAAGATCCGTCGCGCTTCTCTTGTCCATCCTTTCATAGTTTCACTGCAAAATAATGCGTAGGGAAAAGCAGAATTTTAGACCGACGAAAAAGAGCTGATTATTTCGAATCAGCTGGTTCTATCGTCGTGTCCTGGCTTACTTGGATTATTATTGTGCTTCTGTTACGTTGCATGTAATCAAGCGAATATAATGAAGAGAATAGCCGGTAAAGACGTGGCCAGATCCAGTTCATTGATGCTGTGCGTTAGACCCGTTCACACGTATGGGGAGATATGTTGGTGTGACGGATGCGCCATGGATGCCTTCCAAAGCCATGTAATTCGTTTTCTAGCAATCGCTACTGCTAGACGGCTAGTAAGTAGTTGAAATGTGTAGCTTTCGCGTCATTTGCAGAAGGGGATCACGCGGAGTTGGGCACACAGAGACGAGACAGCGGGAGAATTAATAGAGCTCCATGGAAAACATGGACAGAAAACGCTAGTTAGGAACATAACCAGTGGCTGATGAACATAGTCTATAACCAGCAGTAACTCAGCGTAAATGCCACAGCAACAGAATGGCTAGAAGCCTGCAGCATCGGCTAGTCGTAGAATCAGATACGTCTGCGGTGCGTCGCTGATTTCGAAGCGTACTTGACGCTAGTATAGCTTCTGACACCATCCAGCGAATAGGAGCGTTCAATAGCTATTTGCAATTATCGCGCCCAGTTAAAGAAAAAAAGATATTATTCAGCCGAGGCATATTCCGGCGTTACCATGAGCAAAGGCGTCGTCGTTGTCGATTTTCCCGATTCACCCGAGTTAGCTGTGGTCCAAGCAGGATTGAATTGGGTGGTCTGACAGACCTAAGCTGGCAGCAGAGCACATTATAAACGTCGGAGAAGACTGGTTTTTGTTGAAATTGTCTCCGAATTCTTGCATCAGCCGTTAGTAAAATGTATAACTGAACCGCATTCGTGGCCGGCTTCGTGGCCTGCTTAACAGCTGCTCGCATAAAAATTCACGGTTTCTGCCTCTTTGCAATAAATTCACCGTAATTGGCTCTCTCTTTTTCGCGACCAGGATGTCTAAGTAGAGAGATTTGAGCGGACGTAATCGGCAGCTCTAAAGGAAGGCAAAGTTTCACGCTATGTACGACCTACATGGTGAGCTTCTGCCTGACATTCCAATCTTTCAGTTTCTAAGGACAAACCTAATTTGAATGGCGTCTACTGCACAATACTGCTTCGACAGTTGTATAGCAGAAGCACCTATGAAGCTTTGTCTAACCTCTTCGTGACAATCGCACTCTACAAACATCGCCATTATAACCGACCTTTGCCCGAGGGCAAATCAAACTAAGCTAAGCGCACAATCGTAACAAGCGAGAATCTAGGTTTCGGGGCAACTAGCCTGTCGTCGTTCGGTGTTGGCGTCATTTGACCTAGAACGACAGTGGCAGCACATGGTGTTTTGGCACAAGGATGATGTATGTATTAACATGCACACTAACCGAGAACTGGCTCGAAAGGTCACCATCAAAAACTGTGCATTTGATACAAGACAAACTGTATAAAGACGTATTATAATAATAATATCGAATTGCACATACAGACCGCTGTTCTGTGACACACATATACGGGAACCCCTTTCTTGCTGTTAGTGTGCCAAATTGCCCTTTGAATAATAGCGTATCGTATCGTATTTATCTGCAAGGTTTTTCAGTCGGACCTTTACTCACTTCGTCAGAGCATTTTCAACCTCTTGAAACATCGAAAAGAATAGTTACCATTTGAATAGTCTGTCGGACGCATATGCTTGTTGTTCTTGTCTAAACGCTGCCCAATTGCGTGGGATGGAAGTTTATTGCTCAAAATTACTATTAGGTTCCGCGTAGGGGCATTATGGTGTTTATGTAGACCCCGAATCGATGCACACGTATTACATTTCGTGACAGGATGGACTTCTTGTTTGACACATCGATGAATCCTCGTTCATCGATTTTGCCATTAGAAATACGTAGTTGTACAAGTGCGAAGTCTTCTATGCATGTACGTGTAGCTATATATATATATACATATATATATATAGGCCTGTTACAGACGCGACTATAAATATATGCTAAACAGATAACCCCTATCACTCTTTATTTGAGCGTGAAGGTTTATAACGGTAGTGCGTTATTTTTCGCTGTTTCCATTTTGTCAATAGGTGGTCCAATGTGTAATGCGTGTCGTTGCCATTCTTGGCGTTGTTGTTGTTGTTGTTGTTGTTGTTGTTGATGTTCTTAGATATAAAGTGGCCTCATGCGAATTGTTTATCTTGCTTGACCTGCAATACTGGCTGTCGTGACTCTTCTGTGGTATTCTTCTTTTTCTTCTCGAGGCATCATGATCACCGACAAGATCAACGGAATCGAGATGAAGCAAGGGCCACTTCGGCTTCTTCGTGGACGTCGCTTCGACCGCCGGATGGTACAAGTCAAGCGTCGTAAGTACGGTGAGTTCGATTCACCCTTTAGCAGAAGCGGCAGCACCAGTTCATGCAGCGTCTCATAGATCTGCTACTGTTTGTGCTGCGTATGGCTCAAGAACAAAAAAGTCAAGATCTACGGGCCACAAAACAGCCTTACGAACATATGACCGCAGACGAATCAGTGGACAGATACACAGACACGAACCTATGCGATCGTACCAAAGTATTCGACCGTAAGTGTGGAGAAACGAAAAACACAAAGGATTCTATTATGCCTGCGTATGTGACTATCTTATAATAGTGAAATAAAGAACGGCGAACGAATCTGCAATATTAAAAAAAAAAAAAAACGCAGATAACATTAAGCTGATAAGCCGCTAAATTTTGAACGCTGTCCCGTATGAAAAAATATCCCCTTTTTTTGTGATCCGTCCTAATCGTCGTCGTCCGTTAATTACTTCTCTAAAGAAAATCATATAATGGTAGATCTATTATAGTTATATGAGAAAAAGGATAGTGGAGGGAAAGCTCGATCGCATGCCAACCACAGTAAAAGGCAATGACATCGTTTACTATATACGAATTGCTCAGGAACGGCGAAACAGATTACTGCTTGAAACTGATGTAAAGATGTATATATATATATATAAGTTAAAGCCTCGAATGCACGTATCTATAAATTTCTCGAAAGGCTGCAAGGCCAATACAGTTTGAAACTAATGTGGGCGATCCTTCCTACGATAACAGTTATTCAGAAATGCTATTTAGCCATATTGATCTACTTTTGCGAAGTGTAACCTTTCGAATTATACAAGCAAGGTCCTGCATTTGAAACGCCCTTCAATCGCTAGCAATAAGCCCTAGCTAGCCTTTTACATTGAAGGTTACGAGTGTCTTTCTCCCTATAAACTTTGTCCCACTTGGGTCCTTTAGAGCTGAGGTATCCGAATTACATTTTGCTCTTCGACTGGGACGCTACACGGATATCTATCATCTGTACCTGTGGCACGTATTAATAGCTCTGGGCACTTTCTTGCCGTAAAGTACTGAGTTGTCTTGTCAATAATCGGTGATCTTCTCTACCCTAAGCCAAATACGATGTCACACTTGCAGATCACCAATAAGAAATAATCAAATAACAGTAACATTATCAGTGTACGTACGTGATTAAGATGGCAAGTCGGCTTGGGTCTAGCTATATTATATATACACGACAACTGATTCAAAGCCATACTTTGACGCGTACGGCTCAAGGAAGATCTGTTAGGTGTATGACGGTAATAAATAGCCAGCTACAACCACGTTGCAATTCTCGTAGTAACAATGGTATCGTTGTCGATACTGGCTACACCCTATGAGAGTATCATCACCGGCTAGAGTATCGCATACGGGCAACGTGCCTAAAGGTTCGTTACTGTTCCCTTAGCGCACTGTGGCTCGTAGCACAGTCGTGCAAAGTGTTTGAGAAGGTTCAGGCAAGCAGGACGACAGAAGATGTCACACCTTCGCCGATGTTAACCGGTGCATCCACAAGATGTTCGACAGGTACACAGAGCGACTCGCTGGTTAGCTGTAACAACGACCGCAGTCGAAATTGTGAGCAGGAAGAACGCGAAACGTGTAGTACGTAACAAGCAACACAGGTCACACTTGTGCGTTTGGCTACGAATAGCATATGGGTGCTTTGAGAGCACTAGTGTTGAGGAAACGGGCACGTGATATATATAGAAAAACAACAATATCACAACGAGCTGTCAAGTCATTTGTCGCGAACCCCTGTTGTGCTAAGATGCTTCGCTGCTACTGCTACGGGTGCTTGGTCTTCCTACACAAACCCGATCTCCATCAAGCCTTGAATAGTAGAGATCAATAATCTACGCGACCGACGCGTCGACTTTCCAAAGCCTCTTCACTGGGAGCCTGTGACGTTACAATTACAGACAGATTTCGCCACTGGCAAGAATGACACTTTACAACAAAATGGATTATTGAAGTTTGCTTTTGTCCGACTCAAATATACTGCCATTCGAAAATTGCATGAGAAACATCTAAGTTGGTCAGACAAAATAGGCTTCAATTGGCCACTTCGTGGGTACAAACACATTTCGCTTTATACCACCTGAGGTAATCTTTTGCAACAACAACAACAGTTATTTATTTGATTAGTTAAAGACTACGACTATTCACGTTTTATAGAGCAGGATTAGACTGGCCTTGAACTAGTAGGACAGTGGTTATTTTGGCCGGTATTGAGCAATGTAACAATTCAGTGCGTGCATTGTTGTGTACAATATCATTGGAGACAACACCGCGTACACGCAGCCACTCTCGTCGTTCGGGGGGTCTAAACATGGCTACGAACGACGATATGCGGAGGCGTGGATAACAGCTGACTTCGTCGTTTTGGCTAAATTTGTCGTGGCCCAACTAAGATCCTTGCCAATATCGCTGTTACCTTGCGATAATCCCTATTAGCTTTAGTCTTTGCCGAGCTGGTAGCGTTGAATCGACACTCAGATGGTGTTAAACTGTCTATTTAACGAACGGCAGATAATAAGCACGCTTGAAGAATAAGCCTTTACTGATACTATAGCCACATCGAACTGTTCTTGTTGGCGCACTCGCTGCACACATAAGGCGGGCTTTTTAAACTTCGAATTTCAAGTAACTAACGCGCGAGTAGCAGATCCGTAACTTTAACCAATATTTAAACAAGCCATTTGAAAACAACAAGATGGCAACAACGCCTCTTGGCCAGGCTAACCTGATTTTCCTACTCGTCCGTCACGCTTTTAGCTGCCTGAATAATCATAGTATTTAATGGCATGCCAAAACGACGACCTCTGGCTGCGGATCATCAGCACGATCGTAAGTAACAGCGTCCCTGCAGTGCTACGAATGACTTCTTAAGAGAACCAATCGTCTTTCGTAAGCGAGATGCCACTTTTACTGTCGCTACCTACCGCTTTTGGCAACCGATTCCGATTGACCGTCCGTGATCGTAGTTAACGCGTGTGTGTGTGTGTGTGTGTGTGTGTGTGTGTGTGCGTGTGTGGAGATTTGCTATAGATCCTAAGGCGATCCAATGCGCCATGTAGACCAGCGGGATACCTTTTGATATCGTGGTGCTTAGGAGAATCTCTCCATTGATTGCGGCTCGAATTTGTTAGTCTTTGTCCTTCTGCAGATTGCTTTGCGATTACATGGAATCATACCGATATTTTAGATCGTCTTACGCAGATAGCACTGGTTAGCTAACGCCTTTGTTTACTGAAAGACCAGGAAAATGACCTTGGCCGTCATGCCTGAACGCTAAGCAATACTACCGTCAGGGCTTACGTAGCGGTGGATAGATTTATGCTCAATGGGACAAAAGCTTTTCATGTGAGATATCTGCGTTTATCATAAAGATGCTATTATAACGTATACAGATCTAAATGATATTCGTTCATATATTGCATTTTCTCCAAGTGTGATAATACTCACAAAGATTGGCTTATTGTTGACAGCCTTCGTGAGTGAGGCAAATAGGGGTTTAGTCATCGATTTTCATTGATGATAGCGAATCACACACACGTCGTCAAGCTGAAACATATGACGTCTTAATGCGTCGCTCTCCAAGTGTATTTATATCATACGAATAATTATTTTTCAGAAGAACGTTTTGTTGCACTACACAGTACTTGCAAAAAAACTATCGCGGAAGCGATGTTTTGTATGTCTACGTCTATTTGCTTTGGGTTTCGTCCCGTCTTACGCTTCTAGCACGAGTACGATCTGTCGTTGTCCTTCATTTATACGTTTTATATTGGGTACTGTTTCTTTTTATCAAAACCGTTACTTTTCATAGCGGACACACAGACAGGTAAAGGAGATTGAAGATTTCCTCAACGAGTTGCTTCTAACATTCAATAGCCTAGAACCCGGGTCGTTAGAAAGCTCAACGTGTGGATATGGTTTCCAGGTATATCATTCTGTACTCCACGTCGAAGGACTTATGGTGTGTTTTTCTCTGCTCATAAACGCACGTACCTGTAACGGCACGTCCAGTGTCGCGTCGCTTAAGGCTACAATCGTTGCCGTCGCCTTGTCCCGCACGCATTTCCCGTCGATAAAGGAAAAGGAGACAACTGCTTCGAGCTACCAATGAGCCTTGGGTGCAGCCGCGGGAAGCGGTAACAGGCAACCGATAGCTTAGCTCGTCCGTCTCTGCCGCTGCGTGCAATTCAGTTTTACCTTCAAAATGCCGTTTCCCTTCAAAATATCGTTTTCCCTTTGTCGTAGTGTATCCTACATTTTACTAAGACTGGATCCTGGACATCGTTCAAGCGGATGTGTCTTTTTTCTCCTCCAGCGACGGCCTTTTCTTTCTCTATTCCCTTCTTTTTTTCTTTTCAGCTTCGTCTCTCGGAGGCCTCCCTGCCTTTGCCCTATCTAGCTACTTATCGTTCTGTGTCAGCCTGAGCAGCTGCTCTTCGCTTCTCCGCTTCTGGCTACTGTCGTCCTGAATGCGTCGTGTCGCTTTGCTAGCGTTGCAGTTTGCAAAGGGTTTCCTAAAAACGAAAAAAAAAACACCCGGGTCCTTCTCGAGTGTATATCGTCGCGTCGGTGGATGCGCTCGTAGGTCTATGCCATGTACATGTATATATCAACCCGTGTGAACCTGTTTGCAGTCGGACGTGCATAGCACGACGGGAAAAAAGCAAACGAGAGGTAGAGGAAGAGGGAAAAAGAGAGAATCGATACCCAAATGCCGAGAAGTAGAAGCTCCAGAGAACCTGCTACAAAGCCTAGATGAACGCGCAGCCAGGCATTTGAGAATAGCGCAGACAGAATAAAAGGAAACCAGCAAAGACAGCAACAACCACTAGCTGAGCTAGCCGGACTCAATCGCCGACATTGCGGGTATGGCCCTGCCAGCAAGTAGAACATGTGTGTTGTCCTGTTTTCCTTTTTGTATCCCCTAGCTTTCGTCGGATTGGCTGCAGATTCTGCAGGCGGAGCTGAGCCTTCGCTTTTCTGCCGTTCACAGGAAGGACAAACGCTACAACTAAGTAGGGCCTTCTGAAAACAAGGTCGAGCTGGACCTGGCCCAAAAGTACGAGAGTATCAGGGATAGCCATAAACGGGTCTTCTGCCTCTGTCAACCTTCGGCCTTGAAAGGACACCCACCACTTGTACCTCGTTCTCATTCGTTTGTCTGTTTTTGCCTCCGTTGTACCAACTGAGAAAAGGGTATATAGCAAACGAATCGAACCTCCGCTTTCGTTAGGCTGTGGGTTTTCCGTGCCTGATCTAGCCGTACTACAGTTCAGCAGAAACGAGAGCCAGCAAAACCCGAAAGCCGAATGAAGTTGTTCGGTTCGGCGTATGCTGAAACTGTTGGTTTCTACGCCGTCTTGCGTGTGTATGTGTATGCATTCATGTGCGGGCATTCTACTGTGACGAAGAGCCGCTGGAAGAGGCGAGTAAGTGGGGCTAACTTCTTTTCGCCCCGAAGTGATTAGTTAGCTTCTCCTTTTTCGCTTTACAATGTGGGGCTAAAACAGGGACGACACACCTCGCCGACAGCAAGATCCGAAGTTTACAATGACTTAGCAAAGCAATCGCATAGAAACCACCAGTGTTATCAGATAAAGTAACAAGTCAAGCTGTTATCAAACTGCAAAGGGTTCCCTCTAAAAAATACATCCAAGTTGCGTTGTTGTTATTGACAATGTTGAACATCGTTTTAGCCTGTCGAAAGGGATCTTAAGCCGTCGACTTGCTCAACAACTTTTTTCCCAACTTTATCTGCTGTAGTTTGTTAAATCCGTCTTGCAAAACCTAAATTCTGTTTCTAACGAACGAAGTTGTGAACCCAGAGGGACTGGCGCTGACCGGTGTATAGGCCGAGTGAGCCTAAGAAACTAAGATCTACCCATCTCATTAAATGGTTTCACCCGCTGCTGCCGTTTGTTGTAGACCAGATCAGTACTGAGAGTTGACGCACATAAATGGTTTATTCCCGCAACAGCAACAGTAGCCAACGAAAAAATAATTCTCACAAATTAGCCCTAATTACTTACGCATTTGTTGTAGGTTAGAAAATATTGCTATTACTGCCTTGTACTCATAGAGGTCGATATTTTTTTTCTGTGACGTTGCCCTCTAGACATTTTCGGCGGTTGCCGCGCTGGCACTTTCCTGATTCTGCTGTAGTCGATCGGCGAGCACCGACCATCGACCGTCGTCATTTGGTCTGTCGAGAACCGAAAAACATTTCGATTTCAAGTAGAGCCTGGAGGATAATAAGCGGCAAAAGAAGCTGACGGGGATATGGCTCGAACTGGAATAGCGATCAAAGAAGCGGGAATCGAGAAGCAGATATAAGTGTGCAAAATTTCGGAACGTGCGCAGACTGCTGGCTCTGCAGTTACAGATGCCACCGTTGCTTGTACGGCTGTTGAGGATCAGCCAGCCGGCATGCTGCTGGAGTTGCAGCTCAGAGTACAGGCGCCTAGCATTAGTGACAGCGGGCGAAGGCGGGTAACTGTGCGGTAGCCTATTTGTCAGAGCCGCTTGTTTAACTTGCTTAAATCCAACAAACGAAAGCGGTAAAGAGAAGTAAGTCACAGTGAGGCAGACGTATATACTTACACAGGCTCTATGTATGTACGTGAGACGTACACAGACACACAGTCAGACACGCAAAGCCAGCGCAGCCAACATGGTCAGGCCACTTTGCCCGAGCTAAACGGTAAACGGTCACGGCCACCAAGGTACACATAGAGATTTCGTTTACATCCTCTCCCCACTTGCGCTGGTTAAACGGCCCGAACGACGAATGTCTTCTGATCACGAAATCTGAGCAGCGACAATTCCGAATTACTGTAACAATGGCGGCCACGGCATTGACCCAGCATGATGGGACCGACGGTAACGGTGGCGAGGTCCAGGAATCAGATACCATTCTGGCTGTAAAACACGACAGAAAAACAGACAACTATGAGAAACAAATACGTATATTTAGAGACTACTTAGCTAGACTTGCATTGACTATGACCAATGGTCAGTGATGTTTAGTAAAAGCTGCTCGCGTTACGATTATCTATTCGGAAACGCATTGACACATACATCAAATGATGTAAACAAACGAATACAGCAGGTAACTGACTAGACACTAGCGTACAAAGGACAAAGCATTGGTCGCAAGAGGATGGAAGCATTAGTGCCGAGCCGTCTAAATATACTAAATGCGATGGAAAACAAAGAAAGATGGAGCGTGTGGGAAAACGCAGAATAAACGGCTATGGAATAATAAGGCGTGTTCGTGAATCGAATGAGGTTGAAGGTCCTCAGTTCCAATATCTCACTTCCTTGATGAAATCCAGTTCTTTCAGCATTTTTGCTATTTTTTTCATATCAATTGTTCCGCCTGCTACTTTCCCTGCAACAGCGGCATCTACAATAGGCTATGCAACGTCTGCAAAGCAATCAGACAAAAGTCGAAGCTGAGGCAGCATCAAGAAAATGAACAAATGAAAGTGGTACCAGGCACACGACAACCGTACGAGTGATAATAGGTTCTACGGTGGGCTTGCACCTTTCTCGCCATTCTACTCCATCGATTTCACTTCTTCATGGGGACTGCAACCTCCTCGCAACAGGAACGCACTCAAACGTAGAGGTCCCTTTTCTTGAGAAAAGAAGCACCGGCGCCGAAAGCACAAAGCGAAAAGATGGGAATACAACTTAAGAAGGGCAATCAAGTTCAAAGCGTTTGAAACTAGGAAAATGACGAACAACGCTTTTGCAAGAAGCGTTGGCAAATAGAATTCAATACAAAATGTGCTGCTAATGACGTTATTTCGGGAACGCCGGGTGCACCAAAAAGATGGTGCATGCCATAAAAGGGGGCCTCGCACCATATGCGTCAACATGAAGCTGGCAGATTGCGATCCGTGACAGTTATAATTCCATTAATTTCAGTGGTGATGCTCGTAGTAACTATAAATTTCGAATCGCTAATAAATCCGCCACTAGAAACATAACAGCTACAGCATCCTGTCGTTTTAGGTCTTAGCGTGCCTCCGCCAGATAGAGTTAGTCATCTGGAAGCTTTGTTTTCGAACGCACATGACTGTACAATATGGCTTTCCTATGTTTACACTCCCACCAAAGTCGCCTCCGAGTCCTCCTATTACGCAATCATTAATTTTCCGTTGCTCTCGTCATTCGTTTAATTCAGGTCATCCGTCAGCTGAACGCTGTCCATATTTAGTTATGGCCATTGGCGATAACCAGCGGAAGTGTGTAGCCAGTCATCCGGCAGTCAGAGGTTCAAAACATTCTAGGGAGGGAGAGGAAACCGAAGAGTGAACAGAAATTACTAGGAAAAACTCAATGGAGGAAGCAAACAGTCGCCATTTTGGGAACATCTATCAGTACCAGCATCTTTGCGTTACGAGAAGCTACCACGAAATGGAGAATATCATTCTGTGCGCGACTTGCGTTGTTGTCCTCGCAGCATGTTGTCACTGGTGCCGGCGTCATTGCTATAACTTATCATGAAAGAAGAGCAACTAGCGGTTAGCAAACGATAAACAGCCAAGTGTCATTGAGCTCTCTGATCTCCGTAAAAGATTGCAATCTAATGAATTTATGCAGCGGTGGCTGTAAGCATAGTCATCGCCCGTCGCCACAACAACAGCATCGTTAGCCGTCTGTTCGAAGCACTGAAGTTATCACGACGGTCGGCAAGCACGCTGAAGCTCCTCGATGTCGCTGTTTCGAAAAGTTCATCGCTCGGGCGGTCGACTCTTCTCTGGATTCGACCGTTTATTTCGATCGAACCGATAGTGAAATCGAGCGGCTCCGGGTGGGGATCACCTTGAAATATCCGAAGAAACAGTTGCGTGGGATGACGCAGGAAAGCAAAGGACTCATCTCAGCTATTAAAACAGCTGCGATGCTAGTAGTCTTAACATAAAGCCGCCCTTGTTATAAAGGTAAGAGCTAATGACGAAGGGGGTTGGGGTGACATTAGCACGAAATGATAACGCGCCTTATTTCGAATCAATCGTGCGTACGTCGTTTGATTAGCTCTAGTAATACATTGGCGGTATACATGCATGTGCGCGTATATGTACCCTTTGCTTCAATATCTCATTGATCAATGGATTCGGTGAATTGCAAAGGGATGGTGGGAAAGGATAGCGGCGGTGGGGAAGCAACAACTTTACCACAAACTTGCTATTAAAAGGATTCACTATTAGCGATTTGTTTACAGGCATTTCTTTCTATATGCAATGATCAATATGGGTCCACACAACGTATTTGTTCCAGTGGACCCGATGCCTTGCCCAGCCCTCGCGACGCAAATAAATGGTCAACTATAGATCGATTATGTAAATGGGTGAACGCATAATAATATGTTAGAACGAGAAACGGATTTCCATGCGTTTCTCTGAATGTGATAGCCATGATGTTTAGATAGGCACTTAGAGCAGAAGCAGATCTAAAAAAAAAATTGAACTATATGTAGTCCAAAGTTTAACTATGTCTGTCTGTAGTCCAAAGTTATAACTTGTAGACGTATCGTTTGAGATTAAAAATGTATCTTAACTATGTTTACATTGCAACTTATTATCGTTACAAGATCTAAGATTTTTGGACGCAAACCTGCGTCTTTGTCTTCTAGTTAATTTACTGTTGTGTTATTATATGTTTCAAGTTCTCGCACGCCATAACTTGAACGTCTCGTATTTCTACGACTTGGACTCGCTAACAATAGGCATACGGCAAAGATGTCCAGATTTGTGGTCTTCTCGCTAGTAGTAGGAACATTCTAGGGATTTATGTTTGTACCGAATTAGTCTATCAGTTACAAGCTGAGTATAGACGAAAGCGCCTAACGCCATTGGGACACACGGGCATATTGCTGGAACAATTAGTCTCGTCCTGGAAGGACGACGGCCCACCGAGTCCTGATTACAGTACGATCATATAACGGAAATTCAGAAATCGTACGTAGAGAAATCCGGGCATGTCAGGTTCAAACATACCGCAAAGGTTGCACTGCGATCGAGATGGGTTTTTTTTTTTCTTTAATAAGGCGCTGTTATGATTATTAGTGTGCAGAATTCGAATGACTTGATAACCGTAAATAATTATAGGAACGAGTAATGTCTAAATAGTTTACTAAATAAGAAAAGATAACAAACATAAGCATGTAGCTAGCAACATATGCGTCATCGAATTGCAGTATGAGCTCGTTTTTAACAAACGTTACTAACCAATAGTCGGGTACCCATTGTATCAACACTCTACAAAAGCTAATTTTTTTAGTCCTTGAAGTCCTCTCACAGTACAACCAATGTATGTACATAAAGGCTACATACGACTTAAAGTGAGCCAATGAATTACAGGAGGCGGAGGTCAGTTTGCGGTCTAATACTTATCTACATCCAATTCGATCTTCCCAGCGGCAGGTCTAACGCCCAATATTCGAGCTCAGGCCTCCGCAAAGGACCGCACACATGATTCCTCGTTAGTTCATTCAGTGTACACATCGGCTAAAACTTTTTGGTCTAACTTCTTCTCTCCTTTTCATTACACAACCAAGTAGCGCGTGAAGACCCGCTCTCCTGGGGAATAGAAGCCGGCGACGCAGGCTGTACACTCAGTCTGTCGGAGTCATTGACAGCTCTTCAAAGCAGCATCTACTCATGCGATAGTGACATGAGCTATAACAACAGAAATTGCATCGGTGGCAAGGGTTGTCGGCATCCCGCCAAAAAAGTCAGCAGAGCGCTGGTACATCCTGTTAGAGAGGCGTAGGCCAAAGGTGCGATTGCCTTGGGCCCGCTGCTGACGCCACTGCCGCCTTGTCCGGAACAATCGCCCGCAGCCAGCAACATCATTCCCTTCGCTGTTTCAACAAGTCATTTGTTCTTGTTGATGTTTGTTTTTGTTGAAAAAGTTGTTGCTACGACGATGTTGTTGCGCCTGTTCTGTCCAAGCAGCAGCAGCAGCAGAAGAACTGTCGAAAACCACGAACCACGAAGCGCATCAAGTATGCGTGTCTGCCGCGTTGAAGATACATAGCCCGTTCCGGGCACAGCAGCAGCGACAGTTGAAGTCGCTCAAGCCATAGTCGCTGAACTATTTCGATTCGCTGCACGCAACCGAAAGCGATTCTTCGTCACTTGTTGGTGTCGTCGTCGTAGCTCTTGTTGCTGCTGTTGTTGTTCATGTTTGCTCAGTGTGATATCTTGTTTAAGATGAGATTTATCGCTCATCTAACTCTACAGCGATCGCCGCTGCTGCTGGAGCCGGCAATAGCGGCCGTCGGCCCTTGAGTCGCTGTTCGGAACGTTTCTGCTGCCGAAATTTATGTCTCTAAAGATCTCTCATTCGTTTGCTGCTCCCTCTCTTTCTCTCCGTCGCTCAGCCTCATAGACACGTACATTCTGTTCCCCCTCCAGATCTTCTGCTGCTCACGCCACCGCCACCTCATAACGGAAAATAGAAGAAAAAATCGAAAGAATCCTCGAATAGGCTGGACCCCGTCGGCGCCGACGCAACGACACCAGCATCATCCTCCGCGGGGGGTTGGAACATGGATGCTTCTCGTAGAACGTAACGCTGCAAGGTGAAGACGCGCTACCCAAACGAAAAATAGCGGATAGTACCATAGACAAATAAGAGGGTGGCGGATAAAAGGCGAATGCACACGATACGAATAACGCAGAGAGGAAGTCGGGGATGGGGAAGCTGAGTCCCGTCGCCACCGCTGACGATAGAGTTGAATCCGTGTTCGATAGTTGGTAGATAACTGCGGTGAGGTTGCTTAGTCTGCGCTACCGATAACGACCTGGGTATTGCTTCCTGAATCGCTATATTCTATGCCGAACTCGACTGGATCTGAAGCGAAGGATTAATAGCAGTAGCCGAAGTGGCGAAACATGTAAACGATTCATTGTCCAAATATTTTGTCGCCGTCATTGTTGATCGGCCGAGTTCACCCGGTGCAGTCAAATTAAAACGTTTTATGTCACTAGGCATCACTTCCCACTTTTTTCCCGTCTTTCAGCACAAAAATAAACTGTGTCTACATCCGACTTCGAACCTGGACCAACACGTGTTCCTAACGTTAGCGTCCAAACGTGTTGCGTTGTGCCGGGGATCAACTGTCTAATCAATCGATAATCGTTTCTCTCCTCACCGTAAAATTGCTGGCCGTGCTAATTCGTTTTTCTCCTCAATTCATTGGTTGGGGACTCAGAAACGACCCCGGCAGCCAGCGTCTGTCGATTACCAAGCAGACCAAGAGCTTCCGACCAGCAGGGACAAATCGTCGATCGGATCGGTTATCGTGTTTAATGTGTTGTCTCATAGCCATTGATATCACCAGTCAGAGTTATCCACGTATATATATACACGTACAAATAAAAATGTCTATTCGGCTGTCACATGTCAAACGAGATCAAGGACCCACTGTTAAGAATACGCGCCCCACCTATGGCTTTGTATACTATCGAATATTTCCCTTTACGTCAAAGTATACGTTAGTTAGTATCGGTATTTTAGTATATGCACTAATTGTACTGATACTAACAGACAAACTAGAACAATTCGATAAATAATCCACATAACACGCATGCTAAACCATACTAAATCCGGTAAATATCACTGCTCGCCTGACTGCCGGCGTCTGACTCGCTGATAAATAGCTGCACTTATGGGGCATTTGTAACACCGTGGAACACCATTAAGGTACGTTCTTGTTGAGGAGCACTTTAATTAAGTTTAACCCTAAACATTTCACTAGAAGAAATATACCATATTGCAAAAGGGAAATAAAACATGGCGAAACAGTATCGGAGAACAAGTGCAATAAGCTAAACAATACATCATAAACCCAGGTCGGATTCGAAGCTGGTGGCAAAGCTGCTTGAAGACTGTTCGTCATTGGCTTCGTAACCCTATAGCTAAATTTGATTTTGGTCCCGTACGCCCACATCACAAGAGCCACTCCTGTTGGCTACAAGAACAAAACTGCCCGAAAAAAAATGATCGAACGGTTTATTCACTCCGGGAAGATTAACATCAATAACAGATGATACGCTAGTTAATACATCAATAGCAGATATAGATGTGCGACTACATACATATTACTTAGAAAATCTCAACCGTTACAAAATATATCGGGTTTATACTCGAGTTTAGCGAATAACCTATCCAATTGATAGGTAATCAGTACAATAATGTATGAGTTATACATCTACAAGTTTAGTACAAGTTTTGCCATATGATGGCGGACATCGAATTCGTTCCTCAACGTTTCAACACAACGAAGGTTCTGATTCAATAGAAGTTGAGGCCCAGTCGAAACTAACGCATGTTCAATTCATTCAGCTGATGCTTATACTATCCTCAGCCTTATCTGGTACATCTGCGCCTTTTATTTCGTTCGCTCAGTGTCCAGTCGACACCTGTAGTAAGCCTGGCACCCCATATTCGAACTACATGATCACACACCGTTACGGAATCAATGATAAATTGTATCCGAAGAAGAACTACACTCCAGGCACAAAATCTCTTAACGTAACAGATAGGGGAGGCTTACATAGACTTAGCTTGCCTGAGGTAATGATATCGCTGCACGAGCCATTTTTTAGCCTACAATCAATCCACATAACCTTGTTGCTGAAAGCCAATACTTCGTCTTCTTTAGGCGTTTCTCTCTTATGTATTTCGCTTGTCAGTAGATATAATTTAACTACTTTTCATCACACCGAAGCTGAGGTTCATTATTGTATGTAACGCTGAAGTCGCGGTTACGAATAAAGATCCGTCGGTACTTCCGGCGCGGCGCCGTGCGTTGACATAGCCATCAAGAAATAAGCGAAGTAATAGACGGTGAGGTTCATTCCTTACGAAGGCGTCGCGGCGAACGGTGGTTTGCAGCGTGCGGTTACAAGCCGATTATAGTTGTTCTGTAGAGTAACGTTGAAATGGCACGAAGGTCGCAACGGACGAGCCTGCTGAAGCTGTAGAAGCGATCGAATCCGTCGACTGGTGGCGTATATGAACGTTAGCGGGGAGTCGAGCTTTCTACCATACCAGATTCCTGAAACAACGCTAAACAGCGATATTAAAACCTGTCGTAGAACGAACAACTTTTAAAAGTCAGCGGCCGGTGAGCTAAACTTGATTACTGTTGTCAGTACACCTGAGCGACGTCGACAGCGGCTCCCGGCTCTATATCGTGACTATCCATCATCAGCTGATTATGTTCTATGTTGCATTGAGTACGTTACACATGATGGAAGGCAAATTGGAAGTTAGATGCAGATAGAAGATCCGGGTACCAGACAGCTACAGTAAGCAAAACCATTAAAAGGTGAAACTGTACACGCTATGTAGTGAAGCCGTTGCAACAGCATCATATCTGCGTCAATGAGGAGCAAAACGTGGTCGTAACAATTGATTGCATATATATATATATATATATGTATATATTCAAGTAGTTGCGACTGAATTATATGATACATTATGGAAGAATAATATCTGTTTCCCGGAAGTAAGTGGCACGGTTTTTCTAGGATTACACAAAGCTGCCGACTACAGCAGTTCAGATAGCTTTAACGGAATGTACATAGGATCGTTTTCTGCACATAATTCAACGAATACGCCGTCTTCACCCTCCACTGATCTGTGCATGCAGCCCCTTATCAACGTGTCTCTGTGTATATTTGTATGTCCGTATTTGATATGTACTTTATGAATCATGAGATACAATCATCCTGTTGCGTTATTATTATTATTTATATTATGTAGCAGTTACATATAGAGAAGGCCGAGATAAGTTCGACACGATTGACCTCAATCTAAACGTCTATATCTGCTTCGGTTTTGCACCGATGATTTTACTGCAGTAGTAATCTTGCAGTTTCTTTGGTTCGCCATCAAAGCCAACTATTTGGTCAGGCCGCTAAGGAGGCCAGCCTACTTTCGTCTTATTACAGTTGCCGTGGCCTTCTATACATCGACAGTTTCTACGCAGCAAGCCTTCGTTGGACGGATGCGTTTCGCTCCTGCAGCTGTTTACGCGCGTCGTTCAAACTTGTCTAGGAAACGATTTGATCTTAGCATCTTTCTCTCGAAGGTTGCCAAGTTTCGTCTACGAAGCTCAGCCGATTCTGTCCGTCAGCGAACGCCTTCTCTGACTCAAGCAGCAGCTGAAGCGAGACGTCGCTGAAAATGGTATCCAGTATGCATATATATGAACGCTCTGTTGGCATTACTAGAGAAACTGTCGATAGCAGCGCGGCACTCTCATTGTTTCGAAGTCTCGGATTCAACCACAAAGGCCGATCTAATGTGGGAGAAAAAAAGAAATCTATTTCTCCACGCTAGCCGTCTATCGGCCACCATTTTATATCGTTTTCAAGCTAATATCAATAAAATGAACAGACCGTTTTCCCTTTTCTTTAGCAGGTCTGTCCGTTTGCCTTGGCTGCCGCTCCTTAGTGTCGATAAACGTTCTGGCGTTACTAGACCTGCTGTTGTGTGACAGCCATCCGACATAACATCGTCTGAGATGACTGTGTCTATGATGGTTTCTACGACTCGTCCATTTCCTTCCTCTCCCTATGAGTCTCCGGCGAGGCAAAAGGTAGGCGGACGAACCTTTACTCGACGTTCGCCTACGGCAGCTTGCGTGCCGCTCCATGCTCGTCGCCGTCTCAAGCTCTGTACAGGTTTGCGACCAGCTGCTGCAACCCTCTATCGGGATATCGCCAAGATTTCTAAGCTAAGCAGGGGCGATTCGGTTCTGCTGTCGCGGCCTGTGTTCGATTGCCGGCGACCAATCGCATGGCTGTCGATCTGGCAATCGCGCAGTTAACATCGGCTGTACTATTATATCAGTACAACAGGATGCATGGTGGAACAGGGCGATATGCCCGCTGCGGTCCGCGACAATTCGTTACTTCAAAATGGCTGTCGTTTCTGCTTCATCGAACAAAGTAAGTGTTCCACTAATATAACCTGTGATGGCGAAGCATCTTCACCTCTTGTGATCTTCTGCTGTCGCTCTTTGTGTCTTCTGTAGACACTCACACAAACACAGATATTCTCACTTTGGCTTGAGTCTTTCGATGCGTTTCCCGTATTGCAGCGGCTGGTCGTAGGATAATACCACTGCGGCTATACTGTGAATGTTTTCATCGTTTGTTGCTATCTTTATTTCCCATTTTATGGCCTGTGGAACTGAGTGGATAGGATGTGTAGATACGAATATACATAGTTATATGCGGCGTTGTTTCTTCGCATCACCTGTGAACGTAGAAGACGTACACTCTACCGTTTTTGTACGCGAGCCTTTCAAACTTTGGCATTCTCTCCCTTCGCCATGCTGTACACTGCTCTCTCTCTCTCTCCCTATATATATATATATATATATATATATATAAGTGTTTCCCGCTATGTGCTGAAACTGTGTTTTTTTTTCGATTTCGTGTCTATGTGTATGTCCCTATTTATACTTGTGTATTCACTTTCATTCGGTCTATTCTATCCTGTCTTTTTTGCCTAAGTTCATGTTAGTAAGAGGACGCTAATGAAAACGAATGAAGGAAACACACTCTTATATATAATGCAGCTAAGGGCAGTTGTAACACCGCAGCATATAGAACTGGAAGTCTTTCAGGCTCTCACACCCTTTTCGTCACGTTTACACTGGTCGCCCTTCGATTTTGCTGCGACCTGCCGATGACATTCTGAGTCTGTTTCCATTTTCCTGAACTGTGGCAATAATCAATGCAAAAATTTCATTTGATGCAAGCCAAGCCCTCTACCCGATTTCTGGTTTTGTCACTGCCACCCAATACAACTACAAGCATTATAAATTATTGCTACAGTCCGTAAAGACCTAGATACGGCATTATCGATAGAATCACAACGGTTGGCACCGCACACACGGTTGCGCTCTCCTCTTCTCACCGGTTTTTCCATCTATTTTCTACTATAAATAACGCAAATCTGCTCGCTACTGTCTGCGTTTTTCTGCACTGCTAGAATATGATCTACAGTATAGTTTTCCACATAGTACTGGCCCCGTAGAGACGTTGCTCTTGATCGAACTTTATTGATCAGCAAGATGAGCAAGTCGGTCGCAGTAATTAGTGAAGCCTATAGCGCGCTTGTGCCTGTGTCAAAAATAGGCGCAATCGTGACAACGATCGCTACCGTGTCGCTAGAAAAATGACTGGAAGGTGTGTTATTTCAAAATTACTTCACAAGGTCCCCAGATATTTTGGCCAAGTGGAATCTTTCCAGTGCACGCCCTATTCATTAACGGACATCAAATACTACTGCACATGTCGGTATAAAAAAAAAAAAACAAACACTTGAGAGAGACTGAGCAAATTATATATTCAGAAACATATATCGTTATCTTTGCAAGCAGATTACCAATTATATGTAACACGCACATTCTCGATACAGTCTATCTAACAGCAGATACCGTAAGAACTGCTTCGCACCTTATACGATTTTACGGCTGTTACATGTTGACAACATAGAACCTCGTCGTACAAGCCGTTTCAAAGCTTTTTTTTTTTTTTTTTTTTTTTTACTGGTTTGTTTTTCTTCACGATAAGATATCGCAATCACGTTAGAGTTCATCATTGTACGCCTTGTTTTATTATATTCCATATAGTACAAACGGTGCTGTCAGTAGCAAAAAAAGTCAAACGGAAGGTGGTTCTGTTTGTGTCTTTGGCTGTTCACGCGCCCAATGATTCATTATGGCCAAGTCGAGCAACTGTATTAAAAACTCTAATTCTTAAATGATTTTGTCGTTAGGAATCAGCAGAAGTGAAAAACACATTTAAAAAATCTATCCCGTATATATTGAATTAGGTTGTGTTTTTTGCCGTACGTCGCCACTCGATGCCCATGTCGACAAGACAGAAGAGTTCATCTTTTTATCGAGCGTAACTAGCAAGTTCTTTGTAGATGATAAAATGCCGCTGATCCAAGTAGTGCCTCGTGCTGTGGGGAACAATGTTTGGATCAACGTATTTCGAAGGAGATAGTTCTATTAGAGTTGCCGCTCAGTGAGAACAAGTGCAGTTAAGCGCTTCCCAAACTTATTGCGGGTCCCTGCTATTTCTAATCTCTGTATGTATTTTCAGGACACGCATTTAAAGTGTGGCCGAGGTTTCTAACGCATGACCTTTTTTTTGTTTCTGTGCCAACGCTTACATCTTCGCCAAACACAAACAGTTCGCCATCGTCAAGACATCAAAAAATGAACTCCCATTGGCCACCTATATCCAGTATTGCTTGTATGGCATGGTGGCACGTTTCCCGGAAGTCTTAAATTTATGAATATAGAATGCCAAGTTTCTTCAAGCAAGCTCTTTCTGTTCCAATCGCATCTAAGGTTACTTAGGGTGATCATACCTTTGTCCCTTATTTCGTTGTCGTTTCCTTAAGCCCCCCAGTTCGTGCTAAATTCAAGTAGCTCGATTTAACTCTGTAAGTAAAGAAGAAGAAAGAAGCTTGCAAAACGTAAAATATATTACCAAACTACTGAAGGTTGAAAAATTCGCTTGAACATGTCTATTACTCATCCGTCCGTCCGTCCGTCCATCCATTGTCATCTGCAGTAGAGTAAGAAATTAGCTGTATGGAAGCGGACAATCGGACCGCTATCGTACCTGCTCGTCAAAGTTGATGTTCTAGATTTTTATATGTCGAGTTGTCTCGAATCAAAAACGCGCATTGATTCGTGCTATCAGTGCTTCTTTCATGCGTTTTGAACAACGAATACATAATATCTGAGACGCAAGCTAGAAGGGGATACATCAGCTGAAGTACCCGGCGCCATATTTCTAGGCTAGATCTGCCTAGCGGTCCGCATATACTAATATTCAGTGGACATACGATGGCGCAAAAGCAACCACATCACCACCATCTTGCAACGGCCGGCGTCGCATCCGACAGAGCACTGCGTAATACCGTTTGTCGTCGCCATCGTTGCTATGTCCGACCTTTATCGACACGCATCCTACTTCTGGTGCGTATCCGCTCGATCTGTTACTATGCGGTTTATCTATTTTCTTTCTAATTCTCTCTTTGCAACTTCTATTTTTTCTCACTTTTTCTTTTGCAGTCCTGCCATCATTATTTCGTGCTTGTTACGTTCCGTCGATGTCGCTGCGCCGCCGCCGCCGCCGACGATGCTGGGAAATCAACGTACACGATCAACATAGATATGTCTCTATCGATGTTCCTTACATGGTGTACCCTCCATTATATTATACATTTTCGCTTGTCTATTCTGTGTTGTTTTTTCATTACCCGCTGGCTTCTTCGCCGTTGACTCACTTCACCTTCGTCGGCGGCGGCGGCGGCTCCGCTAAAATTGTGTGATTCAGTTAGGCCTTGTGTTCTCTAGTCGTCTGACGAATGGCCGACGTCATGTGGTGCGCATTAATTTTACATGAGAACTTTATTTATTTATACGTTTTGTTGTGTGCGTGGATGGATGACTCTGCGGCCGTTTTGCTTCTACGAGGATTGCTAGATCTTTTTGTGATTCTTCGCCTATTCTTATTATGCCTTGAACTTCTTTTGTCGCTCGTAGGCCACTCGCTGTGAGGATTTAGCTCAGCTGTATTTTGTGGCCCTCTTTTTTCTCGTTCCTCATGCTGATGTTGCGTGGCCTGCTTCTGTTAAGTGGCTCGGACGTGGTAGGCTCGAGCCGGGCGTCGTGGAGCGCCTGCTGCTGCTGCTGCTGCTGTCGTCTTTAGCTTTTTGTTTTTTAGAAAAGAGAGAGGAAAGCAAGCGACAGAGTTCCTGGAGTGCGTGAACTCATCGATGCCCTGCGGCTGTCAGGCGAAAATTCGCGGAGATTGTGCATCCTGCGCAGGCCTGTCGTCGTGTACGAAGTGGACCGCCGTCTCATTCTGAACAGCAGAGCATGAAAACAGTGACGATGTTAAACCCGAAGGGAGAAATACAGAGAAATAGAAAGTAGCAAAAGATACAACAGAAAAAAAAAAGACGTATTAGATGTATATAAATCATTCTCGGGAACATCTTCGTGAATTTATCATAAATAAGTAGTCACCATTGCCGTCATTGTCAACTTATGAGAGACCTCGCCGCTGCTTTTCTTTACTCTGCCCCTTTAACTCGTTTTTTTCATCTCTTGATGACCTTATTCGTTGTATATTATACATATAGAGCGATGTGAGGCGCACGTATTCACATAATCAACATAATAGTAAGTGAAACCTGGACACTGTGGCCGTCGTTGTAGCAGATCGGTGTCTTTATTAACATAATGCATTAGCATGCAGAGCGTTACGAACAACGGTGACTTGAAGATGTCCAACGTGACACTGCTTTATCACTATATTAAAATGAAGATCAACTTGTGTGTCAGCTAGTCATCTGTCTGTCTGTCTCTCTCTCTGTCTCCTTGTTTCTTTACCCATATCCGCAACTTCATATATTCTATACGTAATTGACTCACGAACAACGTTACTCCTCTGCTTTCACTGATTCATACTAAACGCCACTTACTACCCTGAGCGTCGTGAGATAGCTTGCTTTTTAGCTGATCCGTTTATGAAGGGGAAGTCGTTGGCTGTTCGAGATTCCAACAAGCTGTTCTACACTGATTATATCATTCAGCTAAATTATCTGCGATCGTAAAAAATCACTGCGCCTTCTATATTAATAAGTTCTAATTATAAATGACTATTGGCAATGTAACATGCTTTATACATTTTGCCGTCCACTAAGCATCGTACAGACAATGTAGTTGTTTTCCAGGCCGCCATCAATGAAGTAGAAGAGCGTCTGTTTTTAGAGTAAATTGTCTCTTTAAAGACAGCAACGTTCACAGAAGTAGGTACGACGGTCCTTAAGCTTGCTTTGAAGAGGTTATTAAAGTAGAGCATGCTATTTGGTCTCAAGTACTCCGTCCTAGGGCACTGAACACGCCCGACCTGCTCCTGATAATCTTCAGTCCTTAGATCAAAAGTAAATCTTAGATATATAAAATTACTTAATATCACTCGCAGGCTCTGATCTGCGTCCATCAGTAGACGGTTGGAGGATACCCGCAAGGCAAAAGTGGAAGTTCCACGAAATACGAGATTATGTCACAGTGAGTACAGCCTTCCAAGAATATATTTAGGATTGTCCCTATCTATAATCGAGAAAACAATGCCTGCTAATGAACCTACATACACTAAGTTCAATCAACAACTGCCCTTGAAAGACACTATTCGCAATTTAGCCTCTTAAAAAGCTAAAAAAAAAAAAGAAAAAGCAAATGGGTCCAGCTTTATAGCTGTGATGCCGACCCTCGCGAAAGCGCTCAGCCATCGTGGCACCAAGTCAAATACACGACAGCTTAGCTAAGTCCGTTAGGACAAGCACTTTAAGCGCTTCCTGGCGAGGCCACTGAGTCGATAAGGCTCTCTGTGCGAGTCTCTCGAGCGCCCTCTGCAACCAGCCTCAAGACCTACAACAGTTTTCAACATGAGAGAGGATAGAGTGCGTCCTAAAAGTGACGGGGCCGACTTCGTCACGCGAAAGTCTCAAGCATATAGAATGCAAATCTATCGGGCTACGCATAAACTAACTGTGAAAGGAAAGCAATTTTTTTCAAAACACTGAACAAAATAGGGTTATTGTCTATACGGTAGATAAGCTGTTATTATTAGGGCAATATATAGATCTTTAGCAGCTCTCCTATGCTTACTAAGAATGCCTAGAATACTACCTAAAACTGGCAAGTTGGTCAAAAGTTAAAAAGTCTTACTGTTATTGTTCTATTACGCGCAATAGGGAACCTTAATACTCTGCTACCATTAATACTCTGCTTCCCTTATGAAGATGATACAAGTTACTTACTTAGATGTGTAATCTGTTGCTGGTCCTACATTTTATTCTTTATAGATGTCATCCTGTGAAACATACGCTAAAATATCCCATATACCGATTTTCTTAAGGGCATAATATTGAGTTCGTTACGCGAAACGTCTGAGACTTCTACATTCAACTAAATACTGTCCAGTTAACAATAGCTAAATGCTATCTACTCCTCCCTACGGGGTCTAATAATCTTTACTCTTTTTCCTTGGCAAATATATCCGACCAGTTGCCCAGTGTTTCAGGGTAAATATAGTAAGTAGTACTCACATCACACCAGTTGCAATTGTAACGTGTAGCAAGATTACTGTCATATATCTATATCGTTTAGCATCATATGTGAAATAATAACAAAGCGATTCATATCGTTCAGCTTACAATATAAATGTGACAGACTCAGCTTTTCTGATAGATGACTGGCAATACATATTGTAAACGAGTTCCTATATTCAGTGATAACGACAGCAACGAAGTTTTCGATCTTCTTCGCGCTCTTCCAGGATACCGACAGGCAGTCGAACAAGGGTGTCTCGACCCATCGTGTCCCGAGAAGTAATAGCAACAGACATGCCATCTATGCTAGCCACCTTCTGGTCGACGGCTGGTTGTTCGCTGGTACTGCTAAGCGTGATTTATATTGTCATCTCATATTTGCCTAAGATGTCCGTTAGAAAAATAACGGAAGCTCGAATACTACTATCGCGAGGGCACATCACGTAGCCGTGTCATTAGTCTAGGTGGCATCACTTAGAGTTGACCTGCTGCTGTCTGCTCATCGTTTTGCCGATGTATCACGAGAATATCTTCTATCAGGGCCGCTGGCATTCCGAAGTAGATATCTGCATTTTGAACGCCAGTGGCGCTAGAGGCAGCATGTAGAAAAACAAGAGCGACCGTTAACTACGAAACCGCGTTGTACGGCGCTGCTGACGCCTCCAGACGGCGCGTTTCCGACAACGGTTTCAGATGTTAACTACACTTCCTATTTGCTGCGGCAGCCATATTCAGAGATTTCAGTTTTGTTTCATCTAGTACAAGAGAGCACCTGCTCTGCTAAGCAACTGTTCAGTCGATATGGCCCAGACTGAATGTACGTACACACAAGAAAACAAAACAAGAAGGACATGAAAACCGGGAACTCCGACATGAGGTTGGGATAACCATTCCATAGACATCTAACATAGATTTAAGGTGGTAATACCAAAGGCCCCGTATAGACCCCACTACAAGCTGAAGAAGACACCAGACGAAAAAAGAAGTCCAGAGTATTTATAGCAATTTCTCTAGGTTTTCCAAGACCACATTTTCCAGTCGGCTCTCTACTCCTTCCGCCAGCCTGGTCGACCCCCTGTTCAATGTCCATGATTAGAAACGACGATGCGTATGGTTTATCCTCAGCATGTGCAGGCCATACCTTGCCTGCTCATCGAGGCAGACAGCTATTGGCTAGCGCGAACACCTCTAGGGCGTTATTGCAGGCACAGCTATCAACAAGATGTTTTCCTGTATGACTGATGACAACATTCGCCTACTGGTGACCTATCCCGCTCGAGGCTTACTCACTCAGCCACAGCTTCTCCGGCAGCCTCCTTCTCCTAATGAATTCGAAGACGCAGAGGCGGGCAGAAATGTGCCGGTAAAGACCCAGCTTCGTTCGCTTTTCCATCTCTCTCTCTCTCTCTCTCTCTCTCTCTCTCTCTCGAATTCTGCCGCTTGCTCTCGTGAGTTTTCTTCCTAAACTGCGGCCTGTTATGGGAGAGAGATTAAAGTTGTGAACAGGCGGTGAACTACAGCCATATATTCGTATACGACTGTGATCGCCGTTCTTCATCGATCACCATGCGAGCGTACCACTTTGTTGTTTGTCAAAGGCGAAAGACAGCCCATCAGAGGAAACGGCCCAGCAACAGCAGCAGCGGGAACGTCACCAGAAACGATTAAAAGTAAATCTCTATAGGTATCGTGCGACACGCGCCCAGAAGTGTGAACCACGAAATCCAAGTAACGAAATATCAAAGGAACCTATCGGATGCATATATGCTAACGTCATTTTGTTTCACTTTGAACACTATTATACTCGACAGTGCTCGGCAGGCCGCCTACTACTAGTTCCTGTTGCATTCGCAACGCGAGCTTCTAGTCGTTTTCCTACCTGTTGTTTCTTTTTATTGTTGTTTTAGCGTATGCCGCCGACTGTCGCTGTCCGCGTTACGTCATTCCGAAGAAACAGGATCGAGCTAGAATAACGCCTATAGCCAGCGTATATATTGTATCAGCAATATCATCCGGGTGATCATCACCAACAATCGTTCATTGCATAGAGACTCATCGGTGAGAGTAAACCAAGTACCTAATGTGAGCATTTTGGCTTTTTTTTTGTTGTTTTTTTGAATCTCTTTGGTATCGCTTTTTTTTTGGTTTTGGGACTTAGTTGTTGTTACAGCTTAGTCAGGGTTGGAGCCTAGCAATGGTACAGCCTGTGTAGCTACTGGTTCGAGGCAATAATCAGAAACTCAACGAAATCAAGTATAAAGAACTTTAGCACTGGGTGTGCATACACAAAATGGGACTGATAATTGAAGATAGCTTAGGCTAGCAATTAAGCAAAGTAAATTATAAAAGAAAACAAACAGTGAGGAGTTAAATATAACAATTGGGCATAGGAAAAGAAAGCAACATCACTTATTTACTGACCTAATGCTCTGTGCTCGCGCAGTATGGCTATGTAAGTTACTGTCCTGAAATCGTCGACAAATTCCGTCGCACCAAAGTTAGAACTTCGCTCAACATTAACGAAGAGCTAAAAGTAAGTTAAGCAAGCAAACGCCACGCCGATGTTACTATACGGTGATCATTTCATCTAGACGTTGATTACTTTATTTCCAATAAACGAGGCAGTATCGATGCGAAAACAGAATCCAACAAGTTTAGCCTTAAATCGTGTCCATTTTTGAACGTTCCAGTTAAACCACTTGTTACGGCGCTAAAGACGATACCAGACAGAATACAATCGTGGGACGATTACGATGTTTGCTCGACGTGTCATGCTGCCGACATCCCGTGTTTTTCAAAGCAGAATCCCTGCCTGCAAGGCGGCAGAGGCCTGTGTCAGGAAAGCAAGCTGTCACCGGCTAGACTCATATTTCAGCGACTTCTATTTCCAGGGTGACTGCCGCTATTGATGCCGCGGGTCATGGGATCGCACCGCTGACACCAGTCGCCAGGCTCAAGACACCTTTTGAACCGCAACTTGTCCAGAATAAAAAGTATCATGATGTGATAGCGCACTAGAGGTTGCTGCTGGTCACCACATGCGTACTTGTAGGCGATAGGACTGTTCTACCGATATTGCGGGGTACCTTTGTTCGATGCTATGACTACGCATCAAGGGGTGCACGTAAAGCTTCCCTTAAGCCTTAGGCGCGACGCTCGCAGATGTTCTTTTAGAGCAAAGAGATCGCCAGCCATATGTACGATAGAAAGACCTTAGAAAGGGAAATTGGACAATTACTTTTAATTGGCGCTTTTTTTGAGCGATATCGTGCAGTGTTATCAAGGGGCTACTATCAGAACGACTCGACTCGATATGTTGATCATAAACGTAAAGTGACAGGATGCTATTTTGTTGGGTTCCGTCAAAACAACGGAATCAGTCTTGTACTAAGCGGGAAGGGAGAGTTGTGTGTCTAGAGGGAAGGCACCTTTCAAGGACCATCATTCGGTCTGGCCAATGTAGCTACAAATAAACATGTCTATCTATATAGAACACAGTCCAGTCAGTGTAAAGGGGCAGAGGAGACGACCATTTCCGTGAATGCCGAGTAGAGGGAACGATTGGCTGAGAACGTATGCTTGTTTTCGACGAAAAAGGACACGAAAAGAACAGACGTGCGCGTCGTAGAGGGAACGTTTCAACTAGATTTCAATTACTGGATCAATGGATCACATTCACTGCGTAGAAGGATAGCTAACGAGCTAGATTCGCAGATAAGGCGAACGGCGTACAAGATCCACGAACAGAGCGTGCACATTTTTTATACGACGTAACACAACAATCGTCCAGCTGCTAAGCGTGCATGAGTGTCATCTTTTATTCATTCTATTTGCAGCTGATCTAGAAATGGATCTCACTTGACCCTTTTGTGGATCTGTGTGTTCCGTGACATCGGCAGACCATTGTAGGCATAGCGGTGCATTAGCGAGACAGTATGTGGGCATCGTTGAAGATGAGTTGGCTATTCCCCTCTAAACTAAACCTCTTTGGATGAGAAAGACTAGTCATTGTATTTCACTAGATACTGCTATACAGTCGAGAACCAAGTACCTTAGCTATACAAGCAACAGCAAGTGCGACAACGAAATTTAAGATTTGCTTTTTTTTTGCTTGCTATTTATGATTCTTATACGTTTGCCTTCGCTAGTGTTTACGTTTCTAAGGCTAATTGCTGATGGCAACCCTTCTCAGTATGCGGGCTTCGACGTACAAAGCTGCTTGTGTCGGCTGGCTCGAGCATGCCTATTTTCCCGGCGAAGTCATAGACCTCAGCTATAAACCCCCCCACCTGAAGACAACGCATCGGCAGTAGCTGCACCGAGTCACGTCATAGGTCGTAAACCGACACGGCAATCTCACTATCACCCTTGCGTTTGGCAGTACGACGTAACTGCCTCCGTCGTTTGGCATATTAATATGATGGCAGAACGAAGCGTATTTGATGAAGTCAAGGGCAGTGTATCGCAGCGATCCCGGAGTCAATGCAGCTTTGCACATGCATGCATATCTGTCTATGTAACCATAATACGGTCTGCTCAGTTCTGTCCGGGATGCGATTGCTGCTATAGGAACACCAACATCAACTAAATTGTCAACGACGCTCCTCGTCTCATCCTTCTACGTCATCTATAATATAACCATAATACAGCTTACTCTGGTTGTTTTTATTGTTTCGCATACGCTATTCAGACGGTGGATAAGTTTCTTCCAGTTTCTAGTGAGTGTGCGAATCTTTATGCTTTTGTAATATGTAGTAGTCTTCACAAGCACGAGTAGGTATGCAATAAATGAAATGTAACCAAATGGACTTTATGAGAGCGTGGATGGAAATTTGCTCGTGTGTTATTTTGTGTCTCTAGATTCAAGGGCAATGGACGCCAACGAACGTGGCAGGGGCTAAGTTGTGCCGTCGAAAAGTATCATCTGCTCTAAACAATCGTAGAAAGAAAGCACGAGGGGCTGCTGGCACTACCCCTTCAGACTGGTTGCAAACATGTGGCTCGATCTATCATTGACATTCGTATGATCGATCAGACGTCCTAGCTTCCTGTAGAGTTCGTCCAGGCTGGTTGCTTTGCTTGCTTATTTGATGCCCCCTTCCCAAACAGCGTGCCCCCAGTGGTGATACGTCACGCAGGCCTTCTTTCGCTCACAAACCAGTAAAACGATGAAATAGACAATAAGGCAGCATGTCTCACTACTATATATAAAGTTCACTGTCCAAAATAATAGGGGATCTGTAGACGACCAGGAGTTTTTACGGCAGGACGTGACCGATAATACACTACTTTGCTCGTCAGAAGAATGCTCTCTAGCAAAATTTTGATTGAGTTGTTTATCCCAAATCACACTTTTGTTGTCCTAAAGAGAGTCATAGAAGTACACCATAGCTTAAAGGGCGAGCGTGCTGTCTATATTGAGGTGAAGGCTAGTGATATGAAACGATAGTATCGTCAGGAGACACGGCCAGTTGTGGCATTTGACGCGATGCTTACTTAATGTCATTTAATATATGCATTACCGCTGATGACGTCTCTCTGCCAGTGGGTCCTCGTTCGATCCAGACACGTCGTCGATCTACATACGTTTGTTAGTCGTAGGACTCGAGCACAGGAACAGGGACCATTCTAATGTTTGTGGATCTATTTTGAATGCGTACTTCGTGCAAGATATGATATATTGTACACTTCTAATAAGAACGTTTAAGATAGTGGGCGTCAGTATGTCGGCGGTATTATCATCACAAATATCGAACGAAATATACGCTCGGTACCAACACAGTATTGTCTTGTACTATGTACGTTTCGTCTAAACACTTGCATCTCAAACAGATCAGTACATCGTGCGGCACGACATATGAAACTGAGAATGTACTGCTAATTTAGTTTCATATATAGTCCGTGCATATCTGTGACATGTATGTAACGAATTGTTTAAGATACACTCGTTATATAATGTTATTATGTTTATTGTTTAAACAATATATAACTGTGCTTGACATATATTTAATGCATAAACTGAAGCCATAAACGGCAACATAAGTTCGCTGCATTACGATGTATTGGTTAACAAGTCCCGCATAGGTAGATCCACGGGATTCGTAAATTGCCAACAATATGTGAACGAAGGGCTTCTTGTAGCACGCTTATCACTGATGTTTTGGGTGCTTATTTATGAAACTCGTTTTCGTGCGGTATTCATCGTGTGTCAAACCTCTTGACTCAACCGCAGCTCGCGTCGATTTGGACGTAGGTTTATCATTTGTAATTCGAGTAAGTAAGTCCGCGACGCCTATGTGTAAGGAGTCGCGGATCCTTCCGTATTTTTCAGTTTTTATATGCGTATTGGACGAGACTATCAGTAGTATTACTCTCGTCACAACATGTCATTCTCATTATTGTCCTTCGTTACTTTCTCTAGCCCGTTATCTCTGGCTCACGTTCTATCTGTCGCAGTGCTTTTTGTTTTTGCGAAGATACAGCTGATCACGTCTGGGGTCGCCTCCACCGTCGTCGCTAGGATGACGCTCAGTTACGAGCGTCGTTTTCGTTCGCGCTTCTAGTCCTGATATACTCACTCCACCGTTCGCGTTGCAATGCAGGACGTGACAGCTCCGTGGGGAGGCAGTACGGCACGACTTTCCGGGTGGCGGGATCTGTCGCAACAAAACGAATCGGGTAGCTAGGTGGTCTTGTGTCGTTGTGTTAATCATTTCCTATACGACCTTTCGTCACTTTTACCACCTTTATCATCCTATTAGCCTCAATAAGCGGTAGTAATGTATATATGGGCGCGTGATGCGTGATACCTGAGCGATACTTCTCATACTTATTGACGCACGAAAGCCGTTAACAAAACGTTCGCCAGATCTTCTTATAGGCCCATGACTATTCATTTGTGTGACGGTCTATCGAGATCGATTGCAATAGATGGTTTGCGATCAAAGCACTCGGACAAAAGCAATCGCAACTGCGTCTCGAATGTGGGCGACAGATGCATGTTCGAACAGGCGGAACATTGTTGCTTCACCGTTACAGAATTGAGAAGATCCCTTGCCAGCAGATATCCAGATATAATCCAGGGGGCGACTGCTAAAGCCGAGCTAAATGAGTCTTATATACTTACTCGTCTACGATCTGATTTTTACGACCGACACTGTTATTAGACGTTGCTTTATACGGCTAGCCCCCTGCACGAAACGAACTGTGTCTGCAAACAGTTTCAAACCTGGACCACTAGTTAATAATGGTAGATGTACATACACATACACAGTCGAACATTGAAAGAATTTAAATGTTTTGTCGGGTACTGAGAACTTTTGTCGGGTACAATTGAGTATGTATTGCTCTTCAATCGTAAAAGTTCTTAATCCTAAACTAAGTGATCAATATGTTCTGTAATGGAAAAGATGCGGAAACGTACTTAGCCGATATCAAGTTGAAGAATTATTTTCATAAAATCCTTCAGGCGCATTTCTGGAGCCACCTTTCGAGGAACAGTAAAGTACCATAAGCATGTTTGATAGTTTTTAACCATGGCTACGAGGGACAATTCGTAAAATCGCTCATATCAATGAAGATTAACTCTCTAAGATGTATGGGGGGTGGGGTATGAGAAGTAGTTGTCTTATGCCGATGTAATCCAGCTCACAAGGCTGTCGTGGCGGATCCGAATACGAAAATAAAAATCATGCAGATTTCCGTTCTTAGTAAGATATACGCAAGACTCTTGAGCCTCTATTTTCGTATTCTATCTAGCTTTGCGATACTTCGGTTCACCATTAGTATTATTCGACAATTATAGCTAAATAGGAATCAATTGTCGCACAACAGTCATTGCGCGATGGAATGGCCCATAAGGACAGATAAGCCCGAACGGGCGATCTTTAAAAAAATCGGTCGCTAATAGATCCATATGGAGAGAATGCAGAGATCCGCGTTCAACTGAATACACCTTATGAGTCTGTATACGTATTTTGCTTTGTTAGTTTAACTTGGATTTGAGCTGAAAATCAAGCAATCGCGTTTCTCTACTGATTAGTGTTAGAAAAAAATGATGTATCTTTAATACGACGACAGAAACGTCGGAACGTATAGACGCGAAACACAAAAGTAACAGCCGAAAATATCAATAGAAGGAGAATAAGGTTCTAAGGCATGGCATCAGTATATTGACCATGTGTAGTTTTGCTATCTGGACCCACATCTATGCATGTGTTTGAAACAGTATGGAGCTGGCTGCGTGCGGACAGGCGAACCAGCCCCAGTAATAGCAGCAGCAGCAGCAGCAGCAGTGGCAGCTGAAAGCAAAATGAAGCCCTGAGCATTATCATACCACCTTTAACAGAGTAGATTACAAAAACAGGCGATATCTTGCTGGCATGTACATCATTTATCTGTGCAACTAAACTGTGTGGTTTGGAAGTGAAGCACCTGTGCAGTAGCAATAATGCTGGTGGTAATCGTGACGACAAAAGCACACTTATCTGTATAGCAATACATGCGTAAAACCATACAAACGAATTAAAAAAGAAACATTGAGTGTTTATATGTGAGCGGAGACACAGGAGGCAAGCATATGGTGATTGTGCCAATGCGTCGCTTAGGGAACGTACTTAGGGAAAATCAACGATTGCAATGGGAACTATCAAAAACGCTATTCACAATGACAAAAGCGTGTTGAAAGATAGAATATAATAACAATAATAATAATGATAACAAATATATTCCATTGCATAATAGGAGGGTATCAAACACAAGCGGCTAGAGTGAACGTTGCGCTTCGTGTGCCAAGCAAACATGTTTTCAATATATTTTTCCATTGAAATTTTTCTTCATTCTTACTTACTATAAGTACGATAATGTGTTGTATATGATTTGATCAAATTATCAGCAGCTAGGAGAATTCTTAATACAAAAACAAATTATCGAAAACAAAATACTCCCACAGACGACGCCCTTAAGTCCAAAAGCTTTTATTTAGGAAAATCTGTAAAATCTCATCGGTTTCATACGTAATTCATCACGCGATGTCTCATATGCAAACAATGACAAAATGATGACAGAAGTCCGTCATTTAGATTCACATCATAAAGGGGCTATTACCACCAGTATTATCGGCTACATAATGATCTCTGCATCCAATTCGATACCAATCGTGCAACGCACGACGTTCATCCGATTTCGTGCACGGTCACGGAAACTGGCTTGATGCTTTGCTTGATGCAAGTCTATCTTCGAATTTTGAGTTTCTTGAAGTATTACATATCTTATTAATGCCAGCCGTTTACGGATTGATTCGATTGGACCGAAGTCCCGGACGTTCGCGGTGATTTGCGGTGCGGCAAAACAGGCCGAAAAAGAGCATGCATGCAACTTTATAGTCGTTCACTTGAGACAAAAACTGAGATAACAGCAACGTGCCTTGAAACGGGCTACGCGGGGCTTGCTCATCCATACGCCCCACGGTAGCCTATGTCGTCCTGCAGCAGCCAGCGATTCGGTTTCTGTAATCATTTCTAATCACGCTGCCGCATGTGGTTTACTTGAGACAGAGAGTCATAAGGCACAACAGAACGAAATAGATTTCTTAGGACTACGTACACCGTACTATATGTCTAACCCAGATATATGAAGTTCCCAAAGCTAGCTCCGTATGACATCATAATCGTATCAAGCAAAAACAGTACGTCGAGTAGACCAGGCCGCTGGACGTATCAGAGCATAGCCTCCGTTGCCTAGTTGCTTTTTTATTTTTTAATAAAAAGAAAACTTCTATTTTACGAGAAGTAAGTGGGCGTCTGAATTGTTGTGAATTTGTCGTTTCTGGATGATTAATCCACGCAGCAAAGATCATACAGATGGATAGACGTGAATTTTGCGACTAGATTTCTGTTCAGGCCTAATGATGCATAAGCCAGTATGATGAAACGTCATCATATTGGCGTCATCATTGTCCGTTATTCCGAAATTAGGTGCTGCATTCTCCCAGGCAGACAGTGATATTAATTAGGAGAGAGGTATGGTTTTTAATTTTATTGTTATGATTTCTTTGCTTTTTTTATTTGACAGATGGAAATAATGCTACCCTAATTATATTACGGTAGCTAATTACCTCCTACTAAATGAGCTATTTTATTGTTACAGGCATCATGTTTATGAAGCCTTAGCTCTCTCTGTTAGCTACATTTGTCAGACAGCGCACAGTCTGATCATTTTAAAACGCTGGGCTTGCGCGGGTCCGTGCATGCCTCTTCTTATTTCTTTCGGTCTACACATGAATATTCTCGATCTTTATTTGCAAGACTGCATTGCTTCTCGTTCGTGCTTGCCTCTGATATTACTAAGCGTAAACAGAACCCCGTTGCAGTTACGTCGATGTGTTCCCGCTGGTCCTGTTGTTGTTTCTAGCCGATAAACGTTTTGTGCCGTAGGCTCATTTTGGAAGCTCGAAACAAACCAGGACACCCGAAAAAGCTGAGAGGGACCGAATGAAAAAAAGAGGAACAGCGTGAGCAAAAACCTTAAGAAGGCCTAAACCCAGAACAACCGTTTAAGCAGCAGCTTTTAAAGCATGACGTATCTGTCTTCCAGTACCCTCCGGCTCGGTCCAGCTTCTCTAGCAGTTTCACCCTAGTTTTTTGCTAAATTTCCTTGAAAGAATTTCCTCAGACAGACAGACTCTAGTGGGACAGAACCATCGGCATCAAACTAGCGACTTGGTCTCATTTTCTCTGTGTGTCCTTAGTGTTGTCTGTGACCACTGTTTCGAATTGTTGATGGGCGGGCTCCTTCTTTGCTTAGTGTGCCTATCCATTGCTATGTCAATGGAGGTTTCGATGCTTAACCTAGCGAGAAGTCCGCAAGGGCCACTAGCTCGATTTTTTCGAACTGCCATTACGCGACTTGGCGCCTGCGGCAGCAGCAACGCCCAATGCAGAAAACGACGGTGTCAACAACTAACAAATTAATCGTGTTCGCTCAGTCGACGGTCGCAGCTCGAAGGAAACCAGCGGAACCGGACCTCTACGCCGTACCCTATATGAACAAGCGTTATCTTTTGGTGGCAGACGCGATTTTCACATTTCAGCTCTGGCCTTTTTCTCACTTCTAGTTCCTCTTAGTTCCGCTGATGTTTGTTGCGTCATCTTGAGCGTTTTTTTTTTTTGACTAGTTTCACTATAGAGCTTTCAGCGTCGTCACTGCTCTCAGGGCCGCTTTATTTTCGTTCAAGAACAAGAGCGGCTGCGGCGAGAAAAGAATTCGAATTTTATAGCAAAGACAGGCGACAACGACACGATATAGCAGTAGTGAACCAAGCGGACTTTGCTGACAACCACGGAGAGACTCTTCGCTTCCTACATTAATCACAGTGTTTATTTGTTGGAAGACTACCGTTGTTCCTTTCTAAGTATGATTAGGGAGAGCGCAGATCATCGGATGCAAGGTTAGGCGTTATTGTATCTTCTTTCTGGTAAGTGATCATTTCTGTTGTCATTTTTTGCCGGCTTTTTGTCAAAATGACTGCAGTATAAATTTTGTCATTTATCGGTTTAGTAGGTCACAACTCGTAATAATTGCAAAATTGAGGAAGATATCTTGATGGCAGTTTGTCTACTTTTAAGGCTTCGAGTAATTACTAAGTCTGCTCTTGTTCACAGAACGCTCTAACCAGATGTTTCTGACTCTGAGAATACAACCGCCGTCATCGGCATAATCGGATACTGAACCTTCAGTTTTCCACATCAAAAGCAGGATCACGTCTACTATCGGTTCCGCTATTGATAATATGACTTTCTGTTCACGAAATATATATATATGTATGTGGAGGTGATTGTTGAGCCATTCAGATTCAAGCTGATAGTCGCCCGTCGGCATTTTCCTCTAGTTGAACTCATGAGGACAACGCGTTGTCCGAGTGATGACAGCCTGCGTCTCTAAAGGCGCGGCTCCGACTTCGGCCGTTACAACAACAACTACTATTGCCACGACCAATTCGCACCATCGAATTCTTCATCTTGTTTTCCTCCTTCTTCCGTTGTTCCGACGATAAGAGGCACAGACAGTTGATTCATAGTTTTTTTTCCTCTGTATAATCGTACATGTGGTTTGTAGGCTATGATTTCTTACGTATCTCTGCTATTGTCCCTCTTCTAACCTGATCGTCCGGCGGCGTGACCAAGTTACTGCAAGCAGCTCATAACAAATTGCGCTGGGTCTGGCGCTCTTCAAGAATAATCTCGCTCTATTTATCTTTTTTCCGCTCCACAAAAGGCATTTGCCATCTCCATCTACCTATCGGCGTGTTTCGCAGAATAGACAATGATGCTCATAGAGATCAATACCGGTACTCCGTTATCGCTACTGTCTCATGGACGGTCGTTGTGTCCGGTTCGACTCATCTACTCGTAATCCCGTAGCCATTCCTTAGTGGAGGATGCAGGACAGCCAGTCGCATGCCTTTTAATACACCTTCCGTCATAGTAGTATTACCATATTCGTCGCACATGTATGTCTAATGATAGGAACTACACAGGAAGGGAGCCAAAAAGTAAGAGATAGATATCCAGATGTAAACAAAGCCAGTCACTGATGCCGCCACGACGCCGCATTCATTTTACGCGGATGTGTGATAGATGCGATGACAGGCTGTTGTCATCAGGCCAATGCTACTTAAAAGAAAGGAGAATAGAGATTCAGGCTCTCGTGCTTTCGATTTCAGTTGTCCGACATAACGAGTATGTACGAACTCGTAGGCCAAGCGATGTTCCTAAAGGGGTTCAGGTTCCGAGACATGAAAGGAGTAAGCCAGAAAAGGAAAGATACAGGGGGAAACAAACGCAACGTAGGCACACTAACAAGGTATTTTCGTCACGAGTAGAATGCCATACCTTAGAGTGAAAGCCTAGTGTATGCTCGTACCGATATGACCGTAAGGACCTGAGCAAAAATTGGCAGAGTTCTCACCACGAGGCGAACGAAATGGTAGGAACAGGTTAGCTTCTCTTACTAATTAGAATTCTACCCTAAGGCGATGAAAGGCTCAAACGAATGGAGATAGTATAGCTAAAAGAAACCCGCCGATGAAACAGAAACCCTTTATCATCAGCGGCCTCTTTCGTTAGCTGCCTTTTCTTTATATTCACCTACTGGCTAGGTTTGTAGCGGAGTAATCAAACCCAGATGCCACCACGTAATTGTCAGACGTCGTGGTGCTTGTAGCGGTAGTGAAAATGAACAAAGCATAGCCTCTGTACCGGAATATTCGAAATCAAACCTGCGCGCACGAAGCCACATGGCCAGTGTGCACGACATGTCTCGCATACAGCCATTCCACAAGTGAAACTCACACCACATCACGAATGGGTGAAGACATCACAAAATCCGCCTTACCATGGCCTATCCATATCCATTCGACAATGCTGCGTTGTTATAATTCAGAGATGTAGAAATGGGTTTTTGTCCGAGACGTATTACAGCAGATTTTCTAGCACGCTACTCTGCCATCGTTCTTGGCATGGTCGACCTATTCCTGCCATTCTGTTACGACGTTCTGCCCTCCTGGCACAACTACGTCTTTCACAAATATATGATTCTATCTATATATCTGCGTTTGTGTGCGTATGACAGACGTAGATAAGTAATGCCGGCACTATGCTTGAAGTGCTGCGAGGTCATCAGATATGGAGTGTGGTGCCATCCGAGTGCGAATGGAAGGAAAAGATTGAGAGTGACCACACAAAAAGGGCGACTTCGAATCGACTTACCACTAAGGTTTGAACGGCAGCTAGGGTAGGTTGAGTAGTAGTTAAGTGCTAGTGGTTATGCAAGAGTAATCTGTGTTTAACACTGGGGAGGATCGGGCTTTCAGAACAAACAGCTGTTAACACTGCATCGAAAGCGATGATACGATAGCAATGCGTTTCCCCCGTACTAGGAATATAATTAACCCTCTCATAGAGCTTTGGACAAAACCCAACTGAGATCGGAAGCACGCTGGAAAAAGCCTAAGCTGAACCTTCTGTGGCTCAGAAGGAGAGGGAGACGGACAATACGTTTTCTGTTGAGGCATGACCCACTCACAATCGATGAAGACGACGGAACAACGGAGCAGCTGGAGGCTTGATCTTCATTTAACGTCATCATTTCACGCATTGCTGACCGTTGTCAACACAGATATTATCCAATATTCATTTCGAGAGAGGACTCGAAATACCACTTACATACGCACACCGTCCTTGTTTGGTCGACAGCAACAGAAATGGTATGGGAGTGTCCAAACGACTTACTGTGTCCCTATATTTACACAGGGTTCAGCGTCTAAATACGGGTAGACTTCAGCGGGCTTTTTTGTCGTCGCGAGTATGGGCTCATTGAATATTCGTGGTGGAGCCGACCAACAGATTTATCATGACAAAAAATAGCACGTCGTTATCGGAATTTTACCAACGATCAGTTACCATCGAATCGTTTCGCATTTATCAAAGCGAAACTGGAAGCTTATTTTTTTTTTCGCAGTCTACGGTTAAGGTCAAGAAGGTTCGAAAAAAGCATTCTTTGGAACATTTTTTGATGTACCTCGATTTTTTTTGCACAGAAATTAGCAATCGTAATGGAAAGAAAACTATTAATAATTGATCGAATTGTTCAGGTAAGTCAAGACGGTTGGCCATTTTGAAACTCTTTGCTTTTTTTGCACGCCTTTAGACTTTTCGACGGTTTTGATCTATTGCGTTTTGGGATTTTTGTCCTGCCCTCAAAATAAAATTTAATTTTTTTTAGGACATTTGAACAACACTTTAGCAAGTTACATTTTTTCACATACGCTGCCTATTTAAAAGTTATTTAAGGGTTAAAGAAAAAAATATGACTAGTAAGTGCTTTAAGTCCTGGATTGGAGCTTCACCTTGGTCAATGGGCGTCATATTGAATAGTTATGTCCTTTAAGAGTGACCTCTGTAGCATATGTAGAAAACTTTGTTGAATTACATACAGTCTTAAGAACAAAGCATCATAGAAATTCCCCGCACCCCATATATATGTATATATATATAAGCAGCGGTTTTCGATCAAGCATCGATGATAGAATACTATTCGCGTTTAAATACTACAAGCAGAAAGGTTACATAATACACACAATGTAATATCATTGTGTATCACGCTGTCTTTTACGCGGACATCCTCAGCCTTCTGCAATTAACGTTTTACGCGTTAACTGCTTGCACACACGACCCCCGAAATTCAACAGCGACAGAAACACCAATACACTCACTTCATCCTTATTCAGGTATACATCAAGCACAAACGTGTATTTTGTGCACTTTAAATGTCCCGAAGGGCACAACGACCAAAAATTAATTTGGTCAGTACGTAGCGGCTGGCCGCAAAGACGGTCAAGTCACAAGTGAAGGGGATATGGAACAACAAACAACTGCCGGAAGGCCATGAGCAAGGTGGCTTAGGATATAGTGAAGAAGCAGCCGGCATGAGGTAAGTGTCGTCTATTAAACGTCCTAACATTGGGTGAGAGGCGTGGCTTGGAATCGGACCGGCACGTTTCGGAAGGCTGATATAGTAAACATTGCATGCTGCTAAACTTATCGGTATTCGGAATGCAGCTAGGCCAAAAAGTAAGAAACACGTAGAAAGACATATCGCTAACTGTCCTGTTTTACGTAATAGACTAAAAGAAATTACACGAAATAAAGGAATTTTATAAAGCAAGGTTTTATATATTATATTAAATGGATATATTAAATCAATATTTTACATATTATACGCTAAGTGAACGCTGCACGTTTCAGTAGATACTCAGATGAATAAACACCTTGGCTTCTGTCCTGTAAATTAATTTTACATAGTACGGATTGAGACTGTATGGTAAACATATTCTGTAAATATTCTATATCGGTTCTTTTCACTTTTTCTCTCTTTCACTCGTTTCATTATAACGGCACAATCCTGTTGGAATCCTGCTTTGTCATCGACTGTGATGTAAGGACACCATAATCTATTTGTTACATTCGATGTGATAGGTATTATATGGCTTCAAACCAAATGTTGAATTGACCACTTCAATGAGGAATTTTCGTACACTTATAAATAGCTCATCAGCTCCGATCGTCGTGTTAAATAAGAGGTTGTGTAACAGGCAGTTATATAATCGGCAGAGTCGCTGCTTTGTTCTAACGTAACCATTTTTTCAAAAACACATAATATTTTCTATCTACGCGTCTTGAGCGAACAACACGGCTGCGTGGATTTGTATTTTTACTGAAAGTTTATTGACCTGCGAAATGAGCATACGCGGTACTCGCTGCGTCAGTGTAGTTGCCGTAAAAAAGCTGTTAGAATACAGCCGTTGAACACCATTTGCTTGCTTCTGTTACACGCCTACTGTTTCCACTGCTCCGATTATCAATCAGAAATGATAATTTGAAAGCCTTCAAGTGTAGAGATATAGCATGCAAGCGGTCATTAAAAAGATGAGTCACTGAAGTTGCAACGTTCGGATCGGAGCTCCAATCTTTTTGCCCTTGCTTTTTGCTTCTGCTTTCCCAGCAGCAATGCAGTGCTTGTCGATTCTCTCAACTTTTATCGTGCTCGAAATTCCGCGTGCGCTTGAAGCCCGCTCCATAGAACCCTTCTACTCGTTCTTCGGCGAGATTGACGTAGACAGGTTTGCCGCTTGCATAGTATGTTGACATGCGCATATATAAGGCCCGTTGTCATCTTCGTCCCTTATCTTGCGCTCCTTGTATGAAACAAGGGGGTGCTCAATTTTCTTGCAATGGCAACACTAGCATAGCAAGCCCGGCGTCTGAGAGCTACGCAAAAGATTGCCAGCAAAGTGAGCTGCAAAGGACTATTACGCAACGTATCTGTAAGAAATTAGCGCATCCTTTCGTCTACCTGCCTTTGAACGGCCCATCAGATGTCCTCCCTATTACAAAAACCAATGCATAGACAAGAAACCTACACGAGTTCGCGGTAAACTACACGTAAATTTTGGCGAGACCACGTGTCATTGGGAACGAGCTTCCCTCGAAATCTTCATTGCTTTCTGGTGTCGGCTTTTTATGTTTTTCTGGTGATGTTATTCCTTTAGCAAGAGGTCTTACAGTTAAGTCGTCCTGTTGTTTCCGCAATTTTTTTTATTTTAAGGAGCTTTAATTGTCGTGAGAAAGGTTAAGATGGCTGCAGCGGTATCGATTATGCTCTTTTGTACATTTTGAACTTTCATCTGTTATACATACGTAATAGGGCATTGAATGTGTTCAAAATGTGAGGCAAACATGCGCGACATGCTCTGCTAGCGCCTCGGAAAGCGCTACCGTTCTAAAGTCCCCCGTAGTATTGGTAGAACGTGGCAGGGCAAGGCGAGGCAAAAAGTAAGGTGGGTGACAAATTTGAAGCTTTGTCGCGGAATGTGCTGCCGGTAACGCCGACGCCGATGTCGCTCACATCCGTGATAGTGTTAGGTGAGCGTAACGCCTCGAACTCGGCACATTGACGGCTGCATGCACCACGAACGGGGCAGCGTTAGTAGTGGCAAGGCACAAAGCAAATAATCGTCTTGGTTGTTAGGCATCGATTTCCGATCAGCTTCCCCAAAGCGCCTCCGGCGTGAAGCGGGCGATTCGGGCGCCCAGACCGCCTGTCGACAACCTTTTCGTGGGAAACCCCTACTAGAGGCTTTTGATGTTACCACCCCCAAATTATTTGCAGGTGATATCAGCCATTCCGCAGCTTTCTAACGGGTTGTCTGCGGAAAGAAAAAGACGTCCCGGCCTCATAAGCCTGCCCTGTCTGGCGCCGGCTAGATGTCCATATGATACACGTCAACGCGAACTAACTACAGGCACAAAGGGATCCTAAAAAACCGACTTCGAAGGACTTATTCTACACGCATAAAGCAGGAAGACAGCCCAGAAAATAATAATAATGCAATACTCAAGGCGACAACGTACAAGGAACAAACGAATGGCTATGTGCACATATACATATATATAAAAGTACTGGGCATCTAACACGAGTTGGCGCAATGGCGAAGCTTTTTCATACCTGAAGAGATGATGCAGATAAGGATCTAAATTTAAGACTCGTAATTAGATAGGTTTTATTTTGGACAGGCAATAAGGCGGCAGTGCACTTCGATTTTTTCACCCCATTAATATATATATATATCGTTATTCTTATTCCAACTATTCTAACACGAACGCGTTCAGCATCCCCTGAAACTAAATAATAATAATTTATTTCTATAGAACTCTTTGAAGTAGCTTTGAAACAAATCAGTCGGTCAAGCTCTACTCCGATCTGAATCCAACTGCTGGCCATGCATACAAGAATAAGGTCAGCTTTAGGCGCATGAGCTACATCTCAACGCATATGTCATTATTGGCTGCCGAACCGATAATTTCAACGGTGATGCCTAACAGTGTTTCAGAAACAATTTTTCATGCGATTAGGGCTTTTCAGTTGCCAAGAAAATTGATTGTGACTGCAGAGTTAATGCTTTTAGAACCGAGCTAAATTACGCTAAGCCAAGAAAAAGATGAAGAATGGCATTTGGTTTACATTGCGGGCCAACAAGTTACTATGCTTCCCTTCAATCACGTCCATGCGGGGTGCACGCCTCTTTACAAACTGCTCATCGTCCCCTACGCTCAACACCGTCGCCGACCCACTCCCCAACTGCCAGTTCTACATTTACCTCGTAGACGACTTTTCGCAGCACAATCCGCAATTATATACTGCGAATAGGATTGGTAGCCAATTATTTCAATAGTTGTCAAAATTTCGTCAGCCTCTGTTTGTGACAGCATTAACCACTGGAAATGGTGGCAGTGTACTGTTGGGCGTTTTCTAGTGCGCCCCCACATGCCTACCCCGTTTAGATCCCATCCCATTTGCCTACTAGTGCACTATCTGCTCCATCAGTAGCCCTTCCTTACTCAATCGGTTTATGCCGCAGAGAACAAAAATCATGGATGAAGTAGCTCAAGTACATTCCACTTGGGACGATGGCGTGCTGATCTCACTGAGTTACGTTGGCTGCCTCTCTGGATGTATGTGCCCCTGGATGTAATGGTAACAACAGCATATGCATGCTGCGCAATTGCGAGAAAGAGAGAGCGTACTGGTAAACGGGGCCGTACCGGAAACTTCCCTCCCCACGTCTGTTGCCCTTAGTCGTGAATAACCGCCAATACTCTCTCTATCTGCGTGCGGGTGTGTTTGTGTCTATTCCTCGTTCTCTCTTTCTTTCCCCCTAACTGCAGTACTCTAACCCGCTTTGAGCGACCTATGCGCTACAAGCCGTATGCGGCAAACAAGCGACCAAGGGAGGCTGTCTGCTGCTCTCCAGGGGTCGCTAGCTGCCAATCTGAATTACGCTCCCCGTCTGACAACGAATAGGGCTGCTGGCATGACCAACCAGGACAAGGGAGTGGAGGCCGCTTGCGCTAGCCGAGCATGACAGAACTGGCAAGGCGGCATTACTGGACATGAGCTCGGATGGCGATGCAAAGCGGGGCAGAAAGCCGAGAGAAGGAGAGGCGAATATAGATATAGGTGGAGAAGAAATGAGAAATCGAAGGAGAGGAAAAGACTCAGAAGTGCATGTGGTAGAGAGCATCACACAGGATTCGCGGTGTAAGGGGTCAGAGTTCGGGAGTTCGTTGGTCGGTCAGGAACATCGAGGTTTATTCATTAGAGGCGAAAGCACGACTGCTACAGCCACCACTACCAATATTACTAATACTACAATCAGAGAGAAAAAGGGAGAGAGGGACGTCCAACGCGCAATTGCCGAGGTTGAAGGGTAGTCGATAGTGGTGGTCGTCGTGGTGGGGGGCTACTTAGAGCATCCATAACCCCCGCATACATAGTATAGGTTTAGAGGCTTCACGCAAAGGAGCACCCCTCCAACGATGGCTAGTCGGAGAAGCCAACGGTGCTCAATGGGGATGTCGGCCAGCCGAACCAACTAAGGGCTGGGTTGATTGAGAGCTCTCAGATGCACCTGTTTTACCGCTGAGTGGACGGCAACTGGTCGTTCTACTTTAGTCGCCCCGCTGCCGCTGCCAACTTCCTTCTTGTTCTCCTAGCTTGCCTTCTAGCATTGCCTGCTATAGAACAGCAGACGAGACAAGGCCCTACAGACGTGAGACCCCATCTGGAAAGTTGTCATCAGGCCATGATTGGATGGGATAGCCTGCGACAGGGCCTGCAACGTACTGAAGGCACGCTACTATCTACTAGCAGTGGAAGGCGGAAGATGCAGTCAGGCGGCGTTGGCGGCGACATCCGGCTAACGTCTATTAACTCTACAACAGCCAACTGTTTCAGCAATCTAGTCTGATATGCTAAACAACAAGAATAAGGCCATTGCTCGAGACATCTAATTCGATTTTTCAAGAAAAATATTAAATACTGTATAAGCGTCAACCATCGCAAGGGCCGCAAGCTTGCTTTTGGCAGTGACACAATATTGAAAGTAATAGGTTTGAACGAAGCTAAGTTTCTGTGCTTGCCAAGAATAACTAGGCAGTAAACCGAAGTAGACATGTTAGTTCTATGTAAATGTATTATACACAATATACTGTATATATGGACATTATATCAAGGTATTAACTTGTATTATAAAGAATATTGACGTTGAATAGATGCGAAAGTGATTCGTTTGTTTTTCCACATTGATCCGTAAACAAATCAAACCTCCTTAATTAGCGTTGCCAAAAAAAGCGGCTCGTGATTTAAATTTTGGTATTCTGTATATTAAGAAGGCTGCCCAGAACATCATATTCAACTGAACAGGTGCACTTGAGCTGAATGTGTAAACAGCCCTGTATAATTTGTAGCTGCATTTGCTCATATAATTGAGACGATTTTAACGTATTCGAGCTAAAACCCTCCAGATCAACTCTACTGCTTTACGGATTAACTTATTAACTGCGTTATCGCATTTGACTTTCTTTCTCTCTCAGCTGTTATTGGCTGTAGCCGACTGCAAGTTATTTTCAGAGGCACTTATACAATATTTGGTAGTCTGCTACCTAATGCTCTGTAAGTGCAAGTTGGGAAAATTGCACTTATCCGAGACAGCGTCTATACATCAACAATGGGTTTCACATCTCGTCAAAATGAAAGTTACGCAGAAAAACGTCCGTTCGTCTCTAGGCGCCAGCGTTTGTCTACCCAACATTTGCATGTTGTACGCTTGAGGCCTTTCATACGCAACGCTACATCCATTTCGTTTACTCTCTTCTGCAACTTCCGTTCTCCGGAGGTTGCAGAAGTCGTTAAGATTTAGAATAGGCAGAGATAAGAGAAACGGTGACGTTCCACTTCCCTTTGCCGGCCTGTTCTCTGTACGCCAACTCTGACGCACGTACCATTTTGCCTACAGGGCGAGGCTGCAAAGCCTTAACGCTGGATATAACGGAACGCAATCGCGCTTACTTAACCCCTTGCTGTCAAATAGCGACTTAACTATGTACAGCGCTGTCACATAGGAACGTGCCATTTCGCCATCGGTGGCGCTCTAGCATGACGAAGACTTGATTACTGATCCCTTGCTAGTTCCATGGCACTGCCATTTAACGTTCAGGTGATCTGTTTGAATAGTCCAGCCCGGGGCATACAACCGAGCCGAGAAACAACAATCAACGAAAGGTAGATAGCGGGCGGGGGTGGGCGGGGGCCGGGGGGGGGTAAGCTCATGAAAGTAGGAAATGCGTCGCTGAAAGTGACCAACCATACGCGACCGCATTAATGATTAGAAGCGATCAATAAACTAAGTTTCCGACTTTAAGACTGTTCATTCTGTGAAGTGAGCTCGGCCGCTCGTTTCTGACTTGAGTCGATGATCGGGCGGCAATCTAGGTTATCTAGATGCTTTTTATATGTAAAAAGGGGATGAGCAGGCATTTAGGTCGATGGTGCATGGTTCATTATTTATTATCCATACGGTTATAACCTACAGAGAACTAACTGTTGGCAAAATGGAAGGCTGGTATAGGCACAGTTAGTTGTTGTATTATTTATTCTGCTAAGTTGTGTAGACCTATGCGAGCTTACAATAAAAACAATTCTGTGAACACTTTACTGCGCTTGTATTACTGATGTCGTATTACGTGCATATTTAAACACCTTTGGGTGTCGCTTCGTTTCAAGTTCATGTCATATTGCCATCGGATTCAGTTCCAAACCATACAAGTGCGGCCCACACGGATCTTTCCACTGATCATTTTCTTGGCCCTCCATGAATTGTAAATTAAAGTGAAAAATTTAATACTGCCATAAGGCAGTATTCCTGCCTTATGCCTGTGTTGTATCTTGTGCTTGGATTTACAATGGACTCGGCCGGAATCCACACCGTCCTCCTTTCAAATGTCTTCGTTCTGCATGGATGTTTTTTTTTTTCTCTAGATTTGCCAGCCAGTTGCAAGAGTTGCTATTCGTTTCCCGGCTAGGTTTCAGTTATTGTTATTCTATTTTTTCCAGAACTTAGATTCAGTTTGGGTTCAAATAAGTAACAAAAAAAAATGTGGTGAAACGTCATGGGTTAGGTCCAAGAAGAGATTCTAATTTAAGAAGTTATTACTGGTACATCATCTTATAGATAAAGAGTGTAAGCGGATGTCTGCAACGGCCTTTTTAAAACAGGTGGGCATAGACACATGGACAGACAGGGTATCGTAAGCATTTCATTGTTCGTTCTGGTAAGACGTCGCCTGCTTATTGAAGATTAACAGGAACGGCTTAATCCGTCACGCATAGGGGCTCTATCGGTGAACGGTTGAAAAACTTATTAGCATGATACGATGAACGAAATACAAGGATCAGATATTCAACTATTCCTACTAACTTATCATACAAAAGGAATCGTGTTATATATATATCCGTCCCGGGTGATCTGAGAAACGGCACCGATAACTTTGATGATCCCTCAGGCGCCGGTCTGGCCCAAGGAGAAAACTCTGAAAGGAAAGTTCATGCCTGAAAAAAATTAATTTTTCTATTAAAAAATCAAAAGGCTTCTCTTAGGACTCAAACGTTGTGTACCAGCAGACATCAATATTAAATTTGGTGCATTTGTCGAATATACTGGCCACTAAAACGTCAGTAAAATGCGAGTTTTCAAGTGACCAATTAAAAAATCCATATTCATCAACTGTAATTGTAAAGAAGTACAAATATAATAGCAAAAATTGTCCTGCATAAACATATGATAAATTAATGTAGCGTGATGAAGTAGGAACAGGCCTTACCTCCGAGGAAGTATTAGAACTTTTGGCATATTTTCTCAATTTAAATAATATATATTATCATAAGTATATACTTGGGTCTAAGGATTAATAAGCAAGTAAGTTAATAACAAGTTTGTACTACTACTACTACTACTAACGTCCAGAGGTAAAAACCAGAGTCAATAGACGCACTTTACAAATTAATCTGTTACAAAATCTCCACGTGAAATAGTAAGAGCTGCCCGGCTCTCATGCATTTATATTATGCACTTCAGGTTGTCTCATTGTCAGAAAATGGGTATAAAAGTGACAGTTTCTGCTCATACTGAAATTCTAAATAGACCCAGATTCAAATATTGTTCCTGGCTACTTTATCAACTCAGTTCACTTTGAATTATTTGCTTGTATTGTTACTTGTTGAACAGTAGTCCTAGATGATTTCAATAGTCATCAAAAGTTGTTATCATACGCTAGTTGTCCGTCTGTCGTTCTTAGTGGCTACGGTTCAGTTTCGCATGGCGCGTCTGCTGTTGCGTGTACACTAAATACGAACGGTAACTTGGTAGAAGTCGTTACTTTTCCCTTGCAAAACGCCAACTTCAACGAATCTCGCTCTTTCCTATAGGGCCTTCTTCACTATTAGGCGAGAACGAAGTGCTGAGAGGACCCTCATGTCCCTGTCAGATAAACGCCCCGCTGCTATACGCGTCCCGCCGACGCCGGTGCCCTTCTTCATCACACATAGAAACGAGTACAGCCTCAGCAGTAGTAACAGAAAATGGGTTGCAACGAAAATAACGATAAGGAAACGAAGGTGAAACGAAAACGATGCAAAGGTCCACCCGCCTTCTTGCCCTGCTACTTCGCCCCACGCTCGCTCTACCTTCTGCGCATCCTCCGTTAGCTGTCAAATTGCGGTACGGCTTACCGCTTGCTTCTAGGGCCTCTGCTTTTCCTAAACCGGCAAGAGCAATGCCTCTGCTGCATCTTTTGCCATCCCTCCCAATCGGCGCCCCTCAATGATGATGCTGCCGCTACTATGAAGGCTGATCCCCACAACTCCGTGCTGCTGCCGCCACCGCCACTCTTGCCCCCTGCTTCTTCGTCCATGCTCCCTTCGTCTGCCAGCCAGACAGTCATCGCGATGCAAGTATCGCGTATAAGCTGCTTAGCCACCCAAGCTATGTCGTACTAGGCCCTGTTGTAGGTCCACTTACTTACCCTCACGACGACGGCGATGAGAAAAACGAAAAGAGAGGAGACGCTGCAGCTGCAGAACGGGCAGAAATAGCAACAACAGCGGTACCCGTGCCATGTTTGTCCTTCCTTCCTGCCTGCTCATTAGAGACTCGTCGATGCATTCAGCTCATCGCAGTTGCCGCTGCTGCCGCCACCGAAGTAGTAGTTGATGCTTCACCTTCGTATTGCGCCAGGAGGTATGGACTGCCGAAACGGTACTAACAGAAGTGGTCTAGGTAATGCAAGATGGAGTTCCACCAGGGGTGTGAGTACTAGGTGGGAGACAACTGAATGCTGAATACGACACGGCCGACTGGTGCTTTCCACCGGATGCTATAGATGGGCCAATCCTGATGGGCGATAAGCCCCGTTGAGTAAGGTCGACCATAGTTGTTACAACGTGCATGGAAGCTACACGTATTGCTCCGATGAATAGAAATTTCTAAAATACTTAAGCCCTACCGGGGTTCGAATCTTACACTGCGCATAATTTAGCAAGACCTTAATTTGCCACTTGCATGTTTAACGATGGCAAATAATCAGCTCGATATTGAAATTAATTTGGTGGCCCGCTTTGCTTTAGTAAAGTGGGGTACAACAGAAATACGCAAGCAGGTAAACGAACACGAGTAAACCAATAAATACCTGCTTACATCAAAGTGGTTTACCAAACAAACAACATATGTCGCATATAACATAATGCATAGCGGAATCAAACGTCAAGTTTGTCCGGCGCTAAATTACCAATTTTTCCCTGTCATTTTTGAGGATACACTGGAGACGACAGTCATGAAAAGCACCATGCGCTGGTCTAGCGACAACCAATCATTATCACACACCCTAAAGGGAGACGGTGTCAAAGGGATACCGAGAATAACAAATAGGTCACCTCGATGGTTCGAAAAGTCACATCACGGCCATCGTATTCGTACCATCACCGACTCTCGTTTCCTAGATCGACGTATGATCCTACCTTCAATGACAACTACGGAGTTGTTTTAACTACTATCAATAACAACAACGGAGCCGCTACTGGCTCGAACAACCGTCACAATGCCGTTGATTAGCAGTGTCATCAGTAACACCGCACCGATACGCGGTCGCAGGATTCACCGAGCATGGGCATAGGGAGAAGTGCAGATGGAGTCCATAGAGCAGAATGTCATGAGGGTACAGCCGAGCCAGCCGATGTCGAAGCACATGATTAGGGGGAGGTGCGCGCTTGTGACGACACTAGCAGCAGCTGCGGTACCTGTTGCGATGGGGGCAGAAGAGACTACGGCAATCTTCTTACCTGTAGCGGCTGTGTCAATCGAAGACCGAGGCAGCTCACCAAGCAGTAACCGTAATAGATGCCAATATAGAACAAAAGCGAATATAGAAGAGAGTCGAGGCGAAAACGCCGGCGTATCTAGGCGCGGAACGCAAGACATGGAACACCTTTCGGATACACTCTCCTTCATACCTGACCACCGTCGCCGTACCGGCTCGATACCAGCCGAATTAGATAGTAGACTTTGCTGGTGAAAGCATATGGCTATAAGCTGACCAAGTACGTAGCTGCTTCTTCGGCCGGCAGCGCTTGCCAATAGGGGCAAACGCTAAAGAAAGAATCAAACTTGGTCAATGACTTCGGCCATGACTGTGCGTCGCTGGTGCCGGATACTTGCGCTATGTTATGCTACCACATAACCATATGATGGCGTAGGCGGTATCAGACCTTAAACCTGACTAAATATTCATGGAGCAAACCGCAGATGTGATACTTGTATAGGCTTGGTGGGTTGCAGGACAGGCACGAAAGTCTGTCGTGCATATTTATGTACAGATGGCACACAAACGCACATCGGATAGTAGATTTACTATGAATGTGCTGATAGTGTCGAGAGACAAACACCCGCCCCCGTCTATCAGGTAACAACAGGGCGACCATTGCCCTACCTAGGCAGGGCGCAGTTGCTCCAGCGTCTGACATTACTGTGTGTAGCTCTTTAACTGGTTTCTAATTGCCTACAAAATGTAGAAAAAGCTCCAGATAGCAGTTGTTTTTATGCATAAATAAAACCAACTAGTTATCACACTAGATAATATTTTACCTTTGGCATCTTATAGGAAAAGGAAACGATTGAAAATTGTCTGCTGAACAAAATGCGATATACGGGACAAAGCGTAAGAGTTAAAATAAGCTAACCAAAGGACTTGTCACAGAAGGTATTGGAAGCCCAATATATAATACAGTCCTTTTCTGCCAAAATTAAATAGCCTGATTGGGGCTAGCTAGACGTTTTCTGTTGACTCTCAGCAAGATCCACGTATCCACTCAATTCAGCGTCGTAGTCTCACAGTAGGCGTATTAATTTTCTCAAAACAAAGAATACTAGTATATTATACTAGTTGAAACTATAGTATACTAGTTGAAAATCAAAGGGCTTCATACGAGCCCCAACGAAAAATCTTGAGCGACTGATCACTGGCTAAAGTGCGTTTCGTTTAGGGATTCCGACCATCCGCTACCATGGTTCAGCTTGGTTCGTAACGCCGATCTCGTCAGCCCTTCCATCTGCTTTCGACTGGGCACAAATAAGCAGACAAACTAGCTGCCAAGTACGAAGGGGGGCTTTTTCTTCTTGGTGATTCATGTCTTCATCTAGCACTAACATACCCGTAACTCCATGGTTAGAAGTCTCCGGGGAAAAGGTAATATGTGGCATGGCAGGGTACGGGGCTTGGCATTGATTCGTTAGCTGCTGCTAATGAAGCTAAGAGACAAGCAGGTCGGTTAGTAGGCCAATCGGCAGGCTCGTGGAACGGCCGAAAAATAGAAAGACAACAAGAAAGACGGACACGACACCCAGACAACGATGGTAGGCAGGTAGAGGTAACCGTTTCGTTAGCAGCAGCAACGGAGAGCAGCAGAAGCATCAGACAGCAGCGGCCACGGCGGCCATCGCAGCGACCAGTTTGAGCAGAACAGCCCAACCGTGCTGCCGCATAGAAGCTCAGAAGAGTACGAGTGGCGGGGTATCGTCGACCGAAAAAAGAGGGGAGTTGCGAGAAAGCATGTCCTTTATGATAGATAGAGAGAGAGAGAGAGTGAGAGAGCCTGGTGAGGTAAAGTAGCAGAAAACAAGGACACGGCCAACCCGGCCTGCAGGATAATCAGATAGAGGCTGACAAAAACAAGCAAGTAATCGACAGGTGTAGTAGTAAGAAACTATCCATTATATAAGGTTGTGGAATAAAGCAACAGCCTTCTTTGCTGCTTCTGCTGCAGCTGCCCTTCTCAATGTAGGGTGTGTAAAGGGCTTTTCCATAGCAGTGTATTTCTATTCTGCTATGCGTATACCACCTATGCGCTCCTGCATCCCGCAAGAAGAAACACCAAGGCGGGGGGTGCAACCAGGAGAAGTGCAGCCAGTAGGAGACCATATTAAGATCCGGTCAGCATCATCGTTCAGGTTACGCAAAAAGTCGTCTGTGGCTTGCCTAAAAGCGAGACGTTCAGGATGAGCAGATGAGTAGAACTATTGCGCGGAGACGAGGCCAATAAGCGGTGAGCTAGAGTGCCGATCACTCGAAGACAGATCAATGTAACGCAATGTCAGCACAGTGTTATGTAAAGGAACGGCAATAGACAATCTGTCACCCCTCAATAATCCTTTTGTGATACAACCCACTATAACAAGGTGTTAGTTAACAAACGTACGCTCACCTATTTCTCTATTTTAAAGACCTAAATATTATCGGAAAATCCAAGACCTCTTACCATCCAACTCTGTGCGGCGGCTGTTCGGCGTACAACAAGCCGGAGATAAACGAATGTCTTTATAATTTGTACCGCCAATATACATATGTAGTAGAAAACATCTCTCTTATTTATTATTACCATAATATGGTGATTTTGATGTTTCAAGTATGTCGCATGAAGGGTCGTGCACTGCAGCTTTAATGCTGCAATACGAATTGTTAAAATCAGATATAACCACTATTGGCAGGTTCGGTATTTGGTCGAAATATAGGCAAGACCCAAAGCAATACAAAATCCAATCTAAAGAGATCGGACCGATATAGCTAATGGCCTGGCCACAATAAGCGCAAGAAGAAGTTGGATTCTGACTGTCTGTCCAGCAACAACTGCAATTTGAGAAATAGTTTGTAGGAGATATACCTAAATATAGGTGAAGTATTGTGATTGGCAAGCCTTCATATTAGCCACTTCAATCTAGTGGAAGAGGTTACTTAAAATACCTAGCTTTGATGAACATGACTATTGGAAATAACGTTATACCTATGGTAAGAACATCACGAATTTTACCAGTATGCTAAATGGATCGTAGAAATCACACGCCCTTACTGTTTAGAAGGTAGATTGTATTCCGAATTCGTTGAAGTCTATTTCTAGCCAAACGTAAGTAGTATCTGCGTTCTTTTTCTCACAGTTGTATGAGGCTATAATCCATGGAATAACGACCGATGAGAGTTTATCTAATCTAAATTTAAACAAAATTTTCCAAGTCTCCAACCAAGGATAACGCCTGTAGGCCTTATCTTTCACTTCTGCTATAAAGAACACTAAGTGTTTATTTAATCCTTTGGCAACGCACTGAGTGGACGTATTAGATAATTTGTCAATGACGTAATAACAATTAGAATGCCCCAGCCACGAGACATGGCTTTCAAGGAAGCTCACATTAACCCCAAAAACCTACAATATAACCGTTAATTTTACATATATATATATATATATATATATATATATATATATATATATATATATATATATGAGTAGCATTTGAATCGGCAGCGATATTATTTGAAACGTACGGTAGACACTATGTGCGCCATTTTATAGAAGGCCAGACCAATGAACTTGGAACGGTATCTAGACTGAGCTCTGGAGGAACGATTGCAAAGTAGCAAATTCGAGCAGCTCTAGCAAGCAGCCTTCGCCGCTGGTGGGGAAACGGATCGTTTGTGAGTTACGTAGGTCCCGGAGAACGGCTAGGTATATGGTCGGGGAAGAGTGGGTTGTAGTAGCAGCAGCAGAGGTAGTACACCGTAGCTGTTAGAGGGTCTAATAAGGAAGCTGCCAGGAAATTAGTTCGTTCTGCGAACCCCGCTGCTTTCTGCCGTCTCTGCGTCTCTGGCGCAAAGAGTGTTCTTCGCTGCTTCTCAGCAGTAGAACAGGTCACCCCTCTCACGCTTTCTTTATCGGGTAAAATAGACTGAATGCGATAAGCTAGCTAGCTGACTGGGTCGGTTTCCCGGGCTGGTTTCTCGTATACAGGCACACATAGACACTCACGCACAGCATTTACAGGAGTCGACCGGCTGAGTGGGTGGCCAGCGAGGCGGATGGAGAAGGAGAGTGGGGCTCCAAAGTCTAGGCTTGAAGTAAACGAAGGATGGGGCCTTCACAGAAGGGGACGTTGGGAGTGACGCTGGCCTGGGCGGAAGAGAGGGGGTAGATGAACTAAGGACAGGCTGTCTGCGTGCTTCTTTGGAATCCCTTTTTCTCATATGCTGCTTTAACCTCATGTCAAGGCCCCAAGGGGTCGCGGTTGTAGTCGTCGTATCTACACACGATCGGCAGAATACGGATCCAGGAGAGTGGGTGGAAGCGACGGGTGGCGATTCCGAAGTCAACCTGGTCCCTTCACCATAACAAAAAGGACCGCAGCCTCTACTCCGTCCACGTCCGCCATGCTGCTAGCCTTACTTAACTTGTAGCCACGGTAGGCCGGAAGCTGCAGGGTACTGGACTGTTGTAACCGGCGCCAGCCGGCTAGCCGACCCGCAAGAACAGAACAGAGTCCCGGACCGCTTCTCTGTATACGTTGTGTGTCTGCATGTGTGTTGTGAGCAACGAACGGACGCCTGTGTGTGGCTTGCCAGGTTTGCCAGGCTGCACCGCCAAAGCTTTCTTGCTACATTGCCTTACTGGTACTCCTAGCGCTTCCAACAACAGCGGCAGCCGGCAATGCTGACGTTCGGCTTTTCCAAACTTGCCGCGGTTCGCCGACAGAAGCTACATGCGGGGGAAAGAGCGCCTTATCCACCAACTAGGCCAAGGAAGCAGCTACAACAGATCTAGCAGTAGGTAGGAAACGTTGTAACGCTACGATAGGTTTTTACATTGTTTGAAGAAGTTAGATTCGAAAGCGCCCCCGGCGCCACTCGATGAACGCCGAACAAGGTTCTCGTGCCTAAAACGAACAAGGGACCCGAACACTTCGAGTGGCAGTGGAGACGCGAGCGAACAGCAGCGACAGCGAAGACGCGTGTAGTAGCCGATGTCGCTGCTGCTCAAATACTAGGCATAGTCCCGAAATGATAAAGAGAATTAAACACTAGCTACATTGTGTTGTGCTGGGTCGGGTCGAATGAAGTCGCTTTGAAGAAGCATTACTACTTCAGGCGATGTTAAAGAAGCTCTACCGTATCGCATCACTTGGCAGTGAAAAAAACGAGTTGAAACGTTCCGGCAGGACAACCTTGCAGAAAATACGAGTAAAAACGAATGTAATGATGAGCACACACGTTCAGCCAAAGATGCGGCGATTCCATGGAGAACAGGCTTAATCAGTTTGAGAACGGCTATTCAATATCCTATTACGATAATGAATTTCCCTTAACCGGTGTTGTTGTCCAGTGCTGACAGACGTGAACCAAGCGCAATGATAACTGCACAGACTAGATGCGCGCACAATTTCAAAATTAGTTAATGAACAAAGATAGTTTATGTGCACTTATCTTTGCGCGCTCATCTAAGTATCACACAGAATGCCATGGCACACGGTGGTCGCCTGTGTTTTGTGGGATTTTGAATCAGCTAATGAAGCAGAACATATTATTCGCAAAGGGTGTAGTTTAGTCTAATATTTAAAAGCATTACAAAACATATTCAAAGTTTGTTCCGTAAATAGATACACAGGATTTTCCACCCCATACATATAGCCTCCAAATGTATGTTAATAGGCCACTATGAGCGAATGATAAATATTCCAGCTTACGTCTGTAGCTTAGCCAAAATAGCATCAGGGCAGTAAATCATTCAAATGAAGCGAAAGAATAAGAAAGTCCAATTGTGCCGTCTTCATTTTGCGTCTACCCTTATCTTTGCATCTGCTACTGCAACGAACCAACTCCTCCCCAAGGTTAATATCAGACAGCAGCCATGAGACTACGTAGCGATCGGTAAGAAAGACTTTCGTTGGTCTGACTGAAGTAAAGCCAACTGGTAGGGGCGAAGTGTATTTTGAAGGTCCTCTCTTTCTTCCCATCGTCTAGCTGCGACCTCGGCGTACATCTTTCGAGCCATTCGAAGCCGTTTTCAAGAAGCCGCAGAGATCCAGGTTCAGGGCTAAGTCCTGGCCGGTTGATCTAGGCTCACAGTTGGCACTGTATTTGGTATAGGAGGTTGGGAGTAAGAAGGGTGGGAGATGATGGCCGCATTCACCAAAGACAGTATGCGGCAAGAAGAGCCGATCAAGGCAAGGACCATGGTTGAGTTGGTTCTCCTTCTTCTTCAGAAAAAAAGCAGGACGACGAAAAAGAGGAGAAAAGACGGGAAGCTGAAGGAGGAGGCAGCACTGGCAGTGGCAACGGACGCGAAGATGGTTCGAAAGTTGTCCCGAGAGACGGCAGGAGGCGAAGTGGGGCAGGGAGTATGAGTGGAGGATGACGGCTTACAAGAAGATAGAAGCCACTGCTCTACCTCTGCCGCACTGCTGCTACCGCCACGATTGCTGCCGCTGTTACTCCTGCTGCTTATGTTCGGGTGTAGGGATGGCGTCCGATCGGGGAGCTGGCCCATCGTCCCGTTCCCGTCGTCTTTCTCTTCGTTTGGTCTAATTCTGCGGTCCACACCGTCCTCCTGCTGCTGTTACTTCTTCTACTGCTGCTGTTACTTCTTCTACTGCTGCTGTTCTTCCACGGACAGAGCCCTTAGCTTATAGGGAGGAGCAAAAAGGAAGCAGGCGAGTAGCGCTCCAGCCAGCAGGATGGGTGGCAGGCTTGGTAGACGAAAACAGGCCTAAGAAAGAAAACGAAGCGTGGCCTGGTTGGACCGACGAGTGGTGGTCAGGGTCTCGTTGGCTTGCTGCACTCCGGACGGGGACAGCTAGGGAATGGGGCATTGGCTATCGGGGCACGTTCGCATCATCTGAAGGATACACCCTCTTGGCTATCCGCTATTGCTGCTACTCTCGCGACCGCTGCCATCGCCATCTCTTCAGAACCCCGTTTGACTCCACATCATACTCGGCGTCCCGTCCGTCTGTTCATCCATTCCTCCGCCGATCTCATGAAACTGTTGAGTGCTTGCGTTTGCTGGCGCCGGCTCTACTATCGTTCGGTCGCTATACAAGTAAAAGCAGCAACAGCAAGAAGAGCTCCTTGATGCCCCCGTTGTGAGAGGAAGACCGCATCGCATCACACAGCACCTTCTTCCCATTGCATGCTTTACCATATCTCCACCGTCGTCTCCCCTAACCTAAAACTTCCGTCGAAGCTTGAAACAGACATGAAAATGAAGAAGAGTTTTGCTTAAAATCGCCAGCAGCTATCTATCTATCTATCTAGCTACCTAGCAAGCAAGCTTGCCTCAATTTCATGGTAGTCCCTTGCCAACGGGCTAGCACTCGAAGGCTGGCGTAGGGCACGCCGCCATTGGCCCAGTAGCCTAATGGTTCAGGCAGCTGTTTTTATGAGCGCTGTGCGTGTCTATCAGAGTGCGTTATGTCTCTAGTTTATGTATTTATCAGGCCAATCCAACACAGTCCGCTGTTTCTCTTTGCGCCGACTTGCTAAACCGTAGATTCCAAATTTATCTAAAATTTATGGCTGGTTCTGCTAAACTAGAACTTCTAAACTTCAATAGGACGAGATAATCGTTTCTTGACGTATGTGGAGATACTAATAGCACATAAAATTGAGATTTTCAATCTTATTTGAAAACTACCCACATTCTTTGGCAGTAGACGCGAGTTAACAAATCAGTATAGCCAACAGAAATACTTGGGTACCAACTTCAAGGTGTCCATAAAGTGAAACCTTATGAGAAACCTACGATACTAGCGTTGCTAATGTTATAGAGAGTCCCGGCGCATATTCTACCGTAGGAAAATACCCTACGCGGTCGTTCTCACCTTTTCAATTCTTCCTCTGCTCTTTTGTGCAAACCTTCATCACTTTCGTTCTCTTTTTATGGTTTTCTCAGTGGGGCACAAAACCCGCCGCCTGAGTTAGCAAAACTTAACAGTAGCATTAGTATAGTAGAGTCTTGAGGAGTTGAACGTCTGGGTAGAAATAAGTGAATCGATTCAGATTGGTGGTTCTCATTTGCTTGCCTAGTTTCGTTCGGTGTCCTTTTTTCATTAGTTTCACAGGTTTGCACGGCATCTACGGCTGAACCTATATCACACTTGGTCAGGTTATTTGACTATATACTAGAAATGGTAAACACAGGCACAGATATAAGGCAGTGACAGAAAGCGAACGAAAAGAAAAGCTTCATAAACGGTCGGCAATGATCGGTTACTATGGGGTTACTTGTATGGTGGCCCATAAACGCACAAGGCGGAAAAGCACAAAAGGAAGACAGGAAAAGTAGAGGTTACTTCTTAGTCATACTCCCTTACCGCCGGAACTTTCGCATTCTCTATCAAGCTCTGCAGTGGCGGCAGGATCAGCAGTGAAGTTCGATGCTATCGGTAGAAGCTAACGACGTCCTGATTCGGTCATTCGATTGCAAGCAAGTGCCCTTCTCTATGGCAACAATAAGAAGTACGCCCATGCTTTCCTCGCATACCTGCTTGCCTGTTCTCTAGTGATTTTTTGCTACACGCCTCGTATGTTTGTGCCGCCTGTATATTGCCACAGTCCATGCAGGAGAATCGAAACAGAGCCTATAACGAGTCCCCGTAGCCTACTTAGTTGTCATACACGAAAGCTAGTTAGGCAAGATTTTCTGATTCACCGTTTCTCGTCGACCCTGCAAAATTCGTTTTCTCGCAGATCGTGACCAGCAGCAGCAGCAGCAGCCGGTGCTGCAACGTTGATCGGTGACTACCGGGGTGTGTGGGGATATAGGCCGAATACTGAAGACAGAAATCGTCGACGACCGGCTGGTCATAATCGTCATCAAGCGACGGAGGGACTTAAGAAGATGTGAGTCTGTGTATGTGTGAGCGAGGGGGCAAAGGCGATGAGAAGGTTTTTCTGAGAGAAGGATAGAGGCCGGAGGCTGGTTACGCTACGCACAAGCGGTGTGCTACTGCAAAAGTGGACAGCGGATAACCGAACAGGCTGAACTGGTCCGGGAATGGAGGCGGACACAAATTTGAGCTTTACTTGAAAGCTACGTGCTTGGCGTACGGACTACTTGGTCGGAGGGCCATTGCCGTTCAGGGTTTCGCTTTTCCAAGGAAAAGACCTCGGTTCCGGCATGTTCGTTCCCGAAATTCGTTCGTCCCTGGTCGTCTTTCGCTGTCGCTTCAGCTACTACGCAGGGAAAATAAAAGAGAATACATTTATAGAGAAAAATCAAGAGACGGAGAGGGGAAAAAGGGGCAGAAAGAAAAAAGCAAAGGAGGTAACGACGACATTTTTGATGAAATCTAAATTATCCATAATTCGCCCATGCAACAAGGGTAGCTCAAAGATATTTAGCCTAAACTAAATAACGAAACGAAATTCGTAACATAAATTGATGAACGTCATTAAAGCTCACCTTTTAACCAGATGGCTCGACTGGCTGCTTGCGTCGATTTTGTCTTAGGCAGTATTTCACCAAGCAAAAGCGTCCTATTGAACTGAAAAGCTCAAACCAGATCGCTTACGTGGCTTAGTTACAACCGATACTGTGACCGATATAGCCGGTGATACCCTTTCTTAATGGTGGAAGCAATGGCATGAGCAACTCCAATTAACGGGCTTTTCTCCTATAGAATCAATTGAAGCTGATCTCGTCATGTGTGCTTCCAGACTCCACACCGATCCTCATGCAAACAATTGCATTTATTATTAGACATTGTTGCTTTTTAGACAATCGGCGCTTCTAGTACATACACCTTAACAAATACATTTCTACTATGTCTCCAGTAATAATTAGACCGCAGTCCTTTTACGCGCTAACAGTGGTTTGCATGGAGGGAGGGCCATCTTTATTGATTCAATCCTATGAACACCATGGAGTAACGAAGAAGATGCTAGAGACGATGAGACATTCTGGAAGATGAAAGGCGACGAAGCCGATGAGGGATAGGCAAAAGGAGGGACTGGACAGGGATATATTGAAAGTGAAAAAATGTCCGTTTAATCTCTTTCAGCGGTCGTTGTTAGACCGACTATCTACCTAATCAAATTCGGCTGGCAGCGCTATGTAATGCGGTAAGGGTTGTGACTAGATGTGATGTGATCTGAAAGAAGCCTAGGCCCTTTGATAAGTTTAGAATTTAAGGCCCATGCATCCGTCAGTCGACATCATTCAAGCAAACAGTCAGCAGCCAATGGCCAGATCTTTCAAACGAGCAGATCCTGAAGCTGCGTCGCGCCGCTTCTGCCTTTCACCTCCGCACACTCTCCACCGTAGCCGGTCGAGGCTTTCGGGGAGTAGGAAGAAGAGCACCACTCCTTTGCCTGCCAGCACGTGACACTCAATGCTCTTAAAGAAGGAAAAGAAGAAGAGGAACTGTATTAATCTCGAAATCTACCTGTCGATGGCAAGCAAGGGGGAATCTTTGAGAGAAAAAGGGGTGAGAAGAGAAGAGTGCCTTGTATGTATGTTGGGGTGTTGAGGTTATCCTTTGAGTCGCTGAGGCGTGCTGCTCACGGCTTTACTTTGATCGTTAGCTGCCTGACTGGCACGATGTGAGGCAAACCGAGTGCGGCCAGGTTTCCACTGGTCGCTTTGGGCCTTCCTACCACCCATAGCCGTTCCTGTTATGTTGGTGCTACTGCTGCGGCGGCCGTAATGGCTGGCTAGGGTTAGTGATATATAAGCCTGATAAAGGGGTCGATACCTTCAGGTGGCGGCGTCTCGGAAGCCGTCATCTTGGGTTCACCGAACAGGACCGGTCGGACGGGAGGGCAGTGTAGATGGCTGGTAGGCTGGCTGCTTCGACTGGCCCCAGTAGATTCCACTTTAGGTGGAAGAGTTTTGACTTATTTTATGCACGTGCGCCCACATTGAGCCAGCAAGGTATTGCGCTGATGACGGTGCCCTGTCCGATCGGTCTGACTTTCTACGCGGTTCGGCGGTTCCGATCGAACCTTTGCTACCGCCAATGCACCACTTGGTTTAACTGGCTGAGCAAGTGCCAGCTTCTTTCCCGGTAGCTCAACCTCTGTGATTTATAATGCGACAAAAGCTATCGGTGACAGCCGAGCAGTGATGGGACTACTCTTTCGTAATGATTATCACCACCAGCGCAAAGTACTAGTTCAGCCGAAAAGGCTGTGGCTGTTTAGAAAAGGTTATGCTAAATGTGAATATCTGTGTATATGTTGTGGGTGCAAATATCAACAACATATCTTTACATTTTCTCTGTATACTGCTCAATGTTCCTTTTCCCTCTCATTTCTCTTAAAGGGTTGAACTTATCGAGAAATTAATAGCAGCTGACAGGGAGTTCTGCTATTCTTGTCTAGCGCTGCTTGTCACAGATACATATCCAAACACACGCGTAAGTAAGCCAGAAAGGTGCTATGCTGAGATGAGCAGGGCAAACACTCGAAATCAGCCGTAGTCATTACTGTGGTTGAGTGCTCCTGTGCAAAGCCATGGAACAAACATGGTTACAGAATGTGCCTGGCTTGCAGCATCAGCAGCAGCTGCAAAAAACTGGATAATACCATCAGTGAGAGTAAAACGAGAGAGGTGAGATAAAGAAGGCCAGAAGGAGTTAAAGAGGAAGACAGAGGTAAGATTGGTACAGAGGTAAATGTGCACATATATCTCTGAGAGGCACTGGTAGAACGACAATTGCTCAGGATGAAGTGAAGAAATTTTGTCAAGCACGTGCGTCGCGTGTCTAAATATGGTTGGTGAGGCAGACCAGTCAAAAATGGCGAGACAATCAACCAGACCTCAGCCAACGCTTGCCAGTGACATCAATGAAAGAAAGAAGCGGTGACTACTCTGTTTACACTAACTGTACACCTATGCATGTGTCGAACGCATAAAATCCACGAGTTATCTAGCCATTGGCTATATGCCTAATGAGTGGCGTTCGTTCGCACAGCTCGAGGCAGATATGATAGGTACGAGTGTTTGAAAATAATGACTATAACATATAGCTGACGTCTTAATGTGTTGCATTATGTTACAAAACTGTTTTGCGTCTGTATGTTGTTATATTTTGCCTACAGTTTTCGATTTAATAAAGTTACTAAAGGAGCGAAGTGCCTCTGCGGCCGCGAACCAGTTAAGGAGACAACGGTATGAGAGCCCGCCGGAATGATCAGTCAGAGCAAAATTTCGGGCACCCACTTGTATGCGTAGCCATTGAACTAGTTCTGCGGTGGTAGCGTTACCACCTGACGATAGTGACGACAAAGTCTATTTCCGTTTGCCTAGTCGCCCAGATTCTTAAACGCCTCGCGATCTATTTAGTTACATATAGCGAACGGATGAATTGGTAACAATCTTGGCCCGCGTGACGCTTGAAATGAATGGATATTTTACAGGTAGATGTCGCCACAACAATAGGCTCAACGGGAATTTTACGTAAATGAACTTTCCAGACTCAGTTTTCATTTATTGATAATTGAAGAAGCTTTGAAGAATTATTGATTACGTTGCCAAGAGTGGCCAGTTTATTCTCTCTGTTCTCTACGTTCAAACAAAATCCCCACGGATTTATGAGGAATACTGTAACACATTGTTACAAATTAGGCTAAGACTGTGTGATTTCATATGTTAGTACATCATCCAATGCATAATTAAGAAGATCGTCTGAAGATGAAATGCAAGCCTTATAAAGGTGGTCAAACCTTAAGCAAAACGAGCTTAGATTAACCCCATAACTGTGAGACCTTTGACATAAAACAGCGTCCGGTAGAGAATCCTTGCAACGTATTGTATCTCAGTTACAGATATTCCGTGCAGAGAACGGTGCGGTGACTATTTAATTCACATAGAAGTTTTCAAGGAAGAGAAACTCAATGAAATAATTATCTGAACTCTTCTAATAAGAACTTCGTCTCTATATGATCATTCCAGCGAATATATACGTATATTTAGCATGTACATATTTGCATGAAGGTTTTAAAAAAAAAAAAGTTTTAAAGAAGCATATCTTGGAAATTCGCTACTAACTTGATTTAATAATTGACCAACGCCGAAGAGCAGAAATCGTACACAGAGAAACTACAAAGTGAACTCAGGTGTTAAAAACCGTCTCGTAATACTACATTCGCATTTTATTTCTTATGGAAAATAGGCTGAGGTTACTACTCGAGCGCTGGACTCATGCAGGTGAAGTTTAGGCACCGTGATGGCCATCTAGGCCACGATTATGATGCTCACGATGGTCTGCTAACCCACAACTACTTTTTCGGCAAGAAGCAACTGTTTTGTATTAGACTGGATCTGGCAGGCAAAAATTTATTTTTTAGACGTTGAACAGAGAGGAAGTCGCAAACCCTTCATCGTCTGGCATAGGCACTTCGTACCCTGGAACTTACAGGAAGTACAGAGAACGTTTAATCTGGCACCACCGCTCACCATACATGTGTTCGGGGTAAGCACGGGATATTCAGCCGACCGACCTAGGGAGCTCGCTGAGATCTACGGATTTTGGCGGGCGCACGTCGGAGGTGTCGACTAGAAACTTAAGAAAAAGCAGCAGCAGTAGTAGTAGTAGATCGAACACCTTGATCCCGTCCCAGCACGTTCACCCCGTACCTGGAGGATTATAGCGCATCGCTACGTCTAGCCAGTCGTTATTACTAGACCATTATTTTTCCTGTTATAGATTTGTTTTCCAACGACGGCGTGTAGCATCAGCGGCAGAAGTCACAGGAAACATATATTGCGCTGTCCATTATAAACATCAATGCCTATAATTCAAATTTTTATTGTTATGTCAGGCAGTCAATTGAGCATTATCCGCTATTTAAGGATTTAGGCAGGCTTACGCGTCCAGACATAAACAAGTATATACAATGTGCACCCCTTTTTTTGTACGTTAGTTTAGCAGTTTGGCTGGAAACCACTTCGAGGTTACCTGAAGCTAGAATCTGTCTTATCTAAAATAAAAATCCTAAAATGGGGCCTGCACCTTCACACGTTATTGAAAGTATATAGTATCAGACTTTAGTATATCATGGATGCAATCGATACCCATATTATGAGAAAGTACATATAAGTCCCAGTTACATTGTGACTAGCATAATTTCATCCTCTAAGCAAAAAGATTGGCCCCGATACTTACCATAAACTTCATCTGTATCAAAAGCTCGTCAATCAGGAAAACGATATCGGTTGGATGGTCGACTTCACTTGTTAGCTTTGTGGACAAACATTTTTGTACGAAGCTTCACGTACGCTGAACATAAGTGCGATGAAACCGAATCATTATTGTCGCAACGACAGTGTATCGTACTGATAAAAAAAAAACGTTCGCGTTTATAGATGTGCCATTGTGGTTACTACGCAAGCCACTGCCGTATGGGGTGAGCGATCGCAGCGAGATTACAAGTATCGAGGTAAGTATTCCACAAATAGATTACCAATAATTGCTAAGTCAGGAGCTAACCCTTACATTGGCGTATTGGTTGCACTTACTCTATTGCTCTGATCTATGTTCGAAAACTACGACGGATCAGCCAAAGGCAAAGAAGCACATTCGGATGAATAGATCACCTCAGAATACGTTCAGGCGGAGACCAAAACTTACGTCCTCCGCTATGTGCGTTTACAGGTCATCAATCCATTCCACATGTTAGTACTATTTTGGTATTGGCAGAAGGTGCGGTATCTATTTATATATATCATAGAATGTCCACTGGATCTCAGACCAAAAAACTGGCCACTAAAAACGGATTAGTAGTATACATACTCATTCAGTCAATTGTAGGCTACTGTATCATGTACATACTCAAGGCTTTAAACGCAGTTCGGAACTATAAGAATATCTCGACCGTGTCACCTTAACGTAATAATTATCTCAGACGAATCTAGCGAGGAAGTTCACTGGAAGGAAATAGATTATAGGAAATATACGCACAAGTACATCCATATTGCCATAGATTGCCAAACTAGTTCGAAGTGAACAAAGTAATTAGACAGGATTATTAGTACGGGTTAAATTTGACCGCAGATCGATTGAATGTATCAGAAAATAGTCTGATGTCAACATCTGTATTAAAATCGCGTCGGAGAAAAACTTCCAATGAAATCTCCACATAACCATATAATCTCCATATAGTAATACAATTAACTCAGCTGGGGAATTTTCCGCGCATACGTTGACATTACCGTGGACATGGTGCGATTTAAAAGGTAAATAATTCCGCCTTAAGATAATTAACTACATATGGCCATGGCAAAGTGATACTTCAACGGAAAAACCGTGTTTGCTTGATGCGATCGTTCCATTCCACGAGTCAGAAACGACTTTTAAGGCAATTTAAATACACCTAATTGCTCCACCTAATTATATTCCTGATGATATATATTTAGATTTATTTGATAGTCTGTGGGGGTACGTGCTTGTACTTGTGAACATTTGTATGTTTTATAGTTTTCTCTCCAACTCTCTGACGAGTCTCAAACCCACCGAATCCATCCACATAGACTTTGGCTCGCCACCGTCCTAAGCCTATGTTATCGTTGTTTTTCAATTGCACAATCATTATAGTAAGCAAAATTTAATTTTATACGGATCCATTTTGCTTTTTTGCAGGCGAAAAAAGCCTACATTCAGAGTTTGGAATCTCAATATGGACTCGCAAGCTGTAAGCAATAGTCAGAGAGCGGCAAAGCTTCGGAGAATCTTGGGCTTTGGTAGAGTAATATGGGCTAGAGCGTTTCCAAATGACCGCGGCAGTGACAACAATAAATTTCACTGTTAAGCATAAGGGCTTCATATAGATCCCCTGACAATTCGATGCCATCTGTACAGGAAGCTCCCTCCAAAGTTACTGCTTCTATATTCGGAAGCTTCATTGAGTCTAGCACATTGAAAACTCGTCGTTAATGCTGAAGACCCGAATAAGACTGAATAAGCAATCATAAAACAAAAACATTCTATACGTTTGTTTCTGTTTCCGTTATGAAATCCATGTGTTGGTTAGACGATTAGTGCAAAAAAGAGGCTGCAAAGGCTAAAAAGCGAAGTGTTGTCCATATACTCACAATGACGATACTACATGGAATAAACATGAGATCATTATACCAACGCCCGCTATATATACAAAGTTTTCCAAGAGGTACTGGCCGTTTTTAAACCAAAATAAAGCTAATGTTAAAAAAAAAGGCATTTTAAAGTCATGCCACTGAACTAAATATAGGCCATTTTGATTGACGACCATCTGTCCCTTTTCTGCTAACACCATAACACACAGCATCACTGTAGAAAAAATCCGTCTGGGCAAAAAATAGTACTTTAATGTGCCATTAAAGTGGAATTAACGCCACTAAGGGGGTTCAGCAGGAACCGAAACGAATAGTAGGGCGCCTGGTGATGCAAGAGCTGGACTGTACGGAGTTGAGCGGATACATTCGAATATCCCATCGAAGTTCTCTCAATTTTTGCTGGTCCTAAAGGTGCATGTAATCTGGCATCGTCATGGAAAAAGACAATGTCTTTTTTGTTTACTAGTTCGATCTTTTTCAATGGCTTATTGTAGTCCAGTTAGTTGTTTACACTAAAGATCCAAATAAACGTTTTGCCAGGTGGCAGCAACTCACAAGGCACGATTCGCTTCCAATCTCATAAAACAGACAGGACTACCTTCTTTCTTAGCGCCAGTCTGGGCTTTGCTACAGATTGTGAAGCAAATTTTCTATTTTTTTTTTTAAATCTGCACATTATTGCCGTTTGCGATCGACTTTTTCATTGCTGCCTGCGACCGATCGCTGTGGAAAGAGCTCGATTTCGTTGTAATTTCTGTAAAGTTCCATAGCGACAAAGCAACTGAGTAAACTCTTTTGCGTCAATTCATGTGGCACCTAAACCTTGAGCTTTCTTTTGTAGTCAACTTGTCTTCAACTAGTTTAAAATGGAACGATTCGGACATGTAGGTCTTGCGTAACTTTCGAAATAACTTGGTCAGTTCTTTTTTTTTGTTATTGGTCGACCGCTACAAAGAGTGTTCTGCGCATTAAAATTTCCGAAACGAAGGCGACAGAACCACCCCTAGGACGTCTTCTTCATGTACGCTTTATCCTAATTAGGTCGTGAATTGTGGCATATTTTTGCTGGGATCTCATTTACTTTCAAGGCGTTCTCTCCTAATTTCCAGTACAGAAAATTTGAACAAGTTTAGCATATCTATTACTGCTAAATCTTGGCTTTCAAACGACGCTAACTTTCGGCCCGATACAATCTGAGATATGTGATTCTAAGCCACCTAGCTAGAAAACGATCAATACTTTCTCGACGATCCATAGTAGTGTTGCACGTACGAGGAGCTTAGGTAATGCATGACAAAATACTTAAACTTGTCGATTCTACCTTGTTAGGTTTCGAAAACCTCGACAATGAAAGGATAGCGAGGCAGATAAACCTCCATCATGGTTAAGAACAGACTGCGTATCAGGCAGTGAAAAAGGCAAGAGCGAAACAGTTACGGTTTACTGCAGCTGCGTCGTCGGTAGTTATCGGACAAACTGGGTCCGATATTTTCGGAAACACTTGAATATAGGTCGATTAGAGGATCAACAAACTGGCTTTCAACCTTCAGCCTTTATATTTTAGTAAGGAGGAGTTCGGGCCTCTCATAGCTCCGCGGGCCATTTCGATAATAATAATCATAACGGCGTTGTCTGCATATCGCTTGCAAAACAAAAACCTACGAAAACAGGGTGACCATTTGAAAATATAAAGCGCAGACACGTGATCATGATTCTTGCCTTAATGTTGTGTCTGCGTGATTCAAAATTAAGGTGCCATTTTGGTAAATGCCCAGTCGCATTTACTGACACATAGTCCTTCGATTTTTTTTCATCGGTCCTCCTTCGTTCTATGACGTGTTTCTGTAACTCCTAACATGTGCACTGAAGGGTTAATGCATGCAGGGATCTATTATATGTAGTCTATGGGCATACATAATTGTTGGAATTTCCGGATATTTTGTAATAGGTCTTAAAAGAAAACCAGAAAAAACTAGAAATTAATCAAGTCTGGCCCCTGATCAGTTGCGATTATTATCAATTTAACTGGGCATTGTTGCCCATCAAACTGTTGATTATAGATGAAAACTTCCTTTGCATCTCGACGTCGACGGTGCCACAACGGCGCGCTCTACTGTTTAAAACATGGTAATGCTTCAGTCAGTAGTTTTCTCAGTCGTTCGTCGCCCGCTTTCGTTCAGATTTCTTCAGCTTGTTTTATTATTCCATTAGGGTAACTCTGTTGGAGGGACAACGTCACTGGTAGAGGATTGAGCCAGGACGAACGATGAGAAGACAGTAAACGCATCTGCCACTACCGCGACTGCTCGGCTGCTGCTGCAAGTGCTACTGAAGTTATTGCACAATTGTTTAGTCCCTTCTTTCTTGATCCACCCCACCTAAAATAGTCATAGCTCAGTCCCCATGGCCAAAAAATTCTGCTCATACTGGCCCCGTCCTCAAGTCATTGGCCTGTTAAGATTTGCTGTTGTTCAACTATTCGTCGAGGTTCGCCACGTATGAGATTGGCATTTACTTTGGGTATAGGGAGTACTAACTTGGGTAGATGTATTGCGCGAACGTATCTAAACGAAATATATCAAGTAGTACTCTAGCTATAGTCATTATATTGCTATAGCTTCAATGTAAGATTGGTCGCGGAGATTTTTAAGTTGGCATGTCAGTGTAATCGATCAGCACAAAAGAAATAAACGAGGATGCGTCTGCAAGTGAACGTTAATACACATTTTCTAATATCTCTGTGGTATCTATATAGTTTTTCTTATAGCCGTTGCAGTCTGTTTGTAAGATCTTCCGGGGCTGTTTGCTAGCCACAATAACTGACTAGTGCGACTTCCTGTTCCGTACTATGCGTTACTGAAGTGTTTTTGCTGTTTGCTTGTTTGTACTTCTAGGTTGAACCTAAGAACGGCGAGCTCGAAATCCGGGATGTCCCGTGTTTCCTCTACATCACAAGAGGAAATTGAAAATGATGTTTTTAGAAGTTTTTAGGGACAGCCAACCAACTGCTGTTGCTGTTGAAGCTACTGGCCATGCTGTACACCCGCGTGGGGGGACCGATTCTGTTCCGAGCTACTCCTGCCGTCGCTGCAGCCGTTGCCGTCTTCACCAGCAAAACCTTATGGTTCCTACCTACACGAACAGGATCTTGCCGATGGGATGAGGCCGACCCGGTCCTGACTTTTAGCAGGTTGGAGTCGGCTCTTAGTGTGTGCTCCTGTATGGTGCCAGCTCGTTTGTGCAGGGCAGCGTCTTCGGTAGATCTGCTGCTGTGCGCTCTTGCTCCGGCAGAAAAGTCGGTTTACATCCCTCGCCGCTGCTGATTACGAAGCAGCGGCGAGGGATGTTTCGCGAAGTCGGCAGCGAAGGGATGAGCGCGAAGTCGGTATTGGAGCAGTGCTGACGATTGGAAGTCTTCATTTGGATAAGCTTCGTAGAAGATGTATAGATAGTATAAGCGGAAGAGCATAACACGCAATGTGTTTTTACATTGACCACGAGTCCCTTTGTCTTGTCGTGTTATCATTTTGCAGTGGTAGTTTTTTGGCTTCGTGTTCGCTAACGACAAGCGGTTTCAGAGAATCGCGGTGTAGAGGTGTCGTCCTGCAGAGAGCTCCGCTCCTGTGGCCTTTTTAGGTGAGGACGGTAAGATAACTTAGGACAACGCTAAGTGGTCCCGATTCAAGAAAACAGATATAAATAACTCGTTGTGAGCAGTGTAACCCATAATAGCCGAAAAAAGCAAACCAGTCTTCAACTTCTTAGATTCTGTGCAATGAACTTCCCTTACGCACATACACCAATAGTTATTAGATCCTCAATATTAAAGCGATATATAATTTCAAGCCGTTTACTGCTTACTGGAACGGTGACTCAGGAAAAAAAGGAGTATGCGTATACATCCACAGCATGCTGGTGTCAACGACAAAATATCAGAGATACTATCCAATGCTATTCGTCTACAAACATCTATGAAACTATATTAGGAATTCGACGATGACTTCAACGTTGAGCTTGGTCTCCTCACTACAGTCATTTCCATTGTCAGACAACCCGGCCTTCTTCCTTTTGGTACAGGATTCTTTTTCGTTACAGATATCTGAAGGAGTATCTCATTTTGCACTATTCCATATCTTTTCCTTCAGACAGTCCGTCCAATTCCGTTGTTTGGACGCTTTTCTAACTGCAAAAATCTTTTTATCCTTAATCGAAAGTATTATACTTTCGAGCCAGCTACAGATATATCGGGCGTAGAGATTTCAAAAGGGAGTTACCGCGCTTGAAATCACTCTAAAAAAAAACTGTGTGGTGCGAAATGAGAAAAGTTTGGAACGGGATGAAGGTAGCGACTGCCCCACCATTGTAAAAGGACGCCATGTGCTCCGATCGACGTTTACACAATGCGCGCTTCGTTTATCTGCAACGAACGTCGTCGCCTCATTCGAACTAGGCTCGTCGTTGGATAAGCGACACCTTCAGCGGTTGGTTAGTAGATGGAAGTGGAATCGTTGTGTTGATGTCGTCGCTGATGGTTTTGTCCTCTGCTAAGGCCTTTTTTCGCGCGTGTACACCTTCGTCTTCAGTAGACTCAGTTGTATACAGCTCAGTCAAGACAACTGAGTGACAGGCGGGCTTTCTGTACTTCTCTTTCCCCACCAGTCGCTCTGACTCAACCGATGAAGTCTCTGACTACGCGATGGCGGTCTTCTCCCATTCTCATTTTCAGTTGCTGCGGGTATGCGTCGCAGAAGACTCGTTTCGATGCCTGTCTTTGCGTTCGACGTCTCAACGTGTCGCTGCGCGAAAAGAGGCAGAGCGGCCAAAAAAAGACCTTACGGGCGATTGCAGAAACGTACGAACATACACACGCACTGGGTAGTCGGGCTGGCAGATTCTGTATGGGCAAAAGGACAAGCAATACATGCATTGCTGACGCTCTCATGAGAAAAAAATACACTCAAATGCCTTTTGGATCCCAGTCGCGGCCGCGATGGCATGGGCGGCCTCGAGCGCAGCGGGAATAGTCGCCCGGGCTGAACGAAGTCGCTCGTTTTTCGTCGTTCATTGCTCTCTACGGCGGTCTCCGCATCCGAATTGAAAAAGCTGTCAATCTATTTACCGACTGAGTGCGATCTGACTCCTGGTCGGCCGAGTAGGCCTCCAGCAAGGAACGAAAGCAATGGGCGAAGCGGGCTTGCCCAAAAGCTTAGATTGAAGTGGCTGCTTGCTCACCGCCCTGCACAGACGCACAGAGCCAAATCAGTGACGCTGAAGACTGCGTAAACGGAGGCAACTCCAAGAACCGCCAAGAAGGTGCAGTTTCCTGTGCCTCCTAGAGGCCCCGAGTTTGCCTCCGGCTCCCCTTGCCCGAGTCCACCCCATCTATTTTTGTCAGGCGAATGGTGCAGCCGCACGCTTAGTGGTAGTGTTGATTCGAGCGGGGGCGTTGGCTCAGTGGCGGTCATGGCCCACTATTCGGCATCTAAGCGATCGGAGATTTGGGCCAGGGGCCACTTTCCTGCGAGGCCATGGCCGGCGATTGGTTGCCGCATAAAGAGCAACTCCAGAGCGATAGAGAAAAGGCCTGTTCTGACAGTCTTTTTAGTTGGACTGTTCGTTCGTTGGCTGCTACGGAGAGTGGTACAGAGCGTGGGGGTGCTTAAGCCTGTGAGGGCGAGCTAGCTAGAGGATATCTTTGAAGAAATGCTCGCTCAAGTCGTTGATAGCTTTTGGGTGGCTGGATCTGTTGGCCCTGCCACTTTCCTGCCAGTTTTACTATCCATAGATTCCATATCCCCTTTATCTGACAGAGGTTCAAAGGGCCACCATTACATACACAGTGTGCACATAGAATCACCTCTTGCCACTGCTACCCGTACCGAGCTGTTGGTCTGCTTTTGTGCTCCGACGCGTTTGTATGCGCCGGTCTTCTTGTCCTGTTTACCCTGTCTGGCAGCCAGAGTTCTACTGTTTCCTGCCCACTAGGCCGGGTGGTCGGACGAACAACCGGCTAAACGAACGAAGCACATAATCACAGATCCTTTTTTATCAGAGACGCCGTGTTGGTCCGCCATATTTCAGCTGTCCATCCTGCTGCTGCGCGCAATGCCAGCGTTGCCTGCTAACAGCAGCCAGACAGTCTGAGCTGTTTGTGCTGTGTGTTGGTGGGCCTGCCGTCGCTGCAACTTCATGATTGCCAGGAATCGGTCAGAAGAATTGTTGAATTGTTTGCTATCTTCGAGAGGAATGCACCACACGAGTTGGTAGTACAGTAGTTCAAGGGTAGCGCTCTTGCTAGAGAGTGCCTGTATGTAGCCGTCGCCTCGAGCTTCTGCTGGCGTTGCTCAAAGCTGATCGCCGCTATTGCCACTGCTGACTTAACATCACTGTCACCGATGCTGGCTTTACTGCTACCAATGACAACGACCAAGAAACGTCGTCGATCTTTGGACAACGACCTTGTGCTACTGCTCCGTTTCGGTCGCTTCTGTTCCCGGTGCTGATGCTCGAACGCCAGAGGGGCAACTGAAAAAGCAGCCCTAGCTAGTCGACCAACAATTCAACTCTCCCGAAGGCAGCCAGCTAATGCATACGAAGAAAAAAGGAAGAAAAAACTCTCTTTTTGACCCTATTCCTTTCCGTTTCTTTCTTCCGAGCAATCCTCGTCGACAAATGAACTCTCGGCGATGCTGCTACGTTTGCTTCCATGATCTTACGCCAGTCATCATCGCTGTCTCTGCCGCCACCATCTTCTTCGTTGCCATTGCAGCCATCGTCGCCATTTCGCTCCTTCCATCAGCAACGATGATAGTAGTGCTGCTATCGTTGTTATCGTCATCGTAGTAATCGTAGCTCCTTGACTGGCATCTTTGCTGTTGACTGGGTTGGTCTTGGTCGCTTCTTCTTGCGCCGCTACGAGTGGTCCCCTCACTGTAGCTACCCCCACGTCAGCGATGGTTGCAGCTAGCGGAAATAATCAGTCCGTTCCCCCTCAGGCGGCATACTCGGGACTCACTATCTGTTCCTGCTGCTGTCACTCCTTATATTCGTCGAACGAAAGTCCCATCTTCTGCCCTAGGACTTGCACTCCCCTCAGAGTCTCATTCCCGACGGCAGCGAACTCCTGCCGTCGCATCTTTTTTTCGTCTTCACCAAGAAGCTGGCAAGTTCTTAAACAAGCTTGATGGTCCTTGAAGAATGAAAGTCTCCTGCCGACAAAGGCAGAGCACATCCAAAAGCACCCCCAAAAATCTACCCCTACTGCCGACATCACTAGAAACTACCAACCAGTTCTATCAGTTCTCACCCCCCTCCCCTTCGCCACCCCATTCGCGCTAGTAGGACCAATGCGAACACTGGCTGGACGAACGGACCCATCAGCCTTGCTGTTGCCTCTGCTGCTGGAATCCCGGCCTCGACAACGGCCACCGCACGATGCATAGTCGAACCACAGCTTGCATTCGGCGATGGAGTGCCTCAAGCCGTCTGGTCTCTTCCAGCAGTTCCGTTAGTATCGCTTGAACGAAAGACGGATGTGAAGGGAACGCGGGCACAAGCACTGCTGCACAGGGGCAAAGAACAAGTACGCGCTGCAAGGCTGCCGTCCAGCCAAGCCCGAAACACGACGAGGAGAAGAATTTAGGGCATCTGCAGTCAATGTTCCTTTGCGTGGAGCGAACGAAAGCCGGACCGACAAACTGAGAATGGCGTTTCTAAGAAGAAAACTTCCCCTGCCTTCTTCTTTTTTCGTAGAGGCAACAGTACTTTTCGTGCGGTCCTTTTGCAGGGAGTCTTTTCTCCAGCGCAGTGTCTTTGTTGATTTCTGCCACTTTCTTTTTCTACCTTTCTCATTCTCATTCACTTACGAGCCAGAACGTTCCTACAGCGGTTACCGTCTGCCAACTGACCGAGCCTTTATCTACACCAGAAGGCCTGTGGACTGCTGATGGCCGATGACCTTCATCATCTTTGCCATTGACTATATTCTACATTGACCGGATACAATTAAATGAAGAAAAGAGAGTGCTTGAGGGTAGCCAAGTCAAGCGCTGCCACAGCAAGCCAGGCAGTTTCCGGAGGCGTTCTGGCTAAATGGTCAGGGCGAGTACCTCAATGCTTCCTTTCTACTTCATTCTCTTCGAAATTCAATTTATTTATCGTCAGGAGAATGTCTCTGTACTCAAAATTCCCGCCGATTTCTGGCCGAGAACGACACCATTATTAGCCGTTAGCAAAGGGTTTCCCTTTCCACTTTTGTTTAAAGGGATAGAATTGATTTGTGCAGTGCGCGCTCCTATAGCAAATGCCGTAAAGGCAGGGCTATGCGTCGTTCTGTATAAAGAATACGTTCGATTCGATAAAATGTAGGATAACTGGTTCTAGATAATAATAACCACAGGTGTAATAGATTTTATTCAATAAACTACGCTAGAATCCGTGAAAAAGCATTATTGGTTATTTTGGGTTCTCACAAGCCGACTTTTCTGCTGCGAGCACGTTTGACCTACGCGCATAACATATGTGGACATAGTGGGTATATCTAGAAAAATGTCGTTTGGGGCAGACACTAAAAGGGAACTATGGCGCCTGAAAATTGTTGCCATTTGCCTGATCATATGTAGATGATCTGCATAAAATTAAAATATTCAAATTTTGTCTCGTTGTTATTAACTTAAAAGCTTTACGCGTCTAAAATGAATAACGTAAGAAATCCTTACTGAAAGCGGGTCATACCCAGAGCAACGTAGCCGCCGATAGTTCTGCAGCGAACCCCTTTAACACGATCACCTACAACCTTATATAGTAGTGACTGTTCTAGGATCATGAGTAATGCTGGTCGAGGCGAAACTGGCGAGCTAGGGCTATCATTTACAAGAAAATCTTCTCAGGACAAAAGGGGAGCGGCGAAGACGTATTGCGTAACAATGTAAAAGATGCTTATGACGGCAGCAATAGAACCAGATGCGACACGGAGAAAACGAATGAAGGAGATTTTTTTTCGAAAAGCAGGAAACAAAAATCTATCGTTACAAAATCTCATAACCCTCTCTTACTAAGAGAAGGGCAAAATTAAACTTAATGTCAACCCAGATTAATTTTTTTCTTTTAGTCACCACTATCATCAGCACCACCGGCAATAGCAGCAGTATAACTGAGAACAGGACAAATCCAGAACCTAAGGCCACCCGCCAGCACCCGAGCCTTTCACCGTTGCGTGGTCGCTTGCCTGCTCGCTCAGTCGTTCGTTGGATTGCCTCAGCTGAAAAGTTTAATAGACCTAGAACGACAGCAGCATTCACGGCTACGGCCGCCTACCAGAAAGGCGCTGTTGCCCGCAAAGCGGCTCTCCTCGTTGAAACCCGCTTCTTGTTCCCGGTCTTGCTCCGCCAAGGTATGTCTTCGTTCTCCTTGCTCAGCTTTGTCCCGCTCCAGATCTCTCTCTCCACGCCTTTTCTCTCTGTTCGCTTGCTCTTCAGACCCACAAGTTCACAGACATGCAGAAGGTTTCCCGCCTCGCGTGTCATTACGTCCTGTCGTTCAGGGAGGTGAGCGGGCTAGCGATGTCAAGACACAGAAAAAGAGAAAGGACCGCTGGAAAACGCCCGTTCCCGTAAGGCCCCTTAAGGTTGCTGTTACGGCTGTACCTAGTACGACCCATATTACTCCGTGTCTTAAAGGTAGGAGAATGGTGCAGGAGAATAAGGAGATCGACCAGCTCCTTCGTTTGACATCCGCTGTCTCAAACGGTCGCTGGCAGACAAGAGGATGAGAACGAGAGTAGAGGACGGGGTTGGCATGCAAGCCATGCTTCGACGACATCATCTTTTTTTTTGGAAAAATTATATATTTGAGATTAATAGTTGCTCTCCTTCAGGATATGATATTTTTTTTTATCTATCATGAAAGAAAGAAAATGTCTTCGCTAAGGAGATGGGGAGCTTGACTGGGAATGGAGAGCGTAGGGTAAGAACACCAGGGGGAGGGACTGTAAGGGGGAGATGCGCAAATTGGCTCAAGGTTTAAATGTCTGGGTATGGGAGGGTTGGGAAAATATTGGCTGATGGCATTTTTATAAAATATATTAATGAAGATGCCAGCGACAGGAGGAAACTAAGGCAGAGGGCGCCAAGCAAAGAAAACGAAGATGCCGTGAATAGGAAAGCTTGAAGAAATACCAAGCTAAACGAAGCCTCTGGAGAAAATGCCGGCTGCATGGAAGGAGGACTGGCAGGCAACGGAGAAGTAAAAAGACGGAACAACGTAAGAAAAGAATAGGGGATCGTGCAAAAGGAGGTAAAAGGAAATTGCAACTTGGGCCGCCGTTCATTAAATTGTGTCCCAAAAATTGATGATGAAAATGGTTATTGTGTCAGATTATGTCGACGGAAGCGGATAAACGAGTAAGCTTCTTTTTTTGGTTCTATTGAATATTCAATATCGGTAATAAAACGGCCGGGCTATGTCCTCGTAGATAGATGCTCTACGTAGAAAGCCCTGATGATCACACAGGTTCAAGGTTCTGTACAAGCCTCGGCCAGTTTCAACCGATATCTTTAGAAGAGATGCATGCATATAGTAGTATCATACTTGCATGGTTTCCCATGGAGGCGATATCTTGGTATAAAGGAAGGTGAGCCATTGCGGCATCTATCTTCACCTCGTCCGCAACAGTTTGCAAAACTTCATGATGGATTTCACTAGGTAGCTTTAGGGTTCTGTGCTAACGCAAAAAAAACAAATTCAAATTCCAAAACCTATATTTATTCAATCGCTAAGAGATAGTTCTGTATACTAATAGATTCATGTAAGATATTGCTTGACTATATCGTAGGTTGACCACGATGTATGAGTCCAGCTGCAGGGATTAATTGATTTGTGAGTAAGATTTTGAAAACAGCTCTCTTATCGGCTGGTTGTGACCACAAAGGGTTTTAAAAACAAAAATCTTTATACTTTGAATAAGCAGCATAAATTTTTGACATTGCTTTTACAAGACTAACCCGAATAAGCCACTGAGTGTTCTCCATGGTGGTTTCCAGCTTGTTGATCGAGTACCGTTGTCTGCTCTAGAATATATATTTTCAACGTATTCTCAACGTTATCATATTCGCAGGCAAGTCCGACGATTTCTTTAATAGAACGCCTACAAAAATGTTCACATATGTAAGCGTGCGTATTATTATTCGAAATTGACGTCTCGATTGAGGTGGTTGTTTGGACTGAGACGTTCGTGAGATCTTTTATCATACTAAGCGAGAAGCATAGAGCTAACGACAGCATGGTAACACAGATGGTATATAATATCAGACGACTACAATGTTGTTGGTGACATCAGAATCCCCTAAAGAAAGCAATCGACACCTGAAGCACGTGGGCTCGGCAAACTCGTCTAGTTGCTAACACTTGGCTTATGAGACCGATAGGATCATAGAGAAATAAACAAGCTCAGAGCGATCAACTCCTGACCACGTAACGTCAACGGAACTACCGAAACGCATAATTATGCTTCGTTTGTGAGTACCCAGATTGCAAACGTAGTTGGGGGTCAAAACCATAGTTGCCTAGGTCTGAAAGCATATCGCTAAAGTGGTCGTCGGTTTCGTTCAAATAACTGTCGCCCGATCCATTACGTATCTCCCGTCAACATCCAGCACGGGCTAGAGCATCAATCAGACATCCCATTATACGTGCACAGGCAAAGTGTTACAGTCCGACTGTGCAGCTTAGCGGAAAACAAAGGGACACGTCAAACTCATCTTTTTTTTACATATATGCCAAAATGGTATTAGCAGCAGGCTTCGTATGTAGATATGAGTGTATATCAAGGGAACATTATTTAATAGGATAGTAGGAGGCTAATAATTTAGTATACAGAATGTGCTATCCTTGTGTCTAAGCGGGTGATCAGTTTTAACGTTTGATGGCAGCTTGTAACATGTCAATGCTTCAATAAAAAGTCTCACTACTCTCTTTAGAAACTAGAAGAACTTGTCATTGTATACCGTGAAAATCTGTAGAATGTTTTAAACGGCAGCAGTGTGTCAACCCGGTATTGAATCACCGTGTCCAAATTGGTCTTCTGATCTGATTATTTTTATCGTCAGTGTTCGAACCAGCCATGCCCTTGGTAGGCTGAAACCATTGATTTTTCCCTGTAAGCGTTCACGATGGAAAATTAGTCCGTACTTTTGATCGTTCTCCTTTCTTATTACTTTATTAAATAATTTTTCCATCATTTTCCCTATTGTTTCAACTATACTTGCAAATCTCTGCCCCCGATTCCTGATGTGATATTGATAACCTTTTGTCTAATGTTAGAGTTAAAAACTTTCCTCGTTTTTAAACGAAATTCGGGTCAAGCGTCCGACACAAAGAAACATCGCTCACCCAACAACGAAGTTCCCCCATCTTTGGGACTCTTTCGAGTCATATGGCCAGCTAAAACATTATCGCTGCTACTCGTCTGATTCAACCATTTTTCTTACGAAATGGTGGCTAATACGTGTAAGGTTGTGACCGTCGTTTCATGCCGATGTGGCTTTGGTGGACGCGTTACTAGCTATTTCGATTAGACTCTGCTTGTCTTCACCCATTTTCGTTGTACAGCCATTGTCCAACTGAGTGCTAAAAGCGTCGAAGCAAAGCCCCCTCCAACTCTTCGTCGTCTTCAAGCAACCCAGTTAAAAGTTGCCCCATTTTCAGCTTTGAAACTGGTGCGCTTCTTAGATACATTAGCTGGTCAGGTGTCATTTCCACCCGCGCTTCCATCAAGCCAATCTTGCAGTGCTGATAGCCATGTGGACGACACCAGCAATAGCAATAGTCACACTACGAACATGTGGCTTCCCTGTTTGCTGTCACTGTACCATGAAGGATGATTTATTGAACCCAACCCTCTTCTCGTATTAAGTCAACTCATACATAGCTCAGTTCCGTTATGTCTATGTTGCACAAACCTCAGGCATCGGCATCTCGGCCGTCTTCACAATTGTAAAGTCGCAGCGGTTTGGTGCAATAAAGAGAACTTCAATGTTTCGAAGGAGCATTTTTCTACGGCGCACTTTGTCACCTTGTTCACCATCTTGCAACGCATTTTTCAGTCACTTTCGCAGTGGTGTCTGTCACTGCTGTTTTTTTGTACTAACGAAAAAGAACGTACCAACTAAGCTTAGCTGTAATGACCTATAACGAGGTTTGCCGTCTGTCGTTTTTAAGTGGTTCCGTCTACAGTTACTTGCCTCCTTAGTTTTCAGAGTGCTGCTGCTACTGTTATTGTGACCTTTCTATTACTACTAGCGTTGTGTGCCTTCCCTTCGTCGCTTGCCAGTGCGCTGTGGCAACGTCGGCAGCAGCAGAGAGTTTACAAGTTACTAAGTCTACTAGCAAGAAACAACATGCCCAGCCCATGACGTTTTTTACCGTCCAGTCTTCACCTCTGGCCTTTCCCGGGCATTTGCCCAGTTGCACGCACAGACAAACACGCAAGTAGGCCCTTTCTCTTTCTTCGGCCATATCTCTTTCGATGGCAACCCGTATGCTGCTGGAAGCTTTTTTTTTCTCTTGTGAGGCGTCGCGGTGTAGCTAACGTTGGCACCGTTCTTTAGCGTCATACGCTTACCCGTTGGGGCAGCTACTCGTCAACTTAGCGTTCCTCGCTCGGGCTGCTGCTGTTGCTTTTCCTGTCGAACTAGGCACGCACTCCACTAACCCTTAGCAGCCTGAGCGGTCAGCGAGAAAACAGCGGATCGTTGTATATCAATGCTTGAGTGCAGCAAAACGACGTTTACACCAACATACGCTGAGTAGGAAAAGCAACAAACGAGAGAAAGTATGATCGAGAAAAAGGAAGGATCGACACAGCGTCTGAGAGACCATTACCCGTTTTTCTCTCGCTTCGCCTTTTTTCGTGATGGCCTGTCGGTGGATTGCGCGCTGCTGTTATCCCCAGTCACCGTTCCTTGCTGAAGCGCGGCTGGCCAGATCGCTTTTCGGCTGCTCTGCGTTTGCTAGTAGCAATGTCAACCGTTTTTAGGTCTTGTGGCCACTTTTTGCTAAAACGTCTTACGTGTATATAGCTGCCGCTAGCTTGCGGAAGTAGAAGAAGGACTGGAGAGTAGGCAAAGAACAGACGAAACATCGCATGTTTCGCTCGAGATTCGCAGCGTCGAATGGGAGCTGAGAGAGGCGCAAGGGTGATCCGGCAACGACCAGCAGTAAGATGGACCATCAGGGAAACTCCGGAAGAGTTCGTAGCCCCAGGGCTATGGAGCAAACCCAGCTCAACCCGGAGTGAGGGAGGGGCTCCTCAATAAGGGAATCATCTCTCTTCTCAGATACAGTGGGCCGGGAAGCAATGGCTACGCCGGCCATGCTGCGGGACACAGCAAGAAGCTGGCAGATGCTGCTCTATTAGGTTCTAGGGCTAGGAAGGCAGTCAGTTCAGACTAGCCGCAACGGCAGCGGGGTCGTTTGCCTAGCAGCTAAAAAAACAACTGAGAAAGGACCGCCACTACTGGTGAGCCACTACCACGACCACCTCAGCAGGACTAAATCCGTCAAACCTTCATAGCCCTTCAAACCAGCCAGCAAAACTCCGTTCCGACGTTGGATGGCAGTGCTGGCTCTGCGGTAACAAACGCAGCACCCTTTGCAACCTCAGCTGACTCGGAAGCGTGTTACACTAGGGTCAATGGCACTGGCTCTGCTGGCTACTACATGTCCTCGACCATTAGTCTCCATAATTATTAGACAAATGGGCGGACTCTAATTTAGCGTCATTAGAGACAAAACAGGAGCATAAGGAACATAGTAGGAAGGCCGGTTTGGTTTAGTTCGCTTCGGCCTAGTTGCCTCCGGGCGAGCCAGCCGGTGCACGGAAGGACGGACGCTAGCCTGTCGACCGAGCGGGGTAAAGGAGGGGCTATGCCAGGAGGGCCGCGATGCCGCGATAGAAAGCGACTAGATGTGAACATATTTCTTAGACACAGCACAGGATCCCCTAAAAACTGTATGCGGCGCGCACGTATTTGTACGCTATAACGGATGCACTGAAAACAGCTCCTACTGCCCTAAGGCCCATGCAATAGGGATCCAGCTTAGCCATGGACAACGAACAGTGATCAGTCAGTGGCAGAGAAAAATCGAGAGAGAAAGAATGTTCGATGCCGAGGGTAGAATTTGAGCCTGCATATGGAGACAGAGAAAAACAAGGGATCTGCATTGTCATCATAGGCTAGGGTACCTTGGCGCGTCTTGGTTAACATGAGTGTGACATATGAAGATATAACGTTGTGAGGTTTGGTCCTCGTTCGGTAATCGGTGCGATGAATGATGACGTTAGAAAGAGACGCACTGGACTGTGTCAACAGAACATTGCTGTATAGAGGGCGACACGTTAGAGTCCGTGCGAAAACACTGGTGATTCTACGAGTACAAAAAATGTGTTGCCTAATATCAGGTTGTAAGGGAATATAGAGGCAAATATCCGCTCCTTTACCCGTATAGCAAGACAGATATTCATAAAGCGTGTCCTCGAAAAACGCATAATTATCTGATAATACTAGCACTGCTTACCTTTAAGAGCACTTCGTTAATTTTTGTCTGAATATATTGATCGAATTGTCCGAGTACGGCCATTGCAATTACTGGCGTATCACCACGACGGTCGTAAAACAACAACGACCGTTTCTCAAATACGCTCCATAAATACTAGGAATTTTTCTAACAAGTTCGTTATTTTCTTTTATCGAAAAAAAAAAACATCAATTTCAATAATACTAGGTCTCCTGGTATTTCATAATAATTTTTTACTGTTACATTCAATAACTAAACCCTATCAAATAGGTTACACATAAGAGCAGGCTTTTAATCACATTTAACATGAGACTATGCTGGCAGAGGTGTACCCTTTTGCTTGGACAAGGTTGAACGTTCTATTCGTCATTGAACGCAGTCTCGCTCAGCAGGATTCTGCTATTAATAGAAAAGAAGCTGATTCCGCTGCTCTCGGTTGAATCGAAGTACTTGGTTCGTTTATCCGCGACCGCTTATAATTGAAAGAACGCCGCAAGGTAGATACCTCTTCTCGTTGTATGATACATAACAAAGGACCTTATGCCTGTACAGGATCGGACTTCAGTCCGTGTACATGGGTGCGTCTGTTTGGCTGGGCTTCATTGCTACCATGTCCAGCTCGTCACCCGCTCATCTCATCAGAATTTCCTTTTTTTTTTTGCATGCTTCTTTCTTTCTCATTCGCAGGATGGATGACTCAATAAATGTGGCCCGCTTACAATTAATGGCCAATGCTTCTGCCGTCGACAGCGATCATCTTCACACGATTCGGACTCTCTCTCACCGAGCAACCAGCAAGAGAAATTGAGAAAAAAAAAATTCTGCTACAGATGAAAACGACAGCCACTGTCTCAGTTGAATCTGCCTATGCAGCATAGCGCTGTCTGGCGGAGCAAGCGGCAGTGTTTGTCTTCTACTGGTCGATGTTCGGTGCCTACTGTTCTGCAGCCTATTTCCTCAATGTCGATCTTTGCACAGTTGGCTCTAATGCCGCTTGCTTCCAATACACCCCGACCTCTCGAGCCCCGACACCTCTTCGTTCTCATCAGTACTCCGTCTACCAGCAGCAGTAGTAATGGTAGTAGCAGTGGTCACCGTCGTTTTTCCTCTCATCGCTTTCTAAACACTCGCTACAATGGAAGCAACTGGATATCATACAATTATTATTAGCTGGCAAATGGCAAGCGACCCTGCTAGTCAAACAGGCCGCGGAGAGCATAGACGCACGTTGGCTTCGCTGACCAAGAGGCTTCTTCTTTATTTCGTTGTGCAATTTCCGGTTAACGAGCACACTGTGGGTAAATCTAGGCTGCTACAATCGAAGATCGAAGCACAGAATTACAGAACATTGTGGATTGTAGAGCGAGAAGCGAGATTCAGGCCTTGACCGCAGCGCTAGTGAAGGACATTAGCAGCAACTCAACAGAAAAAATGACCGGTGCGAAAGAACGAATGAGGGCCTGATTAGTGCACGATGAACGATGTGATTCTGTAAGACGTCGTTGAGGATGTACACAATGTTTCGTTTTCCGTTCCAACTATTATAGAAGGGTCGTTATATAGAATTCTGACGCGACGAAGGAATGGCTGTTCATACACAATAAAGATTTCCTGCACATGCAAACGTAGAAAAGCAATTGTATTTATTTGTTGTTATCATTGTTAGGTATTTATCTGTTCGTGGTTTGTTCGATAATATTTGCTTAGGGTTCAATTGTCTACTGTCCAAGTTCGCTCGCGGCTAGATGTCTAATTAAGTGGGGTCATAAAATAGGAACCGTGACCGATACGAGCTCAGAAATTTCGTGTGTACCTATAAGTTTCCTGAAAACGAGTTAACCTCCGCTTTTCGACTAGTAACAAGTTTACTAGCAGTCAGTCACTAACTGTGAATGATGACTATTGCAATGCAATCAAGTATTTCTCTGAGCGTTTCATTTCCCCAACCTACCTTTAACATAACTAATAGCAGCAGGTGTTGTAATAGATTCAATCGGCAACGGGGTCCTGTGTTATGTCTTAGCAAATGAAATTCTGCTACACTTCAAGCCCCAGCCCTAACCGCTTGTACTTTTCCCTATATATTGTCGGACGCTCTCCGCAAACATATACAAAAATGCATTACAACCACCCATGTATCCAAACATTGTCGCCTATATTGAAATTTACTCTGAATACACCAGAATTTCGGTTGCAGTAAATCTTTCATTAGGTGACGTCAGCGACTGTCAGCCGTTATCCATCTTTACCATCAGAGGCCGTCCTTAACCACGCACTTGTCCTGGCTGAATTCTTTCTTCAATTGCGTTCTTCCCTCGTCTATCTACAATAGATCCTATCACCTACTACAACTACCTCAGCTCCTGCCGCAATAGTTGCCACGATTACAGCTGCTCATATGTGTCAAATCACTTACTTTGTTCTGCGGTTACACTGTTACCGTTTCTTTTCCTTGAACTGTCACAGAACGCTGACTTTTCCTTATTGTGCATCGATGAGGGCTAGCATAAACGTCCCCACGTGCGACACATGACCAGCCCGCCTACCATGGTTTGATCCTAACGGGGTCCTCGGCGCAGACTTCGCGGACTTAACGCCTTCACTAGACCGAACATAGCAGCACATCTTTTGCCTTGCCCAACTATTACATTATAGCGTATGACTGCAGAAACTTGTGGCGTGAAGATCGTTCGAGCGGAACGTTTTCGGCTATAGCCAAGCCGGTCGCCGTTAGAAGCTGTTATTGACAGTCGAATAACGAAAGCCAAATTCGAAGACACAATCAAAAGGAAGCTTGGGCGACGGCGGAACACCGTTTGACCTTGAACTGCCGTTATCGTTTACAGATAAAACGGAGGAATCGAGGAGTTGAGAGAGTTAAAGAAACAAAAAGAATGTAAAGGGAGTAGTCTGAACTGAGCTAGTGTCCTTCCTGTTGCCCTGCAGTCGTGCTGGGGCGGCGAAATGTCGCTTCGTGTATATCCTATCTTTCGTTGTGTATTTTTTTTCTTTATCTCTCTTTCTCGTTGCTTCTTGTAGCATTAGCTCACCCGTTACTGTGCTGACTAGGCCACAATACTGCGCACGTGCACCGATCCTTGGCGATATGTGCACGTATACTAAATGTTGTGCTCCTGGTTAAGCAATGGCTGGGCTGGTATTGGAATAGCTAAGCATAGTCTTTGCTACTGCCATACAATAACGACTGTCATTGTCCTCTGCTATTTAAATGGTGAACAAGTAAAAGGGCACGCACTTGCTCCTCCATCTACGAAAAGTGAGTCCACGAACAAAGAGTATCTGTAAGCACCACCTCACCGGTCTTTTTCGGTATGTAGATGAAGTCGAGCGTAATTGCAGCTGTAAGAACGGGAATCCAGCGCGAGTAGCATCGTCTGCACACATACCTGCAGGCATACATGTACGCAGGTATCTCTACTCGATGAGAGGCAAACCCGTTAGGGTAGGAACACTTTAAGAACAATGATAGCCGGGGTAGCAGGACACTATCTGTGAGCAACCAGGCTCGAGCAAGAAGGGACAGAAGTGAAAATTGAACAAGCTGTCACAAATGCTTTGTGCTAGTACTACTCATGTACGAGTAGTTGAAACAGTTGTTGTTACACGTGCAGCATTGACTAAAGGGTTGTGTACAGCTATATCGAAGTAAAGCACATCGGCAATAGAAGATGCGAGTGTAGAAGATGTTCTTTTCTGCTGCCCCCTCATTTGAGTACCAAAGAGTGTAGGGGTGCTCTGTGAGATAGCGCGAACCCGGCCGTTGCACGCTCAATCTGCCCCCCTTCTATTCCCTGGCGAGGCGACCCCACCTACCCGCGCCTCTCTATCGAAGCAGTGACGTATGCTAGTGGTACTGCTGCAATAGTGGCCACAAAGAGGGTTCTATGTCTATCTGTGTAACTAGTTCGCTGCTGCAGGCCTATCCTCTCGTTATTTTCATGCTTGCTGCTATGGAAGCTACGCTGGATACGTAGCAAGCGCAAGTTTTTTGCTTGCCTGAAAAGCGGTTGTGCTTTGGCATGGCGCTTTTTGCAATAGAAAAGCAATACAAGGCCAGCGTGCTAGACTAGGGAGTGGGCTCGAACGTGCAGAAATCTATGCGGTGGGACTACGCTTGCAAACAGAGAGAAGGCAAAAGTTAGCCGAAAACTAATGGCGTGGAAGTCATTACTATTTCTTTCATTAGGCGCACTATCGTGGGCTATGTAGGAAAAACAGCGGGTCGTCCGTGCGTCGGGCGTCAAATGTCTCACGCGAACTCCAACAAGCAGGGCAAAGGAAAAGGGCGAGGGAGGCAGGCCATCAGAAAAGTCATCTATACCTATGTCATTATAGGTATAGAAACAGCCTATGTAGGTACAGAGTATAGGAGCAACGTGGCTTTGCGGCAAAACAAACGTTCGCGAAAGGACAGAACGCGTGAATTGGGTGTGAAGAGTCTATAAAATGAGCAACATCATGTCAAGCGTTATAAAACCTAGGAAAATTTTGAAATGTGTAAAGATTATCGTTTTGTCGCATTTTAGCTGAGTTCTTACCGTCAGAACGATCTACGCCCTAATGCCTGTGTTCCTCCCTTTTTCTATTATCATTTAATCAGCACCAAGCTTTATAAGTTGCAATTCTCTAGTGCCGTTCCAAGCCGATATGTATGCGAGGGACCGAAAGAAAATTATAAATCTTATTATTCACTACGAAGTGTGGAAGGTCGAACAAAGCAAGAGTCTACATATGACTCTTGCTTTGTTCTCTCTTTTTTTCTCTTTTTCTGTAACTATTGTGATGAAGGTATAAGGAAGCCCTATCAAGGGACTAAGTTCCATTAGGATTAATATTAAATTTACAGTGCATCCTGAAGCAGCGAGTCATGAGTCTTCAACGCTGCATCACCATAAAATAAATTCTTGTCATTGGCACGATAAGAGTTTAGGTAAATGCACTGTGAAGGGCCATAGGCACCTAACTTGTTATATCATGAATATGAGCGTCCTACTTGACCTGCTTTTGCCGGAGTTTGCGCGCAGGGCGTTTTGCCAAGAGGCGAGACGCGTTTTTGTGGAAGACCGTGCTTCTGTCCGCTACCGTCTCTATCTACCGGGTGGCAGCGCCGCGTTGGCTATGGGATTGTTACATTTCCGAAAATATAACACGCTAGAGAGACGTGCTAAGCCGATTACAGATTGTTGGCAAACGTTACCTAGGGTGCTGCAGCATGGCTACCGAGCAGTAGAACCTTCGAGCGTAGCTAGCTAGCTGGCTGGCTATTGGCTTTTGGACGTTTGGGTAATAGTGGGCGTGTGAATGCCACGACAGCTCGTTCTAGCCAGGTATATGGCAAGGCTGAGAAGGATGGGGAGGCGCCAAACGAACGAAAGCGTATGCTGAATTGTTGTGCATGTTGAGTTGGCTAAAATTAGAATTCAATTAGTTAATGCCAAGTCAATGATAAATTAGATTTGGTCTTCACCCAACGTTCCCTAGACCTCGTCGCCTCTAAGTGCTTTTTCATCAAATACGATATAGTATAGAGTCTATAGGGTAGACAAACGAAAGCCTCTTGTAAATCTAGCCAAAGTGATTGGACTCGTTATCTTACCTAGCTAATGAGTTAGTGTCTGTGAACATGTATTAATAGACAGTTGATTAGAAAAACTGTTTGATACCATTTTGAGACAAACAAATGTACAAACTAACTTTATAAAATGATACACGACAAGTATGCTAACTTAGGTGATGCTTTACTGGCAGATATTTGATAAATAGTAACTCGTGTCTTATAATATAGTAGGTGATATAGCTGGCTGTTTATTTTTTGTGATACTACAGTAAAGTAGTAAAAATTGCAAGTGATTTTCCAGTTGCAGACCATGTACTTATTACTATTAACAATCAAACGAATAGAGTGTATGACGAGGTGTAGCATACAACATTCACCTGCAAACACACCACGTCCATATACATATAGATCTGCATGTTTAAGGATAAATAACAATGTGTGGTCCACTTCGAATAGACTGCTCTCTTCGAAGTTATGAGATGTTTTGGCTGGATAAAAGGGTGTTTCTTCACACCACGCAGATCCGCTAGAGAATGCTGGTAATAGAATTTGCATTATATACTCAGCTAAGGTAGAGCGTAAGGCGGCTGACACGGTTCGACGTTTAAGGCGGGGTCTTCAAAAGTTTGTAGTACTAGGGTACAAAGCCTCCGGCACTTCAGCTTCGTGCGTCAACACCTGCTCCAGCCTCGAAGATGTGTGTGCATTACGATACCTACTCCACCTTTCAGAGTCACTGCTCACGCCTCGTTTAGCGACCTCAGCTGAGACATCGGGAATATCGAGGGCTTCATCAAGCTATGACTGTTAATATTTCTCGCGGTTTATGTCACGCGAGCTGGGAGTGCTTGCGACATTTTAAAAAATGGGCTGCAAATGGAGCAGTTACACTGCTCGGGCTTACTGCTTGCTTGAAAATAGAATTTATCCGACTTAATAGGAGGCACGCAAAGATGAAGACTGGTAAGTGTAGAAATTACGCATAACTACTTTTTTGGGCAAAATGACATAGTTTAGATCGTGCTGAATTGGTTTTATGCGGCACAAATAAATGTGTATATATATAATATCACGGTATTG